>NC_091433.1:92420232-92738732 GCF_964237555.1 Oryctolagus cuniculus
GTGCTAGGCTCAGTCATTCAAGGAGTGGAGGGGGTTTTCAGTCAACTGTCACTCCCCCCTTCATGGAGGAACGACACTAAACCCTGCCTAGGCTTCATATCCGAGTCACGGCACCATTATGTCGCTCCCCGTCTTCGTGGAGGAACGACACAGGACCCTGCACTGTTCTTTTGTCTGCTCGGCCCTTCCCGGGTTTGCTGCTGGTTCTTCCCGGGTTGGCTACCATCCCTTCCACCTCCGTGGAAGGGCGGTTCCCCCTGCCACCTTCCCCACTTCCGCGGGGGAGCGGCACACCACCGGCCGGCTCTCTCGGGGGCTGCTCAGGTGTTCCTTCAGATAGATGTTCCCCTTAGATGTTCCTGGTGCATGTTGTCTCTCTCCTCCTTTATAGTCCTCTTCCACCAATCCCAACTCTGCTACCCACACGCCAAGTACGCTGCTCTCCTCCAATCAGGAACAAGATCAGCTCCTGCAGCTCAATCAAATTGGCGAGAGGCAGCTGCGTAGAAGTTGTTACTCCCTTCTCAGCGCCATATTGTGGGAGAGCAGATGCATAGAATAAGTCTTAATTCCAGTAACTTAGTCTAGTCCGAGTTGCTCCCCACAGTCAACTAAACTAATTTTATATTTATTTCTAGTTATACTGAACTGACCTGTGTAACTGTGTCTCTGCATAAATCCCTCTATGCATTCCTTTTGAGAAAATAGGTGTTGTTTTTTTTGTCCCATCTCACAAACATTAAGCAAGCAACATCTGTAGGTTACATGCTATGAGTTCTTAGTCTATACGTAGGCTTCTGTGGTCATTCCTGGATTACAGTGTTCCCTCTAGTTAGTGCAGGTGATGCCAGTTATACCCTTATGATCTATGCATTCTTCTGATGGTGTGCTAAGGTCACATTGACATGAAACAGGAGCTGGCCCCACTCATCTGTCATGTTTGACAATAGGCCACTTGGTTGTGAATCTGTTATTGTGATTTTTTAAAAGATCTATTTATTTATTTGAGAGACAGAGTTACAGACAGAAAGAGGGAGAGACAGAGAGAAAGGTCTTCCATCTGCTGGTTCACCCCCAAAATGGTTGCAATGGCTGGAGCTGGGCTGATCAGAAGCTAGGAGCCAGGAGCTTCTTCTGGGTCTCCCACATGGGTGCCCAAGCACTTGGGCCATCTTCTACTGCTTTCCCAGGCCAGAGCAGAGAGCTGGATCAGAAGAGGAGCAGGTGGGACTTGAACCAGGGCCTCTACAGGATGCTGGCCCTACAGGCACAAGCTGAGCCTGCTATACTACAACATTGGCCCCATGTTGAATGTAACTTTTCCTTCAAAAGAGAATGAAACAAATATGGCAGAATGTTAACATCTATTTTAACATGGCCGCAGGACAGGTAATTATTCTGAAGGCAAAATATTTAATAATTTACATAATATATTGGGAGGGGCCCTCAATGAAAGAGAGAGTGTGAAGGCAGAATGGGAAGACGCCTCCTGCCCCACTGTGTCCAGGTCAGCAGCAGAGCTATGATTAATAGAAATCACACGACTCGAGTTGCTTTGTAGCAATGGTGAGTTGCTTTGAATGCTTACGTTAAGAGATTTTTCAGTAAGTTGGATCATCATGCTCACTCTTGGTAGGCAAAAAATTGAAAAAGCAACATTTTTGAAAAAGAGATTTCCTTTTTAGGACAAGTTGGGGTTCAAAGCGAAGTTGAGAGGAAGGTACAGAGAATTCCTACCAACCCCGACCCCACACAGGCACCACCTCCCCTGCCAGAGTGGGCCAGTGGTTCCACATCACTGTAAGTAGATGTTTTGGTTCTGTTTACCAAGGTTTTATTTACCCAATTTCTGTGTTATACTTAGCTTGAGCTAAAAAGTTCCCTTAGATCTGGAAAAACAAACCATTAAAGATCAAGTATTGGGCAAGCAAGAAGTTGTAAATATGATAATATCTCGGTAAGTTTAACTGGCCCCATATAATTCTGTTTTGCTTGACCTTGGTTAGAAGTTTCCAAGAACCCACCAGCTTTTCCATTAGCGTTCTGGAAAGCATGACCCAGTCCAAAAACATTCTTACCCAAAACTGTGGACCCACTTCCTGGCAAGTTGTTAGGAAATGCACCTGGGGGCCGGCATCATGGCATAGCAGGTGCCAGTTCGAGTCCCGGCTGCTCCACTTTGCATCTTGCATCCAGCTCTCTGCTGTGTCCTGGGAAGGCAGTGGAAGATGGCCCAAATGCTTGGATCCCTGCACCTACGTGGGAGACCTGGAAGAAGCTCCTGACTCCTGGCTTCGGCCTGGCTGTTGCAGCCATTTGGGGAGTGAACCAGCAGATGGAAGATTCTCTCTCTCTCTCTCTCTTTGTAACTCTGCCTTTTTTTTTTTTTTTTTTTTTGACAGAGTGGACAGTGAGAGAGAGAGACAGAGAGAGAGACAGAGAGAAAGGTCTTTCTTTTGCCATTGATTCACCCTCCAATGGCCACTGTGGCCGGCGCACCACGCTGATCCGAAGCCAGGAGCCAGGTGCTTCTCCTGGTCTCCCATGGGGTGCAGGGCCCAAGCACTTGGACCATCCTCCACTGCACTCCCAGGCCACAGCAGAGAGCTGGCCTGGAAGAGGGGCAACCGGGACAGAATCCGGCGCCCCGACCGGGACTAGAACCCAGTGTGCCGGCGCCGCAGGCAGAGGATTAGCCTAGTGAGCCGTGGCGCCAGCTGTAACTCTGCCTTTCAAACAAATAATAAACAAATCTTTGATATGGGATAAGCGAGGTAGCTAGATTAGGGTCACGAGCTGGAGGTCACAAGCCACAAGCCCTGGCACCAGGTAGTTCTACCCACCTACTTGTCAATCAAACTGCCGCCTTCCCAGGATGTGTTTATCTCCACCTGGGATCCGCAGGTGGAGGCAGCCGATAGCCACTGCTCTTCCAGCGTCCTGAAAGAGTGGCCAGCATCTCTGTCCGCAGGCGAGAAGGAGAAGGCGCTGAGGGTGCCCACTCTTCACTCCCCTCCCCCATCCCATTCCTCCTTCTGAGCCTCTGCACTCATCACCTCTGCCTGTGTGTTTGCAAACTCCAGGGGCCGGCACTGTGGCTTAGCAGGTAAAGCCACTGCCTGCAGTGTCAGCATCCCTTACGGGTGCCGGTTCAAATCCTGGCTCTGCACTTCCAATCCAGCCTCCTGCAAATGCGCCTCAGAAAGCAGCTGAGGTGGATAATCTTACAGTAAAACGTTGTAAGCAAATATTTCAAGTTATAATTTGAACCGTTTCAGAAACTTGCCCATTACTATTTCAGTATTTTATCTAATTTGGAAATAGCTAGAACTTCAAGGAGCGGTATTGATTTAATTGACTTTAACAAATCTCTAAGGGTGTCAGTGCCCAATGAGATTTGGGGAATTCCTTTTAAGTAGACATATTGTAAACCAGAAGCATTGTTGAAAAATCTGTTGGTAACTTTTATTTCACTTATATCTATTTAATTCATTTGTTTCTTTTTAAAAAATTACTCTTGGGTTACTTACAAAATTTTCGTGAGCTAATCAGCATCCCAAATTATGTCCTTGTTAAGGTATTTGTACATGTTAGGCAAGAGCCACACAGGCAAAACCTGGGAAGTTATAGCTGTGATTTTTGGTCTTACTGCTGTGCTTCAGTTACGCACTGCAATTTTATTGTACATTCGTTCTTAGGTTGAATTTTTTTTTTTTAGTGTAAAAACAATCTATTAAGCATAATACAAGCTTATTTGCCTAGCAAACCCAGGCAGGGCAGAATAAAAGTATGTGCGTATTTTGTGTTGCCAATTCTGAAGGTTTAAACATTTTTTAAACTTAATAAGCCAAAAATATTCTTATTTACTAAAGATGACCTAAGTCACTTGGATTTGGAAAGCATTTGATTCAGTTCCTATTTTTTAAGGAGAATCCTTAAGTTATAAAAATGCCTTTTTTTAAAAAAATTCTATTTGATTTGTTTGAAAGGCAGAGTTAGAGAGAGAGAGAGAGAGAGAGAGCATTCACCAGTTCTCTCCCCAGATGGCCACAACAGCTGGTTGTTCAGCTGGGAGCAAAACCTCCACCAGGGTTCTCCATGTGAGTGGAAGGGGCTCAGTCTGCTGCTGCCCTCCCAGGCGCATGTGCAGGTAGCTGGGTCATAAGTAGCCAGAATAGAACCAGTGCTCTGGCGACAGCTTACCCCACAGGTCCACAGCGCCAGCACCTGAATGCTTATTTAAGCCAATTAAATAGAGCTCTTTTGCAATTGCAAGTTTATAAACCATAATAAATTTTGGCAATACCATCTGGTTGAAAAATATCACAGATCTAGAACATACATGCAGAGACAGATGTTCGTGGAAAAACAGATCCTATTCCTTCCACTTCAGCATTTTAGCCGCATGCCAAGGACAATGATGTGAGAATTAAGAGTTTGCAGGATCCAAACGTGTTTACAGCAGATGGATGGAGTTAAACTGACTCTATCAGATGGCTACAGTTCTTGCTACCATTTGTGGAAATGACTTAGCATCAGCCCTGTTGGTTTCCAAACTAAGTGTTCATTTCAAAGAGATGGGTTTCAGAGTCTGGAAAAGACAGGATATTTATTTATTTATTTGACAGGTAGAGTTATAGACAGTGAGAGAGAGAGACAGAGAGAAAGGTCTTCCTTCCATTGGTTCACCCCCCCAAATGGCCGCTATGGCTGGCGCTGCACCAATCCGAAGCCAGGAGCCAGGTGCTTCTTCCTGGTCTCCCATGCGGGTGCAGGGGCCCAAGCACTTGGGCCATCCTCCACTGCCCCCAGGCCACAGCAGAGAGCTGGACTGGAAGAGGAGCAACCGGGACTAGATCCCAGTGCCCATATGGGATACTGGCACCACAGGTGGAGGATTAACCAAGTGAGCCATGGCACTGGCCCCAGAAAAGACAAGATAGAAAACACATATCTCAAAGGCGCAAAGAAAGGCTACAAATCTCTCAGAAGGATTTGTGGGTGCACATGCCCAGGACCAGAGATCAATCTGATGGAAGCCAAGGGCCCAGCAAACATCTCGCAGCTACCTACATGTGTCCAAGACCTGAATGGATGAAACCCCCAGTCTGTTTCCAAATACTTTCTTCTTTTTCAGCCTTAGTTGATCTGAGAAGACCTTGAGCCCCTTGGGAGTAGGGGAGCCCCAGGTTCCAGTGTCTGGGGGGCTGGAGTGGGGAAGACACAGTATGTCCAAGGCGGACATGAAGCCACGCCCCTTACCCCCGCACCTTCTGCCTTCACTTTATCAGGCCCCGCTATCTCGTCCTCAGCTTGCACTTCCTCTGCAAAGATTAACTCACGCGGTGAAGGGACGGAGCCAGGGTAAGAGCCTGAGTCAGCCACGGGCATTGCCCTTACAGTTAACATCTCAGTGCCAGCTTGTGTTCTGAGAGGCGTGCAGGAACTCACAGGCCCTGAGCAAACAAAGCAAGCCCCAGTCTCCCCTTAGACCCAGACAGCCTGGAGCCCACCCCACCTTCACCACCTGAGGGGAACAGGCTGGCCGCCCCTGCCACTGACCAGGCAAAGGAGGGATCAACCACAGCCTGCACAGGCGCAGATTCTGCCTTGCTCATCCATGACTCTGAACTATAAGTTTCTTTTTATAAAAGATGTATGTTTTTATTTATTTGAGAGGCAGAGTTATAGACAGAGAGAGAGAGGTCTTCCATCTGCTGGTTCACTCCCCAAATGGCTGCAGTGTCTGGAGGTTGGCTGATCCAAAGCCAGGAAGCAGGAGCTTCTTCCAGGTTTCCTATGTGGGTGCAGGGGCCCAGGGACGTGGGCCATCTTCTACTGCTTTCCCAGCTGCGTTAGCAGAGAGCTGGATCAGAAGTGGAGCAGCCAGGACACAGATCGGCATCCAGGTGGGACGCTGGCGCCGCAGGCAGAGGCTTAGCCTACGGTGCTGCAGCATTGGCCCTTGTATGAGATGCACTGCCTTTGAGCCCTCAGGGAGTCTAGGAATTGAGCACCAGAGCCTCCTCCCAGGATGCTCTGTGATCCTGGAGGAGCTGGCCTCTGGGAGAGCACAGGGCCGAGTTTAATTTGCACTGTTCATACACAGCTGCCTTTTTAGCACGCGGTAGTGGTGGTGGGGGGGGAGTCGCTGCCAGGGAGACTCTGGCCAGGAGTCCTGGGCTGAGAGACCTGAGATCTGGCTGGGGGTTCCGGCCGGGGGCTCCCTGGTGGAATCCCTCCCTGCTCTTGGTCTGGGTTCTGACCTGGATTCATCTTGATTTCATGCACGCAGCTCAGTGGACTTTGGAGCTGGCTGCTTTCTAAGCTGGTATCTTGAAGCAAAAATCAATTTGGATTTTCAAGATTTTCTGCCTTTTGCTGAAGCTGAAGGTGCTGCAGTCCCCCAGATGCAGATCTAGCCTCCGACTTGTCAGCAAAGCGCCCCTTTGCCTGGGCTGCACCCGCTTCATCTGGGACCTGTAAATCTGGAGAGTAGCCTCCACGTGAACTCGAGGAGGTGCCATCGAATTCCCGGGCACCTTATAAAAGAGGCCACCAACAGGGGGCGCCCCAGCTGGAGGTGCTGCACAGATGCCCTTTCTTGTGCCCTCCCCCACACCTCCCCCGCTTGGGCAGTCCTCCAGCCCACTCCTAGCAGGCATTTCTCCATGTAGGGCAGTCCATGCTCAGGTGTGCCTGTGTGTTCACTTTCTCACCTTTTGAACGAGCTTTGTTGTCACTTGGTGTGCCTTACACACATGTGCACTTAGAATGCTTGTCCATGTGCATGACGGCAGGCTGGAGTGAGGTTAATACACCCTTAACCGCCTCCACAGGACAGCCAGAGGCCAACTGCTGCAACAGGGCTGTAAGCCGACGTGTGCACTTGCAACTGCAGTGTCGTCTTAGGTTAGTTTCCCATAGTCCAACAAGCTTTTCCCAGCCAAGTCGTCTGCATTTGTGGGCGGACCTGGGAACCTGTACCACTCTTAGCTTGGGATCTAAAGTCCACCAGGTGTCCTGAGGCAGCCCTCCACAAAAAAAGAGAGAGATGTTTGTCCTAAAAGGGAAATGACTGGTGTTTCTCAAGGAGAAAGAGTAACGAGAGGAAATCTAAGGATGCCTTAGGAGGCTTGTGGAAGGTAAATCTTGGGTGAGATTAGGAGGGAATTATTAATATGGGTTTCTAAATATTGAGCCTTAATATCAAAGACTCTCTGACCCTGACTTTTGTCTAGAATTTTAGCTAGAATTTGGCCCCTGTGTGAGAGCAACAGGGCCTACATAAAGAATGCATCTACTAGGAATTTGCCAGGTGTTTTGATGTTTAATTCTGTAATCTGTTGTTTAGTTTCCCAACCGCCTTCTGAACTGCAGGTTCTCCTCTCAGTAGTTTCTGTGTAACTGGTAACTTTCTCTTCAACTTCTACTTTGTTCCTTTGTATGCTTTTTCCTTCCTGGCTCTGTTATGACCAGACACTAAAAATGTTTATGTCAGAAGTTTAGGATAAATTTGCTACTTTCCTTCTGACTTTTCTTGATGTATTTAAATTATTCCAATGCTAATTCTTCTATTTCTGGATTTTTTTTTTTTTTGGACAGGCAGAGTTAGAGAGAGAGACAGAGAGAAAGGTCTTCCTTCCATTGGTTCACCCCTCAAATGGCTGCTATGGCCGGCACTGTGCTGATCCGAAGCCAGGAGCCAGGTGCTTCCTCCTGGTCTCCCATGCGGGTGCAGGGCCCAAGCACTTGGGCCATCCTCCACTGCCTTTCTGGGCCACAGCAGAGAGCTGGCCTGGAAGAGGGGCAACCGGGACAGAATCCGGCGCCCCAACCGGGACTAGAACCCGGGGTACTGCCGCCGCAGGTGGAGGATTAGCCTGGTGAGTCGCGGCGCTGGCCTTTTTTTGCCTTTTGATAGCTGATCAAATTAACAAAGATTTTGTGTTTTGTCTAGATGGCCTCTTATTTATTTTTTTGCTGCCTTTGTTGGGTCCTGCTTGCTAGGCAAAAGCTAGGTCTTAAGTTTGTTTTTGGATATCAACTTATTCTGAAGTACTTGAGGGCCGGACATTGTGGCACAGTGGGTAAAGCTGTTGCCTGTGACACGGGCATCCTGTATCAGTGCTGGTTTGAGTCTCAGCTGCTCTACTTCCTATCTAGCTCCTTGCTAATTGCCTGGGAAAAGCAACAGATGTTCCAAGTGCTTGTGAGTGGGAGACCCAGATGAAGTTACTGGTTCCTGTAACGGGCTGGCCCAGCCCTGGCCGTTGTAGCCCTTTGGGGAATGAACCACTGAATGGAAGATCTTTCTTTCTCTGTCTTTCCCCTTGTCTCGCTCTCTTTTTAAAAAGATTTTATTTATTTGTTTGAGAGGTAGAATTATAGACAGTAAGAGGGAGAGACAGAAAGGCCTTCCGTCATTGGTTCACTCCCCAAATGCTGCAATGGCTGGAGCTGTGCCGATCCGAAGCCAGGAGCCAGGAACTTCTTCCGGGTCTCCCATATGGGTGCAGGGGCCCAAGGACTTGGGCCATCTTCCACTGCTTTCCCAGGCACAGCAGAGAGTTGAATTGGAAGAGGAGCAGCCCAGGTCTAGAACCCGGCGCCCACAAGGGATGCCAGCACTGTAGGCGGAGGATTAACCTACTGCGCCATGGCACTGGCCCTTCCCTTTCTCTTTGTAATTCTGACTTTCAAATTAATAAGTAAATCTTTTTAGAAAAGAAATATTTTAGTGATCCCTTTATAACTGATTAATGTGGTCTATAACTCTGGTCAGTCAACATCATGGAATGGTTGACTATTATGTCATAGCCATCTGGAATCCTATTTTGACCAAATGTTTTATTTTTTTGACAGGCAGAGTGGACAGTGAGAGAGACAGAGAAAAAGATCTTCCTTTTTCCGTCGGTTCACCCTTCAATAGCCGCTGCGGCCGGCGCGTTGCACTGATCCGAAGCCAGGAGCCAGGTGCTTCTCCTGGTCTCCCATGCGGGTGCAGGGGCCCAAGGACCTGGGCCATCCTCCACTGCACTCCTGGGCCACAGCAGAGAGCTGGACAGGAAGAAAAGCAACCGGGACAGAATCTGGCACCCTGACCGGGACTAGAACCCGGGGTGCTGGTGCCGCAGGCGGAGGATTAGCCTATTAAGCCGCGGCACTGGCCTTGACCAAATGTTTTAAATCCCTGACATCTCTGATGGACTTTTTCAGATTCAAATTTCTAAATTAAGTCTTTTGACTTTGAGATTTTCAGTTGGGCCCTGGAGATTCTCAAAGGAAGTGTGGAATTGATGGAAAGCATTTTCAGGTTGTGAAATAGAGTTCATTTTCAAGTTGTGTTTACATAGAGCTGTTGATGTAATATAAATAATTTAGAGATTACATGACATTTATAGAGGTTTGATGTTCCTGGGGGACTTTATCTGCTGTCATTGTAATCTTCATGAGAAAGAGACATAGAGGTTTGTCAAAAATTTTTTTTGATGATTTAGTTATTTATTTGAAAGGCAGAGTTATGGGGGTGGGGCAGAGAGAGAGAGATCTTCCATCTGTGGTTCACTTCCTAAAAGGCTGTGACACCTGAAGCTGGGCTGATCTGAAGCCAGGAACCAGGACCTTCTTCCCAGTTTCCCACATGGGTGCAGGGGCCCAAGGACTTGGCCATCTTCTGCTGCTTTCCCAGGCCACAGCAGAGAGCTGGATTGGAAGTGGAACAGCCAGGATACGAACTGGTGCCCATATGGGGTGCTGGTGCTGCAGGCAGTGGCTTTACCCACCATGCCAAAATGCCAGCCTTGTTATCCAAATTTCAATCACGATGATTTTAAGTCTTTGGTTATCTACAGTTCTGTTTCTTCTCCAGAGACATTTACAATCAGAAAATAAATATTTTAAAATACAGGTTTCTGACAAAATATCAGTGGACTAACTAAAAATTTCCAGAACTGTGATAGAGAAACTCATTCATAAAATTGCTAATGGGCATCAACAAAACAAGAAGTAATTACAGGAGACTCAAGCAACTGATGAAATTTTCAGATTCCTATGTCTTTTACCTAAAACATTGTTGGTTCTATACTTAAATGTTTTGTAGTCTAGGCTTAGAGAAATTTTTTTCCCGAGATCTTTAGGGTTTGCAAGTCTTCAGTAAAATATTTTTTTAATTATTTAAAAAATTTACTTTTTCTTCCTTCTGAATTCCTCCACTATTCAAAAACTACTTAAGAGGATTTTTGTTTTTCCATGGTGATGTGGGTGAGGTGGGGAGTGTCAGGGAACAAGGGAGCTGGCAGATTTTCTGTAGTTTCTGTTTTTGATTTTTTTAAAGATTTATTTATTATGTGAAAGGCAGAATTATAGAGGCAGAGAGAGAGAGAGAGAGAGAGAGAGAGAGAGAGAGAGTCTTCCATCCGTTGGTTCACCTGCCTGATGGCTGCAACATCTGGAGCTGCGCTGATCCCGTGCCAGGAGCCAGGAGCCTCTTCCGGGTCTCCCACGTTAGTACAAGAGCCAAGCACTTGGGCCATCTGCCACTGCTTTCCCAGGCCACAGCAGAGAGCTGGATCGGAAGAGGAGCAGCCAGGACTCAAATCAGCGCCCATATGGGATGCCGGCATCGCAGGCGGTGGCTTTACCTGCTGCTCCACGGCGCCGGCCCCCAGTTTCTGTCTTTAACGCTGCACCCACCTCCTCCAGGGAACGGCACTTCAACATACCCACTTCCCATGATGCACCGCAGTCTTGCAGCATGAAGAGAATGCCGTGATGAACATGTGTACACGGAGCTTCAGGGGGAGATGCCACATCGCCATCACAGGAGCTGAACCACACCCAACCCCACCCACCGGGTTTACTCAGACAGGCACCACACCTCCCTAACCCAATCCCACCCACCGGGTTTACTCAGACAGGCACCACACCTCCCTAACCCAATCCCACCCACCGGGTTTACTCAGACAGGCACCACACCTCCCTAATAGAGGGGTCCACTAAACTGCGAGGTGTCCTCTCCCTCACCTCTGCGAGGCAGGAGGCCCGTTCTCTTCACAATGTCTGTTTCTCCCCATGAGATTGAATGCGTACTCACTCTCTTTAAACAAATCCTGCTCCCATTTCTGCTTACTTCCATTTCTTCTCCTCTCATGCAGGCACAAGGACCCGGGGTATAGCAGCAGACGCTATTCCCACAACGGCAGTGTGATTACTTCCATACAGTTGTTAAGATGTGCTCATTGGCGTATCTAAAGGTAGACACAGAATCCCTAATTTCAAGGGCTCCCAAACATGCAGTGAGTAAATAAAATGGTCATTTCTTAGTAGATCTTAAAATGTCAAAAAAAACTTGGTCTATAGTTTAAAAATCTATGTCCAGGGGCTGGCATGCTGGCGTCATGGGTTAAACCTCTGCCGGCAATCCTGGCATCCCATATGGTCACCGGTCTGAGTCCTGGCTGCACTACTGCCCACCCAGCTCTCTGCTGTGGCCTGGGAAAGCAGTAGAAGATGGCCCAAGTCCCTGGGCCCTGCACCCACGTGGGAGACCTGGAAGAAGCTCCTGACTCCAGGCTCCCTGGCCCAACCATGGCTGTTGAGGCCATTAGAGGAGTGAACCAGTGGATGGAAGATCTCTCTCTCTATCTCTGTCTGTCTCTGTGTCTCCCTCTGTCTCTGGAACTCTGCCTTTCAAATAAATAAAATAAATCTTTTTAAAAAATCTGTGTCCACCTTGCTTAGACTTCCTGACTTTGGGAGTTGTCTAAATCTGAACTTACTGTATGATAAAATCAACTTCTCTTGTCACAATTTTGCAAAGCGGTCAACCATACCATGCCTGCTATTAGGTTACAACTCTGTTCATTGTTTTAAGATACAAACTTGATTTGTTGTGCTCTGCCCTCAGAACAGGAGCACGACTCCTTACAAGGTAATGGGACAAGTCCACATTGAGATAAAGGCGCTCACCTGCTGAACTGATAATGTTAAATTTCAAAATGGACTCTAGGGAAAGTCAGCCTAAGAACCACTCCTAAAACCTTTGTGGGCCGGTGCCGTGGCTCACTTGGTTAATCCTCCGCCTGCGGTGCTGGCATCCCATATGGGCGCCGGATTCTAGTCCCAGTTGCTCTTCTTCCGGCTCAGCTCTCTGCTGTGGCCCGGGAGGGAATCGGAGGATGACCCAAGTGCTTGGGCCCCTGCACCCGTGTGGGAGACCAAGAGGAAGCACCTGGCTCCTGGCTTCGGATTGGCGCAGCGTTGGCCGTATCGGCCATTTGGGGAGTGAACCAATGGAAGGAAGACCTTTCTCTCTGTCTCTCTCTCTTACTGTCTATAACTCTACCTGTCAAGTGAAAAAAAAAAAAAAAAAAAAGACTGCAGAGCTACAATCTCTGCGCTTTGAAAAGAGAGGTGCTAACCAGATAAGACGCTTTGCATCGTCACAGCTTGTGCTAGAATCCAGTGAACTATCCATACTTACCAAACCTGAGAAAGCCCTTTGACTTCTTTGTATACAGTGGTAAGGGTTGAGGCCGGCGCTGTGGCATAGTGGGTGAAGCCACCACCTGTAGTGCTGGCATCCCCTGTTCAAGTCTCGGCTGCTCCTCTTCCAATCCAGTTCTCTTTAATGGCCTGGGGAAGCAGCAGAAGATGACTCAAGTCCTTGGGCTCCTGAACCCACGTGGGAGACCTGGAAGAAGCTCCTGGCTCCTGGTTTCGGATGGGCGCAACTCTGGCTGCTGCAGCCATTTGGGGAGTGAAACAGCAGATAGATAGAAGACCTCTCTTTCTGTCTCTACCTCTCACTGTAATTCTACCTCTCAAATAAATAAATAAATAAATCTTTTTTTAAAAAAAGAGAGATAAGGATTAGGGCTGAGAGTATTGACTCGAAAATTTGGAGAAAACGTTAACACCTAACGGTTAGAACCTCTGTGTTGTCACTTGAGTTTGATTTGTAATTCACTCTTGCTCAGCTGCTGTTCCTAGAACAACAGGGGGTCGCCAGCCCCCTTCCAGCCACTTGGGGAGATACCCAACCATATTATGTGATAACCTGAATGTTTCTCTAAAAACTCTGTTTTCTTTAAAGCCAGCTCCTCTGCTTCCAGACCCCTCTAGGGGAATCTATGCATGAATGTTTATAGCTTGTTGGGCAGTAACACAGCAGGTTGGATCTGCCCGATGTCCACTTAGAGAATCCAGATCTGGAACTCTTCATAGATGAAAGCAACTTCCTTGGTAGGGGAAGTTGAAAGGGTGAGTGTGTGGTAATAGTGTCCAGGAAACCTTGGAGGCAGAAGAAGCATTGCTATCATGCACCTTGGCCTGGGAGGCTGCACTCATAGTCCTCGCCAATGCCTTATGCCCTGGGAGGAGGTAAGAGAGTGAGCATTTATACTAATGCTGGTACTCTACTCTGTATTACAAGCTCATTTAAAAGGAAATGGGGCTGGTGTTGGGGCATAGCAGCTTAAGCCACCACTTGGAACACCAACATCCCCGATTGGAGTGCCAGCTGGAATCCCAGCTACTCCACATCCCACCCAGCTCTCTGCTAATGGGAAAGCAGTAGGAGGTGGTCCAGGTGCCCCTGTGACCCATGTGGGAAACCAAGATGGAGTTCCTAGCTCCTGGCTTTGGCTTGGCCCAGACCTGGCTGTTGTGAGCATTTGGCATTTGGGGACTAAACCAGTGGATGGAAGATTCTCTCTCTCTCTCTCTCTCTCTCTCTCTCTCTCTGCCTCTCAATTAAACAAATCTAAACAAAATAAAGAAATAAAAGGAGGGGGCCAGCGCTGTGGCTCACTTGGTTAATCCTCTGCCTGCGGTGACAGCATCCTATATGGGCACCAGTTCTAGTCCTGGTTGCTCCTCTTCCAGGCCAGCTCTCTGCTGTGGCCCGGGAGGGCAGTGGAGGATGGCCCAAGTGCTTGGGCCCTGCACCCCATGGGAGACCAGGAGAAGCACCTGGCTCCTGGCTTCGGATCGGTGTAGCACTGGCTGTAGCAGCCATTTGGGGGGTGAACCAGCGGATGGAAGACCTTTCTCTCTGTCTCTCTCTCACTGTCTATAACTCTACCTGTTAAATAAAAAAAAAAAAAAAAGAAAGAAATAAAAGGAAAGAGGATTTTCTTGTTAAATGCTTAAGTTTTTCTACTTGGGCAGTCTTCCAAGGCAAATGGCTTCAAACGTCCTCGCAGCCACGCAAGGAGAATTTGCGTCCGCATCAGAACAGGATGCTGCCTGCATGTCCCTGGCCCGCTGGGAGCATTACCCTGGCTCTCCAAGCCCCCCTACCCAGCTTAATGCTGTGTCTGACTCTGCTCCTGGTTTGGGACTAGAAGTTCCTAGTGATGAAAATGTGCATCTTTCTGCTTTGCATTTTGGGAGCTCGGATGTGACTATGTTGCGGTGACCTGCTAGTGCACCTGCAAGATAGACTGTGCAGAAGCCGCCTCAGCCAAACCCACGACGGTGCAGAGATGTCTCCTGATTGAACCTGGGACCAAAAAAAAAAAGTTTTTGAAGGAACACCTATAGCATCCACTCCTCCAGTCCTGAGAAGTTCTGCTGTGCCCCAATTCAGCAGGAAGTAGCTAGAAGGACTGATGCCCCTGGACACTGCGGGCCTGAGGAGTTACAAGAAGAAAGGGGACTGAAGCTGAGCCCCTCACCCCTAATGCCTTACATGCTTACTTTATCAGCCCCTGATACATCTTCCTTAGCTTAAAGATTAAGGGACAGACTTAGGGTAGGAGACCCCAGTCATAAAAACTGGAATTGCTGGTATAATCTACATCTCAATGCTAGTCTATTCTGAGAGCTGGGCGGGAACTCAGGCTCTGATTAAACAAAGTAATCCTCCACTACCCTTAAACCCAGACAGCCTGGAGCCCACCATTGCCATTACCAAGGTAACAGGCAATGGTGCCTGCCACTGACCAACTCAGCACAGCAGACCAATCAGAGGCCTGCACGTGGGCAAATCAGGAACTCCCCACCCCCACCCTGACCGGTAAGCTTCGTGGCCTTCTCCGCCTGCGGGAGTCCAGGAACTGTGCATTAGCTGCCTGGCTCCACACTCTGTACATTGCAGTAAGCGCCTGTGTCTCTGTGCCAGTGACTGGTTTGCTGGGCAGCAGGTGCATGGGCCAGTTTTGTGCTTCTATAGTAACTACTCCAACCAGTTTTGGGGGTGTTTGATAGCAGGCAGAGAGATGGAAGGGGTGGGGTTTGTAGGGTATATCTCGTGGATTCCCGAGAGTGCAATGAGAGATCGAAGGTGGTGACACAGAAGGAGGGTGTGTGTGGAGTGGCAGCTGAGATGCTGCTTGGGACGCCTGTGCCTCGTAGCGGAGTGCTGGTAGTCCCGGCTGCTCCACTTCCGGTCCAGCCCCGCAAATGCACCCAGGGATGCAGCAGACAACGGCCCAAGGGCTTGGGTCCCTGCCATCCACAGGGGAGACCCAGATGGAGTTCCTGGCTCCTGGCTTCAGCCTGACCCAGCCTTGGTTGCTGAGGGCATTTGGGGAAATGAACCAACGGAGGAAAGATCTCTCTTTCAAATGAAATGAAAATAAAGAAAAACTCTAAGAAATAGCAAAAAGCAACAAAATATATTTTTAAAAAGGGAAGAAAGAGGGAGAGCAGATGCAGTGGGGAAGAGGTTTTCAAGGCAGCAGCTTGGACAGAAGCCAAGGAAGCTGAAGTTCTGGGAGTCTGAAGCCGGCGGCAAGGAGGCAGACAGACACGGGGATGCTGTCAGCAGAGTTTTTGAGAAGGGTTTCAACACACTACAGAGTGCATGTTGGAGAAGTTGGAGCAAACGGAGAGAACAGAGAGGACTTAAAAATAGATTCTAGGAGCGGGGGTTGTGGCACAGTGGATTAAGACCAGGATGGCTTCCGTCTGGCCCAGCCCTGGCCGTTGCAGCCATTTGGGGAGTGAACCAGCAGTTGGAAGACCTTTCTCTCTCTCCCACATTCTTTCTCTGTGACTCTGCCTTTCAAATAAATAAAATAAATCTTTTTTTTTTAAGAAAAGATTCTGAGCACCGGTTTGAGTTCCAGGTGCTCCACTGCTGATCCAGCTCCCTGCTAATGCACCTGGAGGAAGATGGCTGAAGCGCTTGGGCCCTCGCCACCCGCGTGGGAGACCTAGATGGAGTTCCAGGCTCCTGGCTTCAGACTGGTCCAGCTCTGGACGTTGTGACCATCTGGGGAGTGAACTCGTGGACGGAAGATCTCTCTCTCTCTCTCTCTATCTCTCTCTATCTCTTTCTCCTCTTCTCTTTGTAACTCTGCCTTTCAAATAAATAAATTTTTAAAAACAAAGTCGAAAATCTCTCATTATGTTTCCTCCTTCTTCTTTGTGGAACATTACCCAAGGTACGCTTTCGCGTTGGGTCTGGTTCTGTTTTCGAAGTCCCTGCACGAGCACAGAGGTGACTCAGAGCAGGGCGCTTTGTGCTGTGCAGCCCGGGCACCCCCAGAAGAAGGGAAACCCAGCCAGTGCCAGAGGAGATACCAGGTCACCCCCGGGGAACCGAAGGACAGGACCTGTGAGAAATAAAACCCAGAATTGAAAGGCTGGCCAGATTCCAAGAGATCCCAGCAAGCACTGGCCTGGCCAGCATTTCCACACACGTGCCTTCTCTTTCCTGATCCATAAAACTTTCCCCTGACCCCAGCCCGGGAGGCAGCTCTGAGTCATGTTCCTCTGCCTCCTCCCGGCCAGCGGTAACCATTCCTGGCACCACTGTTTGCTCCTCTGCACCAGGGGCCGTTGCTTCGTTCAGGAACAATTCCACTGACCGCCTGCACCCCGTGGCATCACACCCCTTGGATGGGAATGGCTTCTGCCACCAGGTGGATGCCTACGTAGAACTCTTACTATTTGCTTTCCTTTAAACATTTCTTTTATTTATTTGAAAGGAGAGAGAGAGGTCTTTCATCTGCTGGTTCACCCCCTAAATGGTTACAATAGCCAGGACTGGGCCAGGCTGAAGCCAGGAGCCAGGAGCTTCTTCCAGGTCTCCCGTGTGGGTGCAGGGGCCCAAGCACTTGGGCCATCTTCTACTGCTTTCCCAAGCGCATTGGCAGAGCTGGACTGGAACTGGAGCTCTGACATGGTTTGCTGGCCTGGCAGGCGGTGGCTTAACCCCCTGTGCTCCAATGCTCATCACTAGGATTCTTATTCGAGGGCTCGGTGGGTGGTGTGCTCCTCTCTGCAACAGTGGCACATGCCCCTGGGTCTTAGTTTGGCAAAGAGCAGCTGGAACAGGGCATCTCTAGGTGAGTGGGTCTCAAGAGCACTCTCCCCTCTCTCCTGGCCCGTGTGTGGCTCCTGGTGGGCCCTGTGTGGGCTCCGAGGTACCGATCGCATCCCCAGCCTGGCTGGTGAGAGGCTGGGCTGGGTTTCACTGTGGAGACGGTCCTGCTGGGCCCCCCTGGGGCCGGCTTCAGTGAACTCTGCTGTCTTGCTCCTGTCGCTTGTCTTGGGTCTGTTGCAATCTGTGTGGTTTGTATGGGGGAATGCATTCTAAAAAGCAGTGCGCTGGTTGCCTATGCACCCCCCAGCAGCCCCCAGCGCACGGCGCATCTCAGACAGCTGCTCCCGCTCATCCCTTGCTGAGCAGTGACAATGCAGCCACGGTGGAGCCCAGGTTGGTTTCCCAGAAAGGCAGGGCAGAGGTCAGCGAAAGCCACACTTGGTCTGTGTTTATGTGGGGGTGTGTGATGCATTTGCACAGTTGTGTGCTGTGTGTCTCCACTCGGCTTTGTTTACAGACCGATAAGTGCTCCCATAAATTAAGACTATTGAATTGCCCCAAAGGCCTTTTGGTCCACGTAGCTTAAGTAAATCTTGGATAAATAAACTGTTTTGAAATTGTTGGTAGAAAAGAAGATGAAAATCTTTCCACGTTTGCTAGCATACATTTCCGCATGGGCTCACTGGCCAAATTAGACCTATCTCTGCTAATATTTACAGTCATAAAAGTATAATTTAAAAAATTATCTGAAAGGTAGAGTTACAGAGAGACAGGAAGAGACAGAGACAGACAGAGAGAGACGTCTTCTATCTGCTGGTTCATTCCCCAAATGGGCACAACAACCAGGGCTGGGTCAGGTTGAAACCAGGAGCCTGGAGCTCCATCCAGGTCTCCCATGTAGGAGGCAGGAGCCCAAGCACTTGGGCTTTCCCAGCCTCATTAGCACGGAGCTGGATCAGAAGTGGAGCAGCCGGGACTTGAACTGGTGCTCTTATGGGATGCCGGCCTCACAGGTGGCAGCTTGACCCACGGCGGCACAATCCCTGCCCTGAAGTGTAATTCTGACCTAAGAACAAATGACAGAGAGGAAAACGCCACGTGACCTGTGCAGGCAATTCCTGCATGTCAAATGCCATCGTTTAGCCTCTGGGGTTTTCCATTTAAAAGAATGGCCATGCTGTCTGATTATCTCAGTTTTTATAAGCAACACAGGGATACTTGGTAAAAAACAATTTATCTACCTGTAAGTGACACGAATGTTTCTAAATATGAAGTCTAGCACTCTAGGCTTCTCTCGATTCGCTTGAGCTGTTCGCTGGGCTCAGACAACTGCGGGCGCCTTCGTGTGGCTCAGAGCTGCGCAGCCTCCCGCTCCAGGGGCCCCTGTCTGGGGCACACTCCCCGGGTCGGGTCTGATTCAGCTAATCCATCGGACGCGACTCCCACGTTGTCTGAGCGGACTCCCCACAGGAAGAAGCAAACCCAGGAAAGCAGGTTCTTGTCCTTTTTGGTAGCCGGCCGAGGGGGCGAGACTTTGTGTTGTATGGAGATAATCCCTCGTGTTCTCTGCCGTGGTTAGTGGGTTTTGATGGCTCAGGAAAGCTGAGTCTTAAAACAGCTAAGATTTCTTGTAAAGAAATCCGCTTATTTTCAAATGTTTAAAAATTCATTTTCTGCCAGCGCCGTGGCTCACTAGGCTAATCCTCCCCCTGCAGCGCCAGCACCCCGGGTTCTAGTCCCGGTCGGGGCGCCAGATTCTGTCCTGGTTGCTCCTCTTCCAGGCCAGCTCTCTGCTGTGGCCCGGGAGTGCAGTGGAGGATGGCCCAAGTCCTTGGGCTCTGCACCCCATGGGAGACCAGGAAGGAAGCACCTGGCTCCTGGCTTCGGATCGGCGCAGCGCGCCGGCTGTAGTGGCCACTTGGGGGGTGAACCAACGGCAAAAGGAAGACCTTTCTCTCTGTCTCTCTCTCTCTCACTGTCTAACTCTGCCTGTCAAAAAAAAAAAAATCATTTTCTAACTCTGGCTAAATCACCCTAATTAAATGGTGACTGTTATTTCGCGGTGATCAACTGGGATCTTATTCCGACCAAATGTTTTAAATCTTTGGCAGTCTTCCTCAGGGTCAAAGTTCTAACTTAGGTCTTTTATTTATTATTATTATTATTATTATTGTTTTACTTTGAGATGTCTGGCTGAGGCCCTGGAGCTCTTCAAAGCATTTCGTATCTTGTAGGGGTAATACTCTAAATAGGCTTATTTGTATGCCCAGAAAGCAATGTCAAATCGTAACATGAGGCTAAATTTTCTTTAAGTACTATTTATGCAGATATGTTATTCTACATGTCCTGAAGACCATGTAAAGTTATAAAAATCTGGTGACACTATTGGTCAGGATTACTTCCTTTAAAAAAAAAGATTTATTTATTTATTTGAAAATCAGAGTTACACAGAGAGAGAGAGGTCTTCTATCCACTGATTCACTACCCAACTGGCCACAATGGCTGGAGCTGCGCCAACCCTAAGCCAGGAGACAGGAGCCTCTTCCGCGCCTCCCATACGGGTGCAGGGGCCCAAGGACTTGGGCCATCTTCTTCTGTTTTCCCAGGCCATAGCAGAGAGCTGGATCAGAAGTGGAGCAGCCGGGACTCGAACCAGTGCCCATATGGGATGCTGGCACTGCGGAAGAGACCCCTCCTGCCATGCCACAGTGCAGGCCCCACTTCCTTTTTTTTTTTTTTTTTTTATAAGATTTATTTATTTGAAAGGCACAGTGATAGAGAGAGAGAGACAGACATAGAGACAGAGATCTTTCATCCACTGGTTCACTCCCTAAATATCTGTAAATGGCCAGGGCAGAGCCAGGATGAAGCCAGGAGCCTAGAACCCCATCTGGGTCTCCCACGTGGGTGACAGAGACCCACATACTTGGGCCAGAATCCACTGCTTTCCCAGGTGCATTTGCAAGAAGTTGGATGGAAAGCAGAGTAGTGGAGATCCAAGCCAGCATCCTGACCAGAGAGGAGGGAGTCAGTGGTTAACCCCCTGTGCCACAACACCGGCCTTGAGAATAATGCTAGCTTTATTTGTTGAGGTACTGCCATACAGTTTTCCACAGTGGCTGCACTACTTTGCAAATCTACCAACAGAGCATAAGGGTTCCACTTTCTCCACATACTCTTCAACACTTACTATTTTGTTCTGTTTTTTTTTTTTTATTAATTATTTAATTATTTATTCAAGAAGCAGAGAAACAGAGGGAGAGACAGAGAACAAATGAGCAAGCACCCCAATGTGCTGCTTCATTCCCCAAATGCCTGCAATGATCCCAGGTCATTGCCAAGGCCAGGAGCCAGGAACTCATTCAGGTCTCTAGCATGGCCTCCCTCCTAGTGTCTGCATTAGCAGGGAGCTGGAATCAGGAGCAGAGTTGGGACTTGAACCCAGGCACTCAATATGGGATGTGGGCATCTCGACCAGTGTCTTAACCATCAGGCCAAGTGCCAGCTCCTGTTTTGTTTTGTTTTTAAGATTTATTTATTTTTTATAAAACATAAAGAGAGAGAGAGAGAGAGAGAGAGAGAGAAAGGTTTTCCATCCACTCCCCAGATGGCTGCAACGGCCAGAGCTGAGCTGATCCGAATCCAGGAGCCACATGCTTCCTCCAGTCTCCCACGCGGGTGCAGGGGCCCAAGGACTTGGGCCATCTTCTACTGCTTTCCCAGACCATAGCAGAGAGCTGGATCAGAAGTGGAGCAGCCGGGACTTGAACCAGCGCCCACATGTGATGCCGGCACTGCAGGCGGCGGCTCTACTCGCTGTGCCACAGCGCCGGCCCCAACACCTGTTTTTAATTTCACTTTATATTATAGTGTCGTTCCTGCTGAGAGTGTGGCTGTGCCTCACTGTGTTCTGAAATGTGGTGATGAATGTCTTCTCATGTGCTTACTGGTATTTGTACTTCTCTGTGAACTGTCTGCTAAAATCCTTTGCCCATCTTAAAATCGAGTTGTCAATATCGTTGCTACTGAGTTGGAAGAGTGCCTTGTATATTCTGGTATGAATCCCTTTCTCAGGTATAAGAACTTCTAGAATTTTCTTTCTTTCTTTTTTTTTTTGACAGGCAGAGTTAGACAGTGAGAGAGAGAGAGAGACAGAGAGAAAGGTCTTCCTTTTTCCGTTGGTTCACCCCCAAAATGGCCCCTACGGCCGGTGTGCTGTGCCAACCCGAAGCCAGGAGCCAGGTACTTCTCCTGGTCTCCCATGGGGTGCAGGGCCCAAGGACTTGGGCCATCCTCCACTGTACTCCCGGGCCACAGCAGAGAGCTGGACTGGAAGAGGAGCAACCGGGACAGAATCCGGCGCCCCGACCAGGACTAGAACCTGGGGTGCCGGTGCCGCAGGCGGAGGATTAGCCTGTTGAGCTGCGGCGCTGGCCTCTAGAATTTTCTACCCGTTCTGTGCACTGCTCTCTTTTTTTTTTTTTTTTTTTTAACTCTGTTGGTTGTATTCCTTGATGCACTGGAAGTTTTACATGTTCCTGTTGCCCACGTAGTTTTGGTGCCTGTGTGTTTCGTATGATATCCAAACACCCAGTCTGGCTGCATCTGATTTGGATCCCGTTGGGTCACTTAACCCCTGGGCTCGTAGAGGAAAAGCAGCCCTAAGTTGGCCAGATCTGAGAGCCCTTATCTGGAAAATGTGCACAAAGCACAAACATTTTGGAGAGCAATTTGGCACAACTATAGCAACATTTATGCCTGTGTGCTTCTCTAACCAGGAATCCTGCTCCCAGGGACAGCTGCGGCGCTCCTCTCCTGACATGCGTGCAGGGACACACACAGAGTGATGTTCACCGCAGCCATGGAGTCCCAGCCAAAAGGGAACGCTCGTCCACAGCCAAGGGTAAGAGCTGCTACGGGAACACTTGGGACTTAGCGCTTGAGTGAGGAAACCTGGGGAAGAGCTCCTCGCTGTGAGAGGCCTCGTGGGGGTCTCACATTTATAGCTCCTCCTTGCTCTGGGCATTTTCCTGCCCAAGATGTGTTCTTTTGCATTCAAAAAATAAATGCATTGGGGCCGGCCCTGTGGCATAGCGGGTAAAGCTGCTGCCTGCAGTGTCCGCATCCCACATGGGCGCCAGTTCAAGTCCCAGCTGCTCCTCTTCCAGTCCAGCTCTCTGCTATGGCCTGGGAAAGCAGTGGAAGATGGCCCAAGTGCTTGCGCCCCTGCACCCATGTGGGAGACCCAGAAGTCTTGGGGCAGCTCTGGACATTGTAAGCATTGCAGAGTGAATCAACAGATGGAAGCTCTCTCTGTCTGCCTGGTTCTCTCTCTCTCTCTCTCGCTCTCTCTCTCTCTCTCATTAATACTTGCTTTAAACAGACTCATGATGACTAAATACAATCTATGATCCTGGATTGGATTCTCGGTGAGTGAAAAATAGTCACAAGGGCATTATCAGTACAATGGACAAATTTGTATTTTTTTGAAGATTTGTTTATTTGAAAGTCAGAGTTAGAGAGAGAGAGGGAAAGACAGAGAAAGAGAGATCTGCTGGTTCACTCCCCAAATGGTCACGATGCCCAGGGTTGGTCCAGGCTGAAGCAAGGAGCCAGAAACTCCATTCTGGTCTCCCACATGGGTGCAGGGGCCTAAGCACTTGGGCCACCTTTCACTGCTCTCTTTGCACATTAGCAGGGAGCTGGATCAGAAGTGGAGAAGCTGGGACTCGAACCCACATGCATAGGGAATGCCAGCGTCCCAGGCAGCAGCTTAGCCTGCTGCACCACAGCCCTGGCCCCTTCTTCCTTGTTCTCCAAAGAGGAAACCTGATGACTGTCTCTCCTCCCAGTAGGGTAATTGACTACCTTGTGCCGAGTGTGGGTAGAGCTCAAAGGCTGGGAAGATCTAAAAACAGTTAACCCATTGAAGTGAAATCACCTCGCCAACGTGAAAAACGTACGTGCCTGGATTTTTATGTTTTGGTTGGATGACCTCAAAGCCTGACGGAACTGCCAAATCAAATAAAGAATACATTGTGTGAAGAGTGCCCATAAATACAGTCAATGGAACCGAAGCTCGGTTTCCAGAAACCAATACCCTGGAGAGAACAGGGAACCTGGTTTGGAGTTACTACAGGGAACGAGCTTGGAATTCCCTCATCAAGCCACATCTGCCCTCAGGGCCCTGCACCTGCTGAGGTCAGCCCACTTCCTACCTACTTCCTCATCTTCAGTGTGAACAGCATTCTGGGCCACATGCAATTCTTTTTTTTTTTTTTTTTTTTTTTTAAGAATTATTTTATTAGCTGGTGCTGCGGGTCGATGGGCTAATCCTCCGCCTGTGGCGCCGGCACCCCAGGTTCTAGTCCTGGCTGGGGTGCCGGATTCTATCCCGGTTGCTCTTCTTCCAGTCCAGCTCTCTGCTGTGGCCTGGGAGTGCAGTGGAGGATGGCCCAAGTGCTTGGGCCCTGCACCCCATGGGAGACCAGGAGGAAGCACCTGGCTCCTGGCTTCGGATTGGCGCGGTGTGCAGGCCGCAGCGTGCTGGCCGCAGTGGCCATTGGGGAGTGAACCAATGGTAAAGGAAGACCTTTCTCTCTGTCTCTCTCTCTCTCACTGTCCACTCTGCCTGTCCAAAAACATTATTTTATTTATTTATTAATTATTATTTTATTTATTTGAGAGAGGTGGAGCCAGAGAGAGAGAGAGAGAGAGAAAGAAAGAGAGGGCTTCCATTCCGCTGGTTCACTCCTCAAATGACTGCAATGGCCAGAGCTGAGCCGATCAGGAGCCAGGAACCAGGAGCTTCTTCCAGGTCTCCCACATGGGTGCAGGGGCCCAAGGACTTGGGCCATCCTCCACTGCTTTCCCAGGCCATAGCAGAGAGCTGGATCGGAAGTGGAGCAGCCGGGTCTCAAACCTGGCACCATCTGCAAGCGGCAGCTTTGCCTGCTATGCCACAGCGCTGGCACTCTCTCTCTCTCTTCTAATACAGCCACCAGGATTCAATCACGGGGCCTCCACCCCATGCCCTTGAACACCTGGTGGGTTCAAGCACCCACCCTCGCGTGCCTCATTGCCTCGCAATGAGGCCTGCATTTCAGCACGAGAGCCCTTCTGCACACTCAGACCACAGCCGGAGCCTGGCAGGAGGAGGAGCAGCTGCTTTACCTACGCCCTTTCCCAGTGCTGCTCGGGTCCTTCGGAAACAGCAGCAGGAATAACGTGAGAAAACAGATAGACATCTGCAGGTGGCAGACGTTCAGGGAAGTGAGTGAATCCCACAGAGGCGAGCCAGGATCCACACTGAAACACCGCCTGCAGCTGACACAGAAGGGAGGGTGTGGGGGTGCGGAGAGCAGCTGCCGGGAGCGGCTGTGGGCAGTGACCTGGAAAAGCACAGGCAACAGCGCCTGAAGGTTTAGTCCCCTCTTCCTGGTAGAGACACAGAGACGCCCTTACGAATGGAGGCTTCCTTTAGAGCAGTGCGTTTCTCTGGTTTTCTTTCTTTTTTTTTTTTTAAGATTTATTTATTTATTTGAAAGTCAGAATTACACAGAGAGAGAAGGAGAGGGAGAGGGAGAGAGAGAGAGAGAGAGAGAGAGAGAGGTCTTCCACCCAATGGTTCACTCCCTAGATGACCGCAATGGCTGGAGCTGGGCTGATATGAAGCCATGAGCTTCCTCCAGGTCTCCCATGTGGGTGCAGGGGCCCAGGCACTTGGGCCATCTTCCACTGCTTTCCCAGGCCATAGCAGAGAGCTGGATAGGAAGTGGAACAGCCGGCACTCAAACCGGTGCCCATATGGGATGCCGGCACTGCAGACGGCGGCTTAACCCGCTATGCCACAGTGCCGGCCCCAGTACATTTCTCTTACTAAGGGGAATGTCTGCTCTATTTGCAGAACTTCTCCTTTGAATGCTCTTGCTCAATATAATCTGTGCACTAACCAGCCCTTTTTTTAGGATGGCAAATTCTGGTCTCCTACCTCCCCTAATTTGAACCTTGCTTCTTCTTCTTCTTCTTCTTTTTTTTTTTTTTTTTTAAGAGGAAGTGCCATATATCCAAAAGCTCAGTTGGTAGCTGTAGAGAGTTTTAAATTAGAAGCTGCAGTATGAGATCTGCTGAGAGAGAGAACTAACACAACTGGGAACAAACAAGAATAGGAAAAGGTGGGTTTAAATTGTCCCACCTTCCTGAATCAAGCTCTCGGTCCCGGGAACGGGTCAGTCTGGTTGGGCAGGTGTGTGTGGTTGCAGCACCGGAGCTGCAGGTGGCTTCCACCTGTGCAAGGTCTCTATGTGGATCAGCTGGGTACTTAGGCATTTCTCAGGAAACAAGAAAAACAAAGACTAGTAGCTGGGGCTTGGGCCAGCGTTGTGGTGCAGCAGGCTAAGCCACTGCATCTCATAGGAGCTCTGGTTAAAGTTCCAGCAGCTCCACTTACAATCCAGCTCCCTACTAGTTAATGCATCTGGGAAGGCAGTGGAAAGATGGTCCAGCTGTTTGGGTCTCTGCCACCCACTCGGGAGATCTGGATGGAGTTCCAGGCTCCTGGCTTTGGCCCGGCCCAGCCCTGCTGTTGGACTCATTTGGAGAGTGAACCAGTGAATGGAAGATCTCTCTCTCTCTCTCTCTCTCTCTCTCTCTCTCTCCCCCTTTTTCAAATATATAAAATATTTTAAAAAATACATAGTTGGGCCTGTCAACCCAGTCAGTTAAGAAGATTTATAGATGTTGAGCTTGAAGCATCCTCTGCAGTTTGAATGTCTGGATACCATCCTCTGCCGGGGGACTTTCTGAGTACAGCGGCAGGTGGGACGGTTGTCTATCCATGAACTGTGTGTGGTGATCGCCCTGTAGGATATAGCAAATTGTCTAGCTTCAGCTTTTGTGCCTTCATGAAAAGGGCAAACTTGTTCTGGCCACACAAGTCAGAATGGTAGGAAATAAGTTTGAGTGTTAGTTTCGAGGGCCAAATCCAAATGTTGGAGGAATCCAGAAAAATTCAGGATCCAATACAATTTGCAGGTAAATGACAAGACTTCAGAGACAGAGAACAGAACCTGAATTTACTAATAGGTGCACTATAATTCTCTACTAAAACATAATTTTTCTTTCTAGAATCATCCTATTTCTACCAAAAGCAATAAGATTGATTTGTCTGCGAAAACACACCTTTTCTATTAATCATGGCCTGATTATTTATACAAGTGCAACAAGAATAGTGATTTATCATATAAGCTCTTTAAAAGTCTGCTTTGTTGGAACTTTTTTTAAAAAAATATTTATTTTTGTAATTGAAAGGCAGAGGGATAAGAGAGAGGGAGAGACAGAGAGAGAGAAAGAGAGCTTTCACTCACTAGTTCACTCCCCAAATGGCTGCAACAGCCAGGGCCAAGCCAGGCCAAAGCCATGAACTTGGAATTCCATCCAGATCTCTCACACGTGTGGCAAGATCCCAAATTCTTGGGCCATCTGCTGCTGCCTTCCCAGGAATATTAGCCTGGAGGCGGATCAGAAGCGGAGCAGCTGGGACTCCGTTGGCACTCATGTTGGATGCTGGCACCACAACGCTGGTCCCTGTTGGAACTATAATAAGCAGCCCCAGCGCAGAATTTAAACACTTTGCAAGGAGAGGGAACCAAGCCAAGAACGTGTGTGTCTTACTATAAAACCTGATGAACTGTTGGTGTAAAGGATTCACTTGAACAAGTTGCCGGGCTGGCCCTGGTTCCGGGTCAACATTCCCCTCTGTGTTCCCTGTGCACTGCATAACTCAGTTTCAAACAGGAATTCACAAAGCACCATCAGGCCCGTTGGTAAGGTGTGACATGAGGGGCAGGAGTGTGCTGCAGCCGCAGGCCCTACCAGAGTGCGTGGGTTCAAGTCCTGGCTCCACTCCTAGTTCCAGCTTCCTGCTGGTGCACACCCTGGGAGACAGCAGGTAATGGCTTAGATCCCTGCTGCCCATTAGAGCTCCTCCTAAACATTTGGGAAGTGAACCGAACCATAGGTAGGATCTCAGTCTCTCTGCACTCTCCAGAAAACAGAAGAACATGAGGTGAGCAAATACAGCACGAGATTGAGGCCTCAGAAGGAAACCCACACAGGCAGCCGTCTGATGGCCGTGCCCCTTTCTGCTCTCTCTGCCTCAATCCAGACAGCTGCTCTTTCCTGCTGATCGAGAGCATAGATTCGAGGTTCAGGAATGAAACGGATTTACATTTAATTCTAAGTATTCTTGAGTTCTGGGCTTGGCCCTTGGAGAAGCTGATTTTGTACCAGTGTGATCTGAGTGGGGGTCTCTTGCAAGCATCTGGAAATATGAAACATGAACAATTTGAGTTTCATGAGAATAAGGAGCGTTTTGATTATAATTCCAACGTCCAAAAGGCTTAATTTAGAACTTGGGTCCCAAGGAAGCCTGCCAAAGATGTCAAAACATTTAAAACAGCTGATGAAATCACAGAGTATTGAGAAACAGTACCCATCCACTACATCAGAGGGACTCATCCAGATTTAGAACCATATTGAGCCAGAGTTAGAAAGCGATCTCTTACACGTCTGGAAATAAGCGGGTCTCTTTGCAAGAAGTCTTAGCTGTTTCCAGACTCAGCTTTCCTGAGCCATCAAAACCCACTAACCACGGCAGAGAACACGAGGGATTATCTCCATACAACACAAAGTCTCGCCCCCTCGGCCGGCTACCAAAAAGGACAAGAACCTGCTTTCCTGGGTTTGCTTCTTCCTGTGGGGAGTCCGCTCAGACAACGTGGGAGTCGCGTCCGATGGATTAGCTGAATCAGACCCGACCCGGGGAGTGTGCCCCAGACAGGGGCCCCTGGAGCGGGAGGCTGCGCAGCTCTGAGCCACACGAAGGCGCCCGCAGTTGTCTGAGCCCAGCGAACAGCTCAGGAGCGTCAGGAGCCCTTGCAAATAAACAACGCGCTTCTCCCAGGCCTTTAAGGCAACCAATTTTAGTATCAAACCACAATGGTAGAGCCAGAACTGTGCAGAAGAAACTCACAGGGACTATGAAGTTGAGGGAGCGAGTCTCCAATTAAATGGAGAATGGAAAAAAAAGAAAAGAAAAGAAAAGAAAGGTAAAGCCACAGTTCAAAAGATGGCTGAAAGAATTCCAAAAACAAATTTCATAATTAAAAATCAAAGCCTTGGGGCTGGTGCTGTGGCATAGCAGATAAGGCCGCGCCTGTGGTACCGGCATCACGTACGGGTGCTGGTTCGAGTCCTGGCTGCTGCACTTCCAATCTATCTCTCTGCTATGACCTAGGAAAGCAGTGGAAGATGGCCCAAGTTCTTAGGCCCCTGCACCTGCATGGGAGACCCGAAAGAAGCACCTGGCTCCTGGCTTCGGATGGGCCCAGCTCCAGCGGTCATTTGGGGAGTGAACCAGCGGATGGAAGACCTCTCTCTCTCTCTGCCTCTTCCTCTCTGTAACTCTGCCTTTCAAATAAATAAATAAATAAATAAATCTTATTAAAAAAAATCAAAGCCTCCAGCAAATTCTTATGAAGAGATCCAGGGGTCAGTGCTGTGGCATAACGGATAAAGCCACCACCTGCAATGCCGGCATCCCATATGGACTCAGGTGTGTGTCCCGGCTGCTCCACTTCCAATCCAGCTCCCTGTTATGACCTAGGAAAGCAATGGATGATGACACAAGTGCTTGGGTCCCTGTCACCCACAAGGGAGACCCGGATGAGGTTCTAGGTGACGCAAGTGCTTGGGCCCCTGCACCCACGAGGGAGACCCGGATGAAGTTCTAGGTGACGCAAGTACTTGGGTCCCTGCCACCCACAAGGGAGACCCGGATGAGGTTCTAGGTGACGCAAGTGCTTGGGTCCCTGCACCCACAAGGGAGACCCGGATGAGGTTCTAGGTGACGCAAGTGCTTGGGCCCCGCCACCCACGAGGGAGACCTGGATGAGGTTCTAGGTGACGCAAGTACTTGGGTCCCTGCACCCACGAGGGAGACCCGGATGAGGTTCTAGGTGACGCAAGTGCTTGGGCCCCGCCACCCACGAGGGAGACCTGGATGAGGTTCTAGGTGACGCAAGTGCTTGGGTCCCTGCACCCACAAGGGAGACCCGGATGAGGTTCTAGGTGACGCAAGTGCTTGGGCCCCGCCACCCACGAGGGAGACCTGGATGAGGTTCTAGGTGACGCAAGTACTTGGGTCCCTGCACCCACGAGGGAGACCCGGATGAGGTTCTAGGTGACGCAAGTGCTTGGGCCCCGCCACCCACGAGGGAGACCTGGATGAGGTTCTAGGTGACGCAAGTACTTGGGTCCCTGCCACCCACAAGGGAGACCTGGATGAGGTTCTAGGTGACGCAAGTGCTTGGGTCCCTGCACCCACGAGGGAGACCCGGATGAGGTTCTAGGTGACGCAAGTACTTGGGTCCCTGCCACCCACAAGGGAGACCTGGATGAGGTTCTAGGTGATGCAAGTGCTTGGGTCCCTGCACCCACGAGGGAGACCCGGATGAGGTTCTAGGTGACGCAAGTGCTTGGGCCCCTGCACCCACGAGGGAGACCCAGATGAGGTTCTAGGTGACGCAAGTACTTGGGTCCCTGCCACCCACAAGGGAGACCTGGATGAGGTTCTAGGTGACGCAAGTGCTTGGGTCCCTGCACCCACGAGGGAGACCTGGATGAGGTTCTAGGTGACGCAAGTGCTTGGGCCCCGCCACCCACGAGGGAGACCTGGATGAGGTTCTAGGTGACGCAAGTACTTGGGTCCCTGCCACCCACAAGGGAGACCTGGATGAGGTTCTAGGTGACGCAAGTGCTTGGGCCCCTGCACCCACGAGGGAGACCCAGATGAGGTTCTAGGTGACGCAAGTACTTGGGTCCCTGCCACCCACGAGGGAGACCTGGATGAGGTTCTAGGTGACGCAAGTGCTTGGGTCCCTGCACCCACGAGGGAGACCCGGATGAGGTTCTAGGTGACGCAAGTGCTTGGGCCCCTGCACCCACGAGGGAGACCCAGATGAGGTTCTAGGTGACGCAAGTACTTGGGTCCCTGCCACCCACGAGGGAGACCTGGATGAGGTTCTAGGTGACGCAAGTGCTTGGGTCCCTGCACCCACGAGGGAGACCCGGATGAGGTTCTAGGTTTCTGACCTCAGCCTGCCGCAGCCCTGGCTGATGTGGAAGATGATGAGCAAACAGAAGGTTTCTGTCTCCCTCTCTATCTCTATCTCTATCTCTAACTCAGCCTTTCAAGTAAATAAAATAATTTTTAAGATTTATTTATTTATTTGAAAATCAGAGAGAGGAGAGACACAGACAGAGAGGTTTTCCATCGGCTGGTTCACTCCCCAGTTGGCCACAACGGCCGGAGCTGTGCCAATCTGAAGCCAGGAGCCAGGAGCTTCTTCCAGGTCTCCCACATGGGTGCAGGGGCCCAAGGACGTGGGCCACCTTCTACTGCTTTCCCAGGCCACAGCAGAGCACAGGATCAGAAGTGGAGCAGCCGATCTCAAACCGGCCTCCATATGGGATGTGGGCACTGCAGGTAGAGGTTTCACCTGCTGTGCCACAGCGCCAGCACTAATAAAATATTTTTTTAAAAAAGGGTAGATCCATATTCCAAGGACACCTTATTGCTAGAGAGAGATTCTAGCAGTGCATTTATTAATGCTCAATTTGAAGAAAAACCTATAAACAATTTTGTCTAATTATTGCCAACTTGATTGCACACACATTTCTTTTTAAAAAATATTTTACTTATTTGACAAGCAGAGTTATGGGGGGATGTGGAGAGATCTTCTAGCCACTGACTCCCTCCCCAAGATGGCCACAATGGCTGGGGCCCAGGCAGCTGGCCATCTCCTGCTGCTTTCCCAGCACGTTATCAGGGGCTGGACGGGAAGCAGAGCACCCTCGAGGAGCCACCTCCTGCTGGACCCCTGTCTGGACTGCGGTTCTCAAGGACGCCCCGTCCAGCATGAAGCAGGCATAGTGGCCAGAGCCCAGTTCCCCTAACAGAAACTAGGCTCCTTTCTTCCAGAGGAGGGAATCTGGGAGTCAGATGGGTTGGTGGGCGGTCAAGGTGGTCCCAGTGCAGATTTAGGGTGCAAAATGCTTTTTTTCCCCCGAGGTTGTCTTTAGCAAGGTCAAAAGTGCCTGCCTGCCCACTCCTGGAAGCTTCCAGTCTTATCATGAGACTAGCAACAGTGCGGTGATTCCTTCTGAGCGCCCAGTTTACTGGAAAGCAAATTAGGTATCCCACCTTCTGATGGAAGTGGAGCAGCCACGATTGGAACTGGAGCACCTAAGGGATGCAGGTGCTGCGGGCGGCAACTTCACCCGATGCAGCACTACGCCAATCCTTGACACACATTTCCTTTCATAAGATTTGGCCTAGGGGCTGGTGCTGTGGCGTAGCGGGTAAAGCTGCCGCCTGCAGTGCCTGCATCCCATATGGGCTCCACTTCTGATCCTGCGCTCTGCTGTGGCCTGGGAAAGCAGTAGAAGATGGCCCAAGTCCTTGGGCCCCTGCACCCACGTGGGAGACCTGGAAGAAGCTCCTGGCTCCTGGCTTCAGATCAACCCAGCTCTGGTTGTTGCGACCATATGGGGAGTGAACCAGCAGATGGAAGACCTGTCTCTCTGTCTCTCTCTCTCTCTCTCACTCTTCCTCTCTCTGCCTCTCCTCTCTCTGCGTAACTCTTTCAAATAAATAAATAAATCGTTTTTAAAAAAGATTTGGCCTATGAAACCTGCTTAAACCTTTAGGTTTTGCCCTATTTAAAAAAAAATCCCATTCTGGAGTAGTTTAGTCATTCTACTTTATAGCAAAAAATATTTTTTACATAAAATTCTTTTTCATCCTAAAAAAATCCTTTTCTCAGTAAAAGAACACAGAATATTAATGCTTAGCAACTTTAAAGCAGTTTTGAATTATTAGTCATAAACCAGCAACTTATGAAGCACGTTTTAAAATTACAAATTATATTTCTTTATTTTCATCTTTTATTAGAAGGCCAGAGAGGCCGGCGCTGCGGCTCACTAGGCTAATCCTCCGCCTTGCGGCGCCGGCACACCAGGTTCTAGTCCCGGTCAGGGCGCCGGATTCTGTCCCGGTTGTCCCTCTTCCAGGCCAGCTCTCTGCTGTGGCCAGGGAGTGCAGTGGAGGATGGCCCGAGTACTTGGGCCCTGCACCCCATGGGAGACTAGGAGAAGTACCTGGCTCCTGCCATCGGATCAGCGCGGTGCGCCGGCCGCAGTGCGCCAGCCGCGGCGGCCATTGGAGGGTGAACCAATGGCAAAGGAAGACCTTTCTCTCTGTCTCTCTCTCTCTCTCACTGTCCACTCTGCAAAAAAAAAAAAAAAAAAAAAAAAAAAAGAAGGCCAGAGAGACAGACAGACAGAAAGAGAACCATCTTCTGGTTCACTCCTCAAATACTCGTAACAGCCAGGGCTGGAACCAGGCAGAAGCCAGGAGCTTCCGCAGGGTCTCCATGAAGGTGCAGGGGCCCAAGCACTTGGGCCATCCTTCTGCTGCCTTCCCAGGTGCACTAACAGGGAGTTGGCTGGGAAGAGGAACTGCCGGGGCTTGAACTGACACTCTCGGTGGGATGCCAATGTTGTACGCAGAGGCTTAATCCACTGAGCCACAGTGTCTGCCTCTCAATTTTTTTTAAAACAAGTATACTTATGGTGAGGCATTTCATTCAGCACGAAGACCTCACTAGGCACACGCACATCAGAGTGCCTGGGTACAAGTCCCAGCTGTACCCTGTGTTCCAGCTTCCCGCTAATTCACTCCCCAGAAGGCAGCAGGTGATGGCCCAAGTGCTCGGGTCTTACCACTCTCACGGGAGATGCAGATTGAATTCCTGACTCCTGGCTTTGGCTTGGCGCGGTCCTGACTGTTGCAAGCATTTGAGGATTGCACAAGCAGATGAGAGAGCTCTCTTTCTGTCTGTCCATCTTTCAAGTAAATAAATATACTTTGATTACTTATACAACTAAGTCTTTGGTATTGTTACCATTTCAAGTTACTTTATTGTCAAAGAGAAAACCCAAAAAGCTTAATTTTTTTTTTTTTTTGACAGGCAGAGTGGACAGTGAGAGAGAGAGACAGAGAGAAAGGTCTTCCTTTGCCATTGGTTCACCCTCCAATGGCCGCCGCGGCCGGCGCGCTGCGGCCGGCGCACCGCGCTGATCCGATGGCAGGAGCCAGGAGCCAGGAGCCAGGTGCTTTTCCTGGTCTCCCATGGGGTGCAGGGCCCAAGCACCTGGGCCATCCTCCACTGCACTCCCGGGCCACAGCAGAGAGCTGGCCTGGAAGAGGGGCAACCGGGACAGAATCTGGCGCCCCGACTGGGACTAGAACCCGGTGTGCCGGCGCCGCTAGGCGGAGGATTAGCCTAGTGAGCCGCGGCGCCGGCCAGCTTAATTGTTGTACTTGGTATACACTGTACTGTAGATTTGTTCCTGTGCCAATTATGCTTTGGGACAGGAGCTGTAATGTAGAGGATAAAGCCGCTGCCTGCAGTGCCGGCATCCCATATAGGCCTGGCTGCTCCACTTCTGATCCTGCTCTCTGCTGTGGCCTGGGAAAGCAGTAAAAGATGGCCCAAGTCCTTGGGCTCCTGCAACCACGTGGAAGACCCGGAAGAAGCTTCTGGTTCCTGGCTTCAGATCAGCCCAGCTCTAGTCATTGTGGCCATTTGGGAGTGAACCAGCAGATGGAAGACTTCTCTCTGCCTCTGCCTCTCTGTAACTCTGACTTTCAAATAAAATAAATCTTTTTTTAAAAAATTATACTTTTATGACCTTGAATATCTAACCCAGATAAGTGTAACCGTGCTTGGTTAGCAAACCCAGGCCTGAAAGTGTACCAACAATTCTGAAAATATCTTCTTTATTTCCTTTTTTTTTAACCGACAAATTAGAACAGCTTATTTTATCAAAGTTTTATTTAAGTTGTGTGAACTAAAAATCCTTTGGATCAGCTTAACAGTGTTTATGTGAGCATACATTTATATATAAGCCAATTAAGCATAGAATTCTTTAGGGAATTTTATCAGGCAGGTTTAACATACGACAAGGATCAATGCATAACAGATCTATACACAAAGAAAGGCCTGATCTCCCTTTTTGTGTTAGTGCCCCCTCTTGCAGGCGTCCTTTAGAGAGGTTGCATTTCATTTGTCCACGGGGCTGGGGGTGGGGGGTGTCTTTGTATCCGTGTTGGGTGTGGCTGCAGGAGGAGCCTGCTTAGCGCCTGCTTAGCATAAACTTCCCATTCTCGTTGGAGTAGCTTAATCAGAAGGCATTATATAAATTGTATCTGTTAAATAAACGAAATGGATTTGTATATTTTTAGTGCAATCTGCTGTCTGGTTTGTTACCGGCCCAAGGTCTGTAATGATTTGTGTTGGTCATGTCGCCGTAGATCCTTTCTGTGGACTGGAAAGGAGACAGTTCTAAAGAGGGGCTAACTGATTCCCAACAGCCTCAGCCACGCCACAGCCTCAGGCAGTTCCGTAGCTCCTCAGTCTCTGCCAGCGTATTTCAGTGTGTGCTTTTTTAAAGATTTATGTATTTTATTTGAAAGTCACAGTTACAGAGAGGGAGGGGGGAGGCAGAGACAAAGATCTCCCACCTGCTGGTTCACTCCCCAAACGGCCACAATGACCAGTGCTGGGCCAGGCTGAAGCCAGGAGCCAGGAGCTTCTTCTGGGTCTCCCATGTGAGCACAGGAGCTCAAGACTTGGACCATCTTCCGCTGCTTTCCCAGGCGCATTGGCAGGGAGCCAGATTGGAAGTGGAGCCGTGGGACATGAACCAGTGCCCATATAGGATGCTGGTATTGCAGCTGGCAGCTTAATCTGCTAAGCCACAGCTGGCCCCAGGATATATTCTTTAATTATTTATTTGTTTGAAAGGCAGGAAGACAGAGATCTCCCACCTGCTGGCTCGCTACCCAAAAATTATATAAATAAATTTATATAATTTACAAAGGTAAATTGGCAGTTATTAATATTAGTATGTTCTTAATCTCTTGATGTTAATAGATATTACTGGATCGCTAATAGATAAATTAATAGTCATATAGATCCAGAGATGAGAATGGGGAGCAGGCATATGAAATTCCTCGGGGCCATTCCGGTCATCTAGAGCAGGCGACCTGCCCTAAGCAAGAACTGCCCCTCCTGGGCTGGAGTCAGCCCTGGTCAAACTGGGTTCCCTGACAGGTGTCAAGCGGGGAGACCATTCCCATCCTGTATTCCTGGAGAAGGAGCCTGGGCAAGTGGCAGAGGTGAGGCTGATGGATCACCAAGACTGTGGCATGGTTAATGCTGTTAGGAAATCAGCTCATCCCTCTTTAAAATCAGAAGCCTCAAAGGGGACCCTCAAGGCAACCCAGTCCTGCCTAGAGTGAACCAGAATGGGCTCACCCCACTGGGATGCCTACAGAAGTCAAAAATGGGACCTCCAGGGGCCGGCACTGTGGCCTAGTGGGTAAAGGCCACCACCTGTGGTGCCGGCATCCCCTATGGGTGCTGGTTCGAGTCCCAGCTGCTCCTCTTCTGATCCAGCTCTCTGCTGTGGCCTGGGAAAGTAGTACAAGATGGCCCAAGTCCTTGGGCCCCTGCCACCCACGTGGGAGACCCAGAAGAAGCTCCTGGCTCCTGGCTTCAGATCGGCCCAGCTCCAGCCATTGCAACCAGTTGGGGAGTAAACCAGCAGATGGAAGACCTCTCTCTCTCTCTCTCTCTGCTTCTTCTTTCTGTGGGTAACTCTGACTTTCACATAAATAAATAAAGCTTTTAAAAAAATAGGACCTCCAACGGGGTGGAACCTGGCTCCACACAGGGCCAAACAGAGAGGCAGGGAAGAGATATTGTTGCTCTTTCAAGATGACTCACCTGGAGACATCTTGTTCCAGAAATGGTTTCCTTTCTCAAATAAAAGGAAGAAGCTGGGAAGGAGAGGACAGCCACCAGCCAAGCCCGGGGGGGCACCCAGGTGGGCAGCGGCAGCCAGTACCCTGCAGAAGGGGTCCTTTGCCAGGGCAGTCAGAGGATCTGGGGCCTCGTCTCAGTATCACCAAATGTGGTAGGTTTACTGCCCAGTGCTCAGAAAGCCGATCTGCACCCACCAGTCTTTTGAGAAGAGAAAGACTTGATTTGCATGGCCAGCTAACAGGGAGGGGTGGGTGGGGTCCCGCGGGGAGGGGGCTCAGGGTGTTGTATGAAGTTAGGTGGGATAAGCCGTGTCTGCCAGCACTGCGGAGCCAGGCCTAATTGCAGGGGCTCCCACCGGCCGCTATGCTGAAGTTTCTCGGCGGGGGGGCGGGGGGGAGGACGGACTCCAGCTCCACATCCCTGCATCAGTAGAGCCCTGTGCTGTGTAAGTTCTGGTCGAGCTTTGGCGCAGCAGGTTAGGGGTTTCCTTCTGCTGCTTCTGTCCACATTGTTCAGTTTACAGTTTTCATCTCCATGTGCCCTCTGTATCTGTGCAACTGCATCTTTTTATATTATTATTATTATTATTATTACAGACTTATTTACTAATTGAAAAACAGAGTTAGAGAGAGGCAGAGAGAGAGAGAGAGAGAGAGAGAGAGAGGTCTTCCATCCACTGGTTCACTCCTCAAATGGCTGCAACGGCTGGAGCTGCGCTCATCCGAAGCCAGGAGCCAGGAGCTTCTTCCGGGTCTCCCACGTGGGTGCAGAGGCCCAAGGACTTGGGCCATCTTCTACTGCTTTCCCAGGCCATAGCAGAGAGCTGGATAGGAAGTGGAGCAGCCTAGAGTTGAACTGGCGCCCATATGGGATGCCGGCACCGCAGGCAGAGGCTGTACCCGCTTTGCCACAGCACCGGCCCCACAACTGCATCATAAACAGCTTTCCCAAGAGAACAGGAGTCTAAAGCATGACCAGACTCATTGTTAAAGCATACAATAGTTAAACTCAACGAGTATTTTTTTTAACTTGAGGCATATTTTGAGAATCAGTTTTTCCTATTGGATGTTTTTATCCAATTTGATGGTAGGATCTTAAAGTTATCATAATGCATTGCTTAGCAAAGTCTTTCTCATCAAACCCCTGGATGACGAAGTACTATGCACTGTTCTGCTTGGAAAACTCTTAGGGAAGCATCAGAATAAAACAACTACCTGTCTCTGGATGACAGAAGACTTAACTGGCCATGGTTAAAACCTGATGATAGTTCTGGAAGATACCATTGACAAGGAAATTTGGTTATTGCCGCTGTGACATACCACATTTTAAGATAATAGCCAGAATTATGACTAATACCATTATACCAAGAATTATGACTAATGACATTATACCAGATTTCGAAGAATTTCACAAAAACATGTTAATAATAGATAACACAGGGCCGGCGCCGCGGCTCACTAGGCTAATCCTCCGCCTAGCGGCGCCGGCACACCGGGTTCTAGCCCCGGTCGGGGCGCCGGATTCTGTCCCGGTTGCCCCTCTTCCAGGCCAGCCCTCTGCTGTGGCCCGGGAGTGCAGTGGAGGATGGCCCAGGTGCTTGGGCCCTGCACCCCATGGGAGACCAGGAAAAGCACCTGGCTCCTGGCTCCTGCCATCGGATCAGCGCGGTGCGCCGGCCGCGGCGGCCATTGGAGGGTGAACCAACGGCAAAAGGAAGACCTTTCTCTCTGTCTCTCTCTCTCACTGTCCACTCTGCCTGTCAAAAAAAAAAAAAAATAGATAACACAAATATAAAGAAGACTTAGCATCCCTTGTTCTTTAAAGATTTGTTGGTTTATTTATTCAAAAGGCAGAGTGACAGAGAGGGGAGAAAGAGAGAGAGAGAGACACAGAGAGACAGAGAGACAGAGATCTTTCATCTACTGGTTCACTCCTCAAATGACTGCACCAGCCAGATCTGGGCCAGGACAAAGTCAAGAGCCCGGAACTCCATCTGGGTCTCACATCGGGTGTAGGGGCCCAAGCTCTAGGGCCATCCTCTGCTGCCTTCCTGGGCCCATTAGCAGGGAGCTGGAATGGACGCGGGGCAACTGGATCTGGAAGACTCAAATCAGCACTCATATAGAATACAGGTGAGGTGTTGCAAACAGCAGCTTAACCCTCTGTGCCACAACGAAGGCCCCAGGATCTTCTTCTTTTTTTTTTTTTTTTTTTTTACAATGCTTCCCAGATAATTTACCATATCAAATAAGCCCAACTTGTCTAACAGCTTTTTATTAGAAGACAGAAAAATCCTTTGAGATCTTCCAAGGACCCTCTGGAAAGTTCCAAAGTCAGGTCAGGCCCCAAAGACTTCATTCAGACTGCGATTTGGGGTAGTTGCCTAAACTGTCAAAAAGTTTAAAACTCCAGATGCAATGGAATCGCAGGTCACTGTAACACGGCTATAGAAACTATATTCTCAAGTAATCAAAGACCTGATAAAAACAACAGGAAACACAGGAAATAACTTTGATAAAACATAAACACCTTCCTACTCGTTTTTCCTCTAAGACAGCTACTAGGTTTCCTAGGCAGATACTTAGAAGGTAAAGAAGTATCTTTCACAAGATCCTATCAAGAGGAGAATAATCAGAGAAAACTGTCATTTTTTAAAGATTTATTTATTTATTTGAAAGTCAGAGTTACGTAGAGAGGAGAGGGAGAGAGAGAGAGAGGTCTTCCATCCACTGGTTCACTCCCCAATTGGCCACAACGGCCAGAACTTTGCCGATCTGAAGCCAGGAGCTTCTTCCGGGTCTCCCACATGGGTGCAGGCGTCCAAGGACTTGGGCCGTCATCTTATAATGCTTTCCCAGGCCATAGCAGAGAGCTGGATCGGAAGTGGAACAGCCGGGACTGGAACCGGTGCCCACATGGGATGCTGGCACTGCAGGCCAGGGCGTTAACCTGCTGCGCCACAGCGCCGGCCCGGAAACTTTGTAATTTTAACAGAGAAGACCAAGCTCCCGCTTAGTGTTCTTTTGATATTAAGGTCATTTTTGAAACCCTTATAATAACTTGATTCAGTGTTAGGCAGTTTGACAACACAAGGTTCACGCCTCAGCTTTCTATATCCATCATTTTCTGGTCTTTGTTCTCCTTTTTCATTCTGAAACTAGCTTTACCCAACCTCCAAACTTTGCATAACTGCCATCTTGCTCAACAGAGATGCATCTTTTTAAAAAGTTTATTTTTATCTACTTGAAAAGGAGAGGTGGGGAGAGGGGGAGAGAGAGAGAGCGAGAGCGAGAGAGAGAGAGAGATATTTTCATCCATCCACTGGTTTACTCCCCAAATACCCACAACAGCCATGGCTGGGTCAGGCTGAAGCCAGGAGCCTGGAACTGCATCCAGGTCTCCCACGTGGGTGGTAGTAATCCAATCACTGGGCCATCATCCATGCTTCCCAGGTGCAATAGCAGGAAGCTGGATCAGAAGTAGAGTAGCTGGGACTGGAACAGGTGCTCAGAAACGGGATGCAGGTATCCCAAGCGGAAGCTTAACCACTGTACCACAATGCCTGTTCCAAGAAGTTCATCTTAGAACCTCAGGTCTTTTCTTAAAAAACAAAACAAACAAACAAACAAACAAACAAAAAAACCAACATCTGACTTTCCTTACATGCTGGTTTTTAAACTATTCTTTTTTTTTTTTTTTTTTTTTTGGACAGGCAGAGTTAGTGAGAGAGTTATAGACAGTGAGAGACAGAGATCCGAAGCCAGGAGCCGGGTGCTTCCTCCTGGTCTCCCATGGGGTGCAGGGCCCAAGCACTTGGGCCATCCTCCACTGCACTCCCTGGCCACAGCAGAGAGCTGGCCTGGAAGAGGGGCAACCGGGACTGAATCCGGCACCCCGACCGGGACTAGAACCCGGTGTGCCAGAGCCGTAAGGCGGAGGATAAGCCTAGTGAGCCGCGGCGCTGGCCTATAAATTCATTTTGACAATACCATCCAGAAATTTTTTAAAAATCACACGTCTATATAACATATGTAGATATATAAACATAAAGACACATAGATGTTTTAGATTTTGTTTTAAAATTTTAGCCATTGCCAGTGACAAGGACATAAAACTTGCTCATTTCTAGAAGAATAGCTGGATCCAAATTGTGTTTATGTCAGATTCTACAGGTTTGCTCACGTAGCTGAAGCATTTTATCAGTGCCTGTGGAGAAGGTTCAGATTTCTCATCTGCCAGTTGGTTCTGGATAGCTTTGCCTTTTCCTCCTGATGAGGATCACCTTCTCAAAGGAAGCTTTCCAAGGAATAGCTCTCAGATCCAGAGAAAGTAGGGTAGAAAATCCACATCTCAAAGGCATGGAGAAGGAATGTTATGCTCTCTGAGTTTTGATGCGTATTTGCCTAAGTTCAGATATCAATCTTTTTTTCCCCAAGTGTTCAGAGTAATTTTCTTCTTTTTTACTGATAAGTCTTTACATATTATATATATATACATATATACATATTTGTTAACATGTAATAGTAGAACATATATATGGGGTAACTGTGTTAATTTGGTGCCTGGATACAGTGTGTAATGATTGAATCAGGTTAATTATCACTTCCAGCTCCTTAACATTTACAGAGGTCAACCTTATGGAAGCTGTAGACTAAAGTTCAGACTAGTGGATGAGCAGACACCTAGCAGCCATCTGAATTTTCCAAAGACCAACTGAATGGATAAAATATCTAACCTATTTCCAATCACTCATGTCTTTGTTAAATACATATTTTTATTTCTAATTGACATGTAGTAATTATACATACTATGGGGTGCAGTGAGACATTTGAAGGCATGCATGCATGCAATGCACAATGATAGATACTAGCTATCACTTTAGACATTTATTATTTCTTTGGGTTAGCAATATTCAACCTCTCTGCTAGCTATTTTGAAATATTTCATTAATTTTTGTCTACCATGGTTATCCAACTGTGCTATAGAGCGTGAGGAGTTAGTCCTCCAATCCAGCTGCTCCTCAGTACCCATTAGCTATCCCCACTCCATGCCTCCCTCCTTGATATCTCCAGGATTCTGGTAATCACTATTCCATTCTTTGCTTCTTACAAGATCATCTATATGTAAATAAGAACATAGGGTGTTTGTCTTCATGTCCCTGACTTAATTTACTTAACAGTCTTTTTCAGTTCCATCCAAATTGCTGCAAATGACAGAATATCACTTTTTATAGTTGGATAATAATCCTTTGGGTATATATGCTACATTTTCTTCAACCACCCACGTGTTAATGGATACCCAGATTGACTCCATATCATGGCCATTGTGAATAATGTTGGAAAAACATAACAGTATATCTGTCTCTTCAACATACTGATTTCAATTCCTTTAAATGTATATCTAGTAATGGGATTATTGGGTTGTATGATAGCTGTATTTCTAATTTTTTGAGGAAACGCCATATTGTTTCCAAAATGGCTGCACCAATTTATATTCCCACTAACACTGAATGGTCACCTTTTCCCACTTCCTTGCCAGCGTTTACTTGTTTGGCTTTTGGGCACTAGCCAGTCAAACTGGGGCATATGATGTCTCATGGTGGTTTTGATTCACATTTTTTTGTGGGCCATTTGTAGAACTTCTTTGGAGAAATGTCTATTCAAGTATTTAACCATTTTTCAACTGGGTTTCTGCTATTGAATTATTTGAATTCCTTATGCAGTCTGGATATTCTCAACTTTGCTGTGCGGAAGATTTTTAGTTGTATGTAATCCCATTTGTCTATTTTTGCTCTTATGTCCTGTGCGTTTGCTCAGACTAATGTCCTGAAACATTTCCCCTATGTTTTCTTCTAGTAGTTTCTTTTTTTTTTTTTTTTAAGATTTATTGATTTACTTGAAAGTCATAGTTATACGGAGAGAAGGAGAGGCAGAAAGAGAGAGAGAGAGAGAGGGTGAGAGAGAGAGGGAGGTCTTCCATCCACTGGTTCACTCCCTTGATCAAGGCCACAACGGCCAGAGCTACGTTGATCTGAAGCCAGGAGCCAGGAGCTTCTTACAGGTCTCCCACGTGGGTGCAGGGGCCCAAGGACTTGGGCCATCTTCCACTGCCTTCCCAGGCCATAGCAGAGAGCTGGATCAGAAGTGGAGCAGCTGGGATTTGAACCGTTTTCCATATGGGATGCCAGTGCTGCAGGCGGCAGCTTTACCTGCCACCCACAGCGCTGGCCCCTGAAGTTAGTCTTTTTAAAAGGTTTGTTAGAATTCAGTAATCCCACCCAATCCCGAGCTTTTCTTTGTTAACAGGCTTTTTACTGCTATTTGAATCTTGTCACTTGTTTTGATCTGTTCAGATCTCCTGTGTCCTCAGGCTCAATTTTGATAGGTGATGCATATCCAGAAACTCTGTTTCTCCTAGCTTTTCCAGTATGTTGGCTCACTACAGTCTCTAATGATTTGTATTTCTGTGGTATCACTTGCAATGTCTCCTTTTTCATCTCTGATTCTTCATCTTTCTGTCTCTGTGTGTTCTCTCTCTTTTTCTTGGTTAGTCTAAACAAAGTTTGTTGATTTTGTTTATCTCTTCAAAACAGCAACTCTTTGTTTCATTGATATTTTATATTTTTAGCTTTTATTTTGTTTATTTCTGCTTTACTAGTTTTACTGCTTTACTTCACTAATTTAGGGTTTGATTTATTCTTGCTTTTCTAGTTCTCAGAATTGCACTCTCAAATTGTCTATCTGAAATGTTTTTATTTTTATGATGTCAGCACTTATTGCTATAAACTTCCATCTTTTATACTATTTGCTATATCCAAAGTTTTTAGTATGTTGTGTCTTCATTTTCATTTGTTTCAAGACCATTTAAAACTTCCTTTTAATTTTTTCATTAGTTGGTCAAGAGGATGTAGTCTAACTTTCATATATTTGCAGAATTTCTAAGGTTCTTCTTGTTGCTAGTTTCTGGTATTATTCCATTGTGGTCAAAGAAAACACATGCTATGATTTCCATCATATAAACATTTTCTTGAGATTTATCACTGTGGCTAGTGTATGTGCTGATGAGAAGAATGAGAATTCTGAAGTTGTTGAATGAAATGTTCTAGAACTGTCTATGGCTTCCATTGGTGAATGTGGATGATGAAGTCTGCTTCTATTATTGTATTATCTATCTCACCCTGGAGATCTAATATGCTTTTCTTTATAACATTTGGTGCTCCAGTGTTGGGTGCACATATGCATGTATATGTATTACCCATTGCTTCATTTATCTCTTCATTATTACATGGCGACCATCTTTGTCTGTTTTTACAGTTTTTGACTCAGAGTTGTGGTACAGCAAGTTAAACTGCCTCTGTGATGCTGGCATCCCATCCAGTTTCCCGTTAACGTACCAGGGAAGGCAGCAGAAGAGGGTCCAAGTGCTTGGGCCCCTGCACCCACGTGGAAGACCTGGATGGAATTTCTGGTTCTTGGCTTCAGCCTGGCCTATCCCTGGCCATTGTGACCATTTGGAGAGTGAAGCAGCGGATAGAAGATCCTTCTCGCCCTGCCCCTCCCTCTCCCTCCTTCTCTCTCTCTCTGTTACTGTGCCTTTCAAATAAACTAAATCTTAAAATCCTTATACCAATGGGTCATATTTTGGGGTGGCATATTCTGGTCTCCCACAGTGTTATCCGGGGGGGGGGGGGAGGGGAGGGTGGCACCTTTTGGGCTTCTCCCGTGACCCAGCAGCCCTGAGAGTCGTGGGCAGCTTCCTGCAGAAAAGGAGAGGTTGGGACCAGCAGGTAGGGCAGACAGACACACTGACAAGGGAAAGCGCGCAGAGAGCCCTGGGCCAGGCAGATTTGGTCTGACTGTAGAATCAGCAGAGCTGAAGCCTATCCCTGAAGTTCTCGTCGTTTCAGGCTTTGTGGGCTTCCCCACCCTCCCACCCTCTAAACTCGGGTTTTTTCCCCCTTTCTCTCTCTCTTCCTCATTCCTGGCACAGCCCCTGCAGCCCCAGCCGCGAGCAGCCCTTTCCTGCGTGGCCAGGTCAGTCCTGCATTATCCTTGGGCAGCTGCTCCGGGCCCCTCCCAGCTGGGTCAGCCATTCAGTCATCTCCACCCTCTGACTGTGGTGTGAGAAATCCAGCCCAACCCAGCAGCGTGGCCACACCCCAGGAGTTTTCTAGAAATTGTAGCTGAGAAATTAAAGTTGACCAAACCAGATAACACGCCGACTGCAGCTCTAGCGGATGCAGGAGCTGGGGGTCAGGGGTAGGGGTGGGGCGACAGCGATTCCCCTGACAGTTACAGGCTACAGCAGTTGTCAAAAACTCATTAAATCGCACACTTAGAATTGTAAATTTCAATGTATGTAAACTACACCTCTGTAGACTGACATCTGAAGATGAGCCAAAAAGGGGCAAGAGCTGTGGCACAGCCGGGTGAGCACTCGGGACACCCACATCCTACCCAGAGTGCCTGGAATGAGCCCCACCTCTGCGTCTGATCCGACGTCCGCAGAAGCACCTGGGAGACAGCACGTGACAGCCCAAGTGCTTGGGCCCTTGCAGCCGCCTGGGAGATCTGAACTGAGTCCCTGCTTCTTGGCTTCAGTGTCCCTTAGTCCTGGCTGCTGTGGCCGTTTGGCGAGTCAATCAGCAGATTAAGATCTCTCTATCTTTCCCCCCTCTCATTCTGCCATTCAAATGAAAAATAAATCTCTTTAAAAAATGAAATCGAGGGCCGGCGCCGCGGCTCACTAGGCTAATCCTCCGCCTAGCGGCGCCGGCACACCGGGTTCTAGTCCCGGTTGGGGCGCCGGATTCTGTCCCGGTTGTCCCTCTTCCAGGCCAGCTCTCTGCTGTGGCCAGGGAGTGCAGTGGAGGATGGCCCAGGTGCTTGGGCCCTGCACCCCATGGGAGACCAGGAAAAGCACCTGGCTCCTGGCTCCTGCCATCGGATCAGCGCGGTGCGCCGGCCGCGGCGGCCATTGGAGGGTGAACCAATGGCAAAGGAAGACCTTTCTCTCTGTCTCTCTCTCTCACTGTCCACTCTGCCTGTCAAATAAATAAATAAATAAATAAATAAATAAAAATGAAATCGAGAGCCAGTGCTTTGGCATAGTTGGTAAAGTTGCCACCTGCAGTGCCAGCACCCCATATGGGTGCTGGTTTGAGACCTGGCCACTCCACTTCCAATCCAGCTCTCTACTGCAGCCTGGGAAAGCAGTAGAAGATGGCCCAAGTCCTCCTGCACCCATGTGGGAGATCCAGAAAAAGCTCTTGGCTCCTGGCTTCAGACTGACCCAGCTCCAGCCATTGCAACCATTTGGGGAGTGAACCAGTAGATAAAGATCTCTCTCCCTCTGACTCTGTCTCTCTGTAATTCTGCCTTCCAAATAAATGAGTAAATCTTTTTAAAAAATTGAAAGAGGGAGATTGTCTATGTGTTTAAATCATTTGTCTTCTGGTAATAAAATAAGTCAGAGCTAATTTTCTTTATTCTTGGGAATTCTTCCTCTGGCTGCTGCCACATTTTATCTGTTTCACTGGCCCTGCCACTGGACCAGTGCAAATGGACTCAGACTGGCAGAGAGTCCTTAATAGGAGGAGGAACAGAAAGAAAGAAATGTTAGTTAGCAGCCACCAAACGTTATTTAGAATCTGTCAGTGTTTCTACCTTCTAAGGGGAAGTGTCATTCAAGTTAGATCACTAGGGGGTGGCAGCTAGAGCAGAGACAGAAAGGAATCAGACGCAGTGTGGACAGTCGCTTATTTAACCCAGGTCTTTGGCCATGCAAAGGGGAGGCCCAAGGGCTGGAGTAGAGGTTGCCTACTTGAAAAGCTACAGCGTTGCACTGGGGAATGGGGCAGTCAGCCAACAAGCAGGTGCACCGCCTAAGGGCTTCAAAGTCAAAGTGAAGCTGCTGCACTTCACTTGGCCGTCTTACACTAGGGAGCAAGTCTGTGTTCCATCTGCTAAGATGGGGAGAGGTGGCTGTGGAGAGCTGACTGCGCTGCAAGAGAAGTGGGAGGGAATTTGGTTCTTTGTTCAAGAGCAGGAGGCCAGAGGAGTTGGACAAGGGGAGAGAATGGCCACCTGGGAGCCTGGAGGCCCCAGTCATAGACAAGGGGACTTTTGTAGAGAAATTGTCTGCTGTTTAATTTTATTTACTTATCCATCTGTTATTTGTTTGAAAGGCAGAGACAAATAGAGAGAGACAGAGCGAGGTCTCCCATTTGCTGGTTTACCCCCACCCCCAAATGCACACAATAACCAGGGCTCAGCCGCGCTGAAGCCAGGAACCCGGAACTCAATCCAGGTCTAACCATGTGGGTAACCAGGTGAGTAGCAAGGGCATCATCTCCTGCCCCCCAGGCTGAATCCAGAGCGGAGCAGGGCTTGAACGGAGGCAGTCACACACTGAGTGCGTGGGCAGGCGCTGTGGCGCAGAGGGTTGAGCCACAGTCTGGAATGCCCGCGTCCCGGTGAACATCTGTTCACATCCTGCTGCTCCACTTCTGATCCAGCTCCCTGTTAACACACTGGGAAGGCAGCAGAAGATGGCCCAAGTACTTGGGCCCCACCACCTGTGGAGGAGACCGAGCTAGAGTTTGTGGCTCCTGGCTTCAGCCTGGCCCAGTCTTGGCTTTGCAGTCATTTGAGGAGTGAAACAGCAGATGGAAAACCTCTCTCTCTCTCTCTCTCTCTCTCTCTAACTCTTCCTTTCGAATAAATCTTAGAAACAAAAATGCGAAATGCAGGCGCCCCAAGAGGCAGCTTGACTTCTGCACCAAATGCTAACTTCCATGTTTAATTTTAAGTTACGTGTGACACCATGTTGTAAATCATCACACCTCTCCAAACTTTTGGTAAAGTCTGTCAAATGCCAAGTTCTTCTATGGATTATTGTTGGATGAAATCAAGGAGGAGGACCGACCTCCATATCTGAGTAGGGAACAGGACCCACCAGCCTGGGATGGTGAAATCATCCCGAAATGGATTGAATTCCTCCTGTAAATAATGACCAAGTGCTGACCACATGGCCAGGAAGTGTTTGCCACTTCTTGGATATTTGGGTGCGGAATCAACAGGCAGAGCGCCAACAGTACTGGGGAGGCCGGCATACACAGTAAACAGCCTATCAAAATTAACACATGCTGTGAAGGACTGGAATAGACTATGGTGACAAACTAACAGTTGTGGTGGGGGAGGAGGACCCACCTGGAACGGGCAGGGAGGATTTTTAGAACAGAGGCCCCTGTTTGGAGGCCTTAATTCAAAATCCGTCTCTGGCTCTTGTTTGTATGTAGGGGGCCTAGATTGAGTTCTTGGTTCCCAGCAACAGTAACACGGTCTGGATTGTTGCAGGCATTTAAGGAGTGAACAAGCAGGTGAGAGCCCTCTCTATTTGTCTGTCTTTCAAATAGGTAAATATTTTCTTTCAAATAGGATTTAGCCAGCATAGATCAGAGTCGGAGGCGAGTGATAAGCCCACCTCCTACCTCACCCACCATATGCACACACCAGTCTCTGGTCCTTGCTCCTGGGGAGAAGGGAAAGGAAGGTGGGTCTTGAACTATGAGGGGAGAGCCCACCACACTTGAATCACAAAGGATAGAGACCTCAGCTGTCTTCTGGGTTATTGCCTTTAAAAAAATAGCACTAATCACCACTATTCTAAGAGGGCTTAATACGCACCGGGCTTTGTACTTTTATGTGTTAGCACACTTAAACCAGATGCAGAGAGAGGCGGGGGGAGGGGGTCTTCCATCTGCTGGTTCACTTCTCAAATGGCTGCAATGGTAAGAACTGGCCGATCCGCAGCCAGGAGCCTAGCGCTTCTTCTGGGTCTCCCATGCAGGTGCAGGGGCCCAAACACTTGGGCCATCCTCCACTGCTTTCTCAGACACATTAGCAGGGAGCTGGATTGAAAGTGGAGCAGCTGGGACATGAACTTGCGGCCATACAGGATGCCGGCCCCTGCAGTGGCAGCTTTACCCGCTATGCCACAGTGTTGGCCCCAAGGAATAGGTTCTATGATGCCTCACTTTACAGAAGAGAAAACAGATTCAGTGAGATTTAAACAACTGCCCAGGGTTCACAACCGAGCCAGGATGAGGGCCGGCAGGGCAGATTCTAGAGAGCAGCTGTAAACAAACATTAAAGAATGCAGCATCTCCTGTCCCTGCATTGGCCAGTTCCCTTATCCATGCACAGAATTTGTATTGAGCACATTTGGTGCAGCAGTACACAGAATCTTTGCTACCCTGGAGCAAAAGTTGGAGCCCAGAAGTAAGGCTAGCTAGGACCCACCCCTGCCCGAATTCAGCCCCTTGCCGCCACAGCCAAAGGTGGGGCAGCTGCTCCACAGTGACTTTGAGCTTGCTGGAGTGAAAACACATGTGTACAGAAATAAAGGTGGCTCGTCAGGCGATTCCCTCCCCCAAGATATCACTCCTTGGGAGGGTGACTCAGGGCCCCAGCTCCTTGATGTACCCTTTGGATAAGGCACAATGGTGGCCTGTCTGGCTCTGCTAGTTCTAAAGTTTCACCATTGGCCCAGGTTCATTCACTGAGATATAAGTTGGCTGCATTTTTTTTCTTCTTCCTCTTCTGCAGCCAGCACGACACTGAGCCCCACAGGATCTGGACCAAGTTTCATTCTCACCATCCGTCTCCAGCCACCCAACCCTGTGTTTCCCATGAACGCTAAAAGAAAGGGGGATTTCTCCGTGCCTTCCAACTAAACAACTTTTCTGGCAGTGGAGTACAAGTTTGTCCAAGGAGCAAGTCCTTGCTTGCAGCTCCCTTTCCATAAAACGAATCTGGAACACTGTGAGAGAACTGCTGAAACACTGGGCCCGGTTGACTCTTCAAGGGCGGGAAACCCTCCCTGTTGAGTGGTCTGTTCTTTTACTTTCCTATCTCAAAAGCTGGCTCCTCTTACTATGACTCAGCTCCCAGATTGTGTAGAAAACAATCCTTTCCGCATTCAGGCTTTGCCTGGCCAGTATAAGGTAAGACAGCAGAGTTTAATCAAATGATGACACAAAGAGACTGAGTAAGAGGATTGTTATCTTTGACTTATTCTGGGAATTAGATTTCATTATAAAATTAACAATGTTCAGAAACTTTATCCTCATCTCTGGTGCTATAAATGTCTCTACAGCAGAACAATTAGCATATTTTTTTTTTTTTTTGACAGAGTGGACAGTGAGAGAGACAGAGAGAAAGGTCTTCCTTTTGCCGTTGGTTCATCCTCCAATGGCTGCCGCGGCCGGCGCGCCACGCTGATCCGAAGCCAGGAGCCAGGTGCTTCTCCTGGTCTCCCATGGGGTGCAGGGCCCAAGCACTTGGGCCATCCTCCACTGCACTCCCGGGCCACAGCAGAGAGCTGGCTTGGAAGAGGGGCAACCGGGACAGAATCCGGCGCCCTGACCAGGACTAGAACCCGGTGTGCCGGCGCCGCAAGGCGGAGGATTAGCCTAGTGAGCTGCCGCGCCGGCCAGCATCTGGTTTTATATCGTCTGGTCCAGCTCTCGGAGGCTCCTTCGTCCTAAAAGATTCCAGAGACCTCTAGTTTGAGTTACGTTTCTTGGATCCCCTGGGGCCAGTGCTGCTGACAACTGTTCCAGACATCCGGGCTGTTCAGTATTTCTCGATTACCACACAGACAGAGCTTAAAGCGAGCTCAACCTCAAAGCAGGAAGAAATAGAAGTGTTTCCTTGGTGCATTTCAAATATCTTCTGTCAACAGTCTGCTCACATCACGACAGCAGGATCTGGGACAGCTGTTATCTGGCTGAAAAATGGGGCTGAAGATGATAAACATCTTGGAACATGATAAAATCCAGAGACCCTTTCCTGGCCATCATTGATTTATCTGCTGGTTCACTTCCCAGATCCAAAACACACCACAACGTAGTGACATGAGGCCTTATCAGACAGATTTATGTTCAGTTGAAAAATCAAGTATTTTAGCTGAGCAAAATAAGAACTCTTTTTTTCTTCTTTGAAATTTATTTATAGAAGGTGAACAAATGTCACATATTTCAACCAAGAAATCATAAACAGCAGTGGCACAGTACTATCAGTGGATGCCTCGTAAATTTCTCCGGGACAGGAATTTCAGAGAACTGTTTCCCCAACATCACCCAGGAAACAGACTCTATGAGTGCCCAGCACACATAGGTGCTCAATAAACGTTTTTCTTCAAAATTGTGTTTATTAAAGAAACACATTACATCTAGGTCACGCCAGGCACAGTTCCACGTTTTTGACCACTGTTTACCCATGGTTCTTTTTCATCCTGACCGTGCCTGCCTCAGCCCTGAGCACACCTGTTCCTAAGACTTGGCGTCGATCTCTGGATGGGAGGCACCTCTGACCAGGACCCCTGTGTTGCTCCTTGGGCATCTCCTGTCTGACCTGTGTGCCTTCCTGTCCTCCCACTGTGAGGCCAAACCAGATGGAAACTGCTGCTCTTGGTGGCTCGCATTTCCACTGTTCCCGATTCCTAGAAAAGGATGATTTCATGCGATTTAACCTCCATTTTGAGAAGAGATGTATGTTTACACATCAGAGGTGGGCAGTTAACTGTCTGGACTCCAAATGCAGTCTGCCTTCTTGGCTTCTTAGCACACAGCCTAGTATCATCAGTGAGACCTGGGAACCAGCTGCTTGGGTTCGTGTATCAGTGGCTCTGTGGCTGCGGCATGGAAGACTTTTTCTACGCTGAGCTTGTTTTCCCACCTGCAAAATGGGATGGCAATAATGTGGTATTGTGCAATTGGTAAGGCTGCCAAAGCGTTGAGTAAAAAAATGTTTAAGAACAGAGTTTAGGGCCGTGCCTGGAGTTGTGAATATTATCCTCCTCAGGTGTCCTTTATTTATTTATTTATTTATTTGAAAGTCAGAGTTACAGAGAGAGGGGAGAGGCAGAGACGGGGGTGGGGTGTGGAGGGGACAGAGAGAGGTCTTCCATCTGCTGGTTCACTGCCCAGACGTCTGCAACAGCCGAAGCTGCGCCGATCTGGAGCCAAGAGCCAGGAGCTTCTTCCTGGTCTCCTACGCAGGTGCAGGGGCCCAAGGACTCGGGCCATCTTCCACTGCTTCCCCAGGCCACAGCAGAGCTGGATGGGAAGTGGAGCAGCCGGGTCTCAAACCCGCTGTGCCAGGCCCCCTCAGGTCTCCTTTAATACGTTTTTCCTGCTTGAGTAAAATACATGCACACCGTCTCCTCACAACAGTGAGAAGCAGATGAGAGAGGAGCGCGGGCTGAGGGCCTCTCCCCCATTTCCCCAGTCAGGACGCTGAACCTCGGGTTTAGGCGCACGCTGGGGCCAAAAGCATTTCCCTTCCTTTCCTGTGCGCGCTGCGTCACTTCTGAGGACCCCGCGCCAGGCCCGGGACGGCGCTCCCGGTAAACAGTCGTGCTGGCGGCGGGCGCGGGAAGTTTCCCGGTGACTCCCCGGTGAAAGCCCGGGAGCGCCGCGGGGGGGGCTTCCGTTTCAGGGCTGCGCTCGCCCCCCCCGGAGAGCACACTCGGCCCAGCACCCTCCAGAGTCGTCCGGGCCTTCCAAACAACCGCCCCCCGCCCCACAGCTGGGGTTCCCGCGCTACAGGCCTCAGGAGCAGGCCCGGCTCGCGCGACCGCGGCAGGGCGCGGCCCCTTTAAGCGCGGCCACGTGGTCCGTGACGTCAGGTCAGGAAGTGTTTGAGGAAGTGGCGCTGGGCTGGCTGGTTTAAGGTTCCCGCATTTTCATGTCTTCGGTGGGGGGGTGTCAGAGCCCCCCGTGTGGTCCCCCGGCCCCCGCGTCCCCAGCCCCGGGAGCCTGGCCCCCGCCCCGCGTCCCCGCCGACAGGTGAGTCCCGCGGGCGGCGCAGGCCCCGGCCCCCCACAGACCCCAGGTCCGCGTGGGTGCTCGCTCGGGGGCTCCCCGCCTGTCTCCCCACGGAGGCCCCGAGGAACCCCGGCGTGGGCGGGCAGTAGCGGTTCGCGGCGCGCACGCGCCGTGCCGCTGCGGGTGGGGGTCGCCGAGCCCAGGCGCACGGGCGGCCGGGCTGGCTGCGGACACGCGTGACCGCTTGGCGCGCGTGGCCGCCGTCCGGGGAGTGGCCCTGGGGGTGGAGCATCGTCTCCCTGGGGTGACTTGGGGGGTGGGGAAGACCCCAGACAGCGCGACCGACCTTACGACCCGGTTTCTGGACACAAATGAAAATCAGTTCAGCTGCTCGGTTTCGCACTTTAACCTTTTGTGCCCCGACTCCACCCCAAATTCCTTACAGACTTAACAGGACGTCAGCATGAGCTGGTCGCCTTCGCTGCCAACCCAGACCTGCGGGGCCTGGGAAATGAAAGAACGCCTGGGAACTGGGGGCTTCGGAAACGTCATCCGCTGGCACAATCAGGTAGGGCTCCCGCAGCCTCGGCTCCTCCCTGCTCGCACGGCTGGGGCCTCCCCTTGGCCTGGCCTTCCGGAGGGAGTGAGAAGGGGCAGTGGCCAAGCTCAGCGGACCCATCTAGACTTTGATCCCTGGGCCGTGTTGACCGTGCCTCCTAAAGAAGTATATATTCAGTTCTGGAGCTATGCTGAGGTTAGGATATTGTCTACCAGCACACCATGTACCGGTGTGTTCCATATTCTAAAACATACAGAGAAAATTTTTAAGGATGAAAATAATCAAATATTTACTTATTTACATTTGTATTTCTAAAGATTTATTTATTTATTTGGAAGGCAGAGTTACAGGGAGAGGTAGAGAGAGAGAGAGAGAGAGAGAGAGAGAGAGACGGGTCTTCCATCTGCTGGTTCACTCCCCAAATGGCTGCAATGGCCAGAGCTGGGCCGATCTGAAGCCAGGAGCTGGGGGCTTCTTCCAGATCTCCCATGCAGGTGCAGGGGCCCAAGGACTTGGGCCATCTTCTACCTGCTTTTCCAGGCCGTAGCAGAGAGTTGGATTGGAAGAGGAGCAGCCGGGCCTGGAACTGGTGGCCATATGGGATGCTGGCGCTGTAGGCAGTAGCTTTACCTGCTATGCCACAGCGATGGCCCCTCAAGTATTTATTATTGAAAAATTTATAATACTTAAAGTATTTGATAATTATGTCTTCCCACTGTTGCTAAGCACTGTACAGCACAAAACACACAGATTTGCATGACAGTGAGAACTATCACATTGTTAATGAGTGAAAATTTTGTATTTCGATGACTTTTACAGCTTGGAGTTGTTTGGGTTGACTTCTTTTTAGATCTGGGTAGAGTCTCATCGACTTTACCCCTCAGGTGTCTGGCTGAGCTTCTCACGGGGCCAGTGTCAGTTCTGTCACATGTGCAGGAAGTACATGCACTGAAGCTCTCCTCAGGACTCGAAGCCCATGTTTGTTGGGTGAGCGTCGCATTCATAAATTGAGTAATGCATTCCCTAATTCTGCCTGAGAGGGGCACAGGTGACCTGCACAGATCTCCACAGGCCCCGGGCCACCCCAGCCTTGTGGGATGCCCACTTTCCTCAGTCCCAGAGGGCCACATGGTGCTGCTCTGAGAGGGTTGCTGTGCAGTTAGTACTAGAAAAGCTTAATTTATTTTTTATGTTTGTGGATCCCAATTTGTAGGAGCCCTCAGTTACCAAATAGCTACAGTGAGCTCCCCACCACTGCAGTCCTGGAAGGGGATTTAATGCAAAAGTGGCTTTCTGCACTAAAGGGATGGCAGATTGCAAACCCCCCCTTTTTTTTTCAAGATTTATTTTTATTTATTTAAAAGACAGAGTTACAGAGAGAGGTAGACAGAGAGAGAGAGGTCTTCCATCCGCTGGTTCACTCCCCAATTGGCTGCAACGGCTGGAACTGTGCCGATCCAAAGCCAGGAGCCAGGAGCTTCTTCCGGGTCTCCCACAGGGGTGCAGGAGCCCAAGGACTTGGGCCATCTTCTACTGCTTTCCCTGGCCACAGCAGAGAGCTGGACTGGAAGAGGAGCAGCTGGGACTAGAACAGGCACCCATATGGGATGCCGGCGCTTCAAGCCAGGGCTTTAACCTGCTGCACTACAGCGCCCGCCCCAGATTGCAAACCCTTTTTGGGAGCCTGGCTGCAGCATGCAGAAAGGGTCATGGAGGCTGGCCATATCCAGGTCGCTCCAGGCAGACATGGAGGACAGTTCTGAGTGCTGTCGGTTCCACGAGGATGGAAGGACCCCGGAGGAAGGAGACTGCGGGCCTGGGTGGTAGGCTTCTCACAGCCAGCTTGGAAACTGGGATTCCCGCAAACCTATGACTGGGGAGGCCTCAGAAATGTAACCGTCTTAAACTCGTCCTGGTCACAGGACAGCCAGGGTCAGATTCTTCTCTGGCCTCCCTGTACCGGCCTGGGCTGCTTCTAGACGGCTTAGTTCAGAACTGGAAACAGCCTGAATTCCTTCAAAACAGCGTTCCATGCAGGCGTACCATGTGCCTGTCATCTCCGGCTCAGAACGGCCTCCCTGTGCCGCCTGCTGGGAAAGCTGCTGCCACATGGGGTTTGTTTCCGGCCTTGATTAGGGCCCAGGAATGTGTGTGGGGGTTAGTGCTCCCAGTTACCACCATGCAGGTCTTCCCTTGTTGTAAAGCCTTAGTTGTCCGTAAGACCGACTCCTCCAGAGTCCAGCGTCGCTGCTGGCTCCCGCGGGCTGGTCTGCTGAGCACTCCTGTGGGACAAGCCCCTCTCCTCAGAGCCTTCGCATGAATTCTGCTCATCTCTCCAGGAGCAGCGCTAGACCACTTCCTCTGTGAGCCCGTCACGAACTGCTTCGCTCTGTGGGAAGCGGTCCTTCCACTGAATTCTTTGTCACCATGCGTTTTGACATGCCTCATGTCCCGCTTTTTTGTCTGTAGGAAGCTCTGAGTTCCAGTCTAGCTTTGCATTTCTTGCAATTCCTCCACAGCAACTGTGTTGTGTATGGTTGGGTGTACAAAATCTTTTCATTCAGTCAACCCCTGTATATTTATTGAATGTCTGCTATGGGTAGAATGGCAGAGAGGAGAAAGAGCCTTTAATCAACTAATTATACCTGTAAACTCCTAACTATGCTAAATGCAACTAGAGAGTGGGACCCAGCAGACAGAGACCGTAGACAGGGAGGTGGGATCAGCCAGGGGTTAGGAATTGGTGCTTGTGCTGAGACCCGAGAGACTGATAGAAGTTAGCTGGGCAGAGGTAGTCTGTGCAGAGGCCCTGTGGAGCTGCAGCTGGTGGCCAGTGTCACTGGAGGGAGGACCAGGTGAAGTTCAGTGAGAGCAGCAGGTGAAAGACTGCAGGACTTCATAGTTTAAATCAAGAGGGTTTTGTTTCGATCCAGAGAGAAATGGGACAATATTGGAAGGAAGTTCTAACTTCAGGGACAGATTGCAAGGGACCCAGGCAGGCAGCAGGGTGCTAGGAAAATTTTTTAGCTCCCAGAAAAATGCCCTGGTTCTGTGCCAATTTTCATGGGGTACCCACTCCCACCATGGCTGATTTCAAATCACCAACCAGCCCTCGCCAAATTCCTGGCTGTTGAACAGTGAGGTGGCTGGTGCTAGCGAGGCCCCTTCCCAGTGAGTGGGGGGGCCATGCTGGAGCTGGAGTAGTCCTAGTCGGAAAGCTGATGGTGGGAGTTGGGGAGTTTTAGAAGATACTTTGGAGGTAAAATTAGCGGGGTTGCGGGCAGGAGAGGAGCTGAACACTTAAAAAATCCTCAGAGGATGCTTGCCCAGGTACCCAAGAATCTCTACATCCTCCTGGGTGGGTCTCAGTCTGGGAGATCCCACGGGCTGCGGGGGTATTATGGAGAGAGAGGTCTTTAAGCAGTGTCCAGGCCTGGAGACGGATACCCTCCTCCAGAGCCTCTCGAAGAAAGCAGCTGGGATCTGGCAGTGTTGGCGACTTAGCTCTCGTCAAGAGCAATGATTGTACTTCACAATGTACCTTTCGCACAATACTCTATGTACTGTGTTGACAGACAGACAGACAGACAGAGACAGAGTATATGTGGTTTGTGTGTTTGAAGAGAAATTACAAGCCGGAGCCAAACAGTGGGCTCCTCAGTTGGAGAAGGGGTACCTAACCATCAGACCCACCCCTTAGTGGGAACCTAGAATAGTTAGGCAAGGTGATTTCCGTGCTTCTGCTCCAGGCCTCACAGTAACGCCGGCAGGAAGGAATCTTGTCCTCCTTCCCACTGAGCTGAGGAAACTCAATGACAAAGAAGTCACATAAGTTGCCAAGGGGCCAAGCTAGGGCGTAAAGGAGCAGGTTTGGAACCTGCGTCTCTGCATCCCAGCCTCCTGCTTCCTCCCCTGTGGCGTGGGGCTGCTCTGTAGGGGGGAACCGAGATGAGGATGTTTCTTAGGGATTCCTGTAACCTCCACCATCAATCTAAGCCATTTTGAAGCACGGAGGGACAAACAGTTCTTTGGAGGACCAAATGTATGTCCTCCTTGTTGAGCAGAGAACTCCAAAGAGGATTTCCCTGTGTCGAGTGGTGTGCCATGGGACCCCACCCCAGGTTCCCTGGTTTCTTTGTGTCTTCTTCCAAGCACCTCCCTTGAACCTCAGCCCAGGTGAGCACAAGCCGTTCGTCAGGCCCAGCTGCATAGGGTGATAGTTTCAGTAAGACCTTGTAAATACAAAGGAAGAGGAAAAGGAGGTAACTTGAGTGGCCTCAGCCACAGCACCTTTTAGGAGTAAGGGGGAAGATACATCTCTCAAACTTGCACAGACCTGGGCTCAAATCCTGGCTCCGTCGCTGGTCAGCTCCTTGACTTTGAGTGGCAACTTTCCCCGTGGACTGTGGTGGTACTTAAGATACCGATCCCCTCAACTCTGGATGCCCAGCATGGCTGGCAGGCTGTGGGCCAGTGCCCTCTGGAAGCATCTGGAAATGTCCCGAGAGCCTTGCAGTTTATAGCCTCTGCACTTTGATGGGAGAGAGGCCCTGTGGAATATTTCTGAGAGTGACCGAGGCAATGCACGTCTGCCTGTTAGAAGGAAGGTGTTACTTATCTTTGCTGTGAAGTAGTACCAACCTTCACTTGTGCCTTCCACGGGCAAGACCAAGTTCACTTCAGCTTATCTACGTGTATGTGTCTCCAAGTCTTAAATAAGACTGATCCACTCGGTTTACTGAGAAATCACTGAGCCGGCTCCTGAGCTTTGTGCCCAGTGTGCTTGGGCTCTGAGTCGGTGAGAGGAATGCTTAGGAATACATTAAACCTAAATCTAAGCACTAGATTGTGTGGGCGTGATAACGGCTGCCCTGTGTGGAGAGTCCGTGTGGGCCGGCTGTACCGAGTGCTTCATCCACGTCTTCCTTTCTGAGCCTTGCGAGGGAAGAGAAGGCTCCCGGAGAACTGGAACGTGGATCTTTCAAGGAGGTAGACCTGGTGGCCCGAGTGGAAGAGAAGGCTGTGAGTCAGGACAATGACACCAGTGCAGGACCAGAAAAAGGAAGGGGTGCTGTTAGCGTTTTCTCCAAGCTTACGCCACAGACACTGCGTTTTAACCGCTGTCACTGGAAGAGGTGGCGTCCTCCCTGCTCCCGGGCCAGGACCCCCGTGAGTTACATAAGCAGCTCAACCTGACCTACTCAGCTCCTGAGCCAGTGCTCCTGCCTCCTGTGCCCACAAGGTGTCTGGCACTGTCGGGAGCAGAGTTGGAGGCTCAGCCTGTCCCTGCTGGCTTTGAGAGTGGGCGGGTGCCGTGAGCAAGGGCTGCAAGGCTGCCCTAGAAGCTGGGAAGGCAGGAAGCAGGTTCTTCTCTGTTCTCCAGGAGGAACACAGCTTGCTGAGGCGCCTGTCAGACGTCCAGTGCACAGAACTAGAAGGAAATGAATCTGTGTTGTTTTAAGCCACCAAGTTCGTGCTCCTTTGTTAAATGACAACAAGAGGTGAATATACCATTCTGTGTTTTGAAGTTAAGTAGGTGCAGAGTTTTTAGTATCTTGGCTTAGAGTCTCAGAGTCATTCTGAGGTAACAAACCATGAGTCACAGCATCTTCTAACCCCTGCGTATGATAATCTGCACGGGGAACAGAGGGTGGAACCATGTTTCCTATCACAGCTTGGCCCATCCGCCCCTGTCCTATGGGATGCTGCGGAGCGAGATCTGAGTGTTGGGAGGCCCTGCGGGACGGGAAGCAAGGGTCTGTAACGGGTCTCAGTCCATTTGCCGCCACAGTGCCTGAGATGCAGTCATCTATGACGCAGAGAAAGTTGTTCCTGGAGACCGAGAGGTCCAAGGCCCAGGCGCCAGCGGCCGGTGACAGTCTTCTGGCAGTGGTGTCACTTGGTGGAGGCACAAGAGGGCCAAACTTGTAAAAAGGCGTCAACCCTGCCCACTGCCCCGTGGCTTAATTTGCCTCTCAAAAGGTTGACTTCTTCGTAGGTTAACAGTGGTAGCTACGTTTGGGCATCAGTTTGGGAGGAACAGACATTCAAACTGTAGCCGGCATCATCCTTCAGAGGTATTATTGATGAAGCCACGGCAGAACTGTACAGAAAGGTTTGAGTTTGAACACACATGGGGAGGGAAACTTGAAACCGGATTCTGTTGGCCTGAGAACAGACCGAGGCATTGGGACGCCCATGGGGGAGAGGGTGCAGGGCTTTGCTGCATACAGCTGTCTGCACAGTGATTGAACAAATGTCCTGTGCTATCTCTCTGAACCCTCGAGAAGTGTTAGGTGGGCTCCCACCCAAGGACACTTGTACAGTTGCACTAACTGATTCAATAGCAACAGGAGTTATAGTTTAAAAAATGTTAAATTTATTCAGAAGAGATTGTTGGTCCATTGGTTCACTCACCAAATCTCTGCGTCAGCTGAGACTGGGCTGGGCCGAAGCCAGGAGCCAGCAGCGCAAGTCAGATCTCCCCATGTGGGTAGCAAGGACCTAGGTGCTTGAGCCGTCCCCTGCTGTTTCCCAGGGTGTACATAAGCAGGAGGTTGAAATGGAGAACAGAGTTGGGACGCAAACCCAGACGCTCCCATATAGGATGCAGGTGCCCCAAACTGCATCTCAGCCACTGCACCCAGTGCCTGCCCCGGGACTTGCAGTTATCGAAAGAGGTCAGCTCTTCAGAGAGCCTCAGAATCAAAGACAGATATCAAGGTTACTAGTAGACAAAGACAAGAAGAGAGTGACTGGTTAGCCAGGATGACTGCCCCAGGCTGGATACGGTCACAACATGGGCAGGCTTTGGAAACACTGCCACGTGAAAGTTGCCTGTCACAAATGGGCACATACTGTATGATTCCATTTATACCACCAGAACAGGCGATTCCGTGGAGCCAGAGAGTGGACTGGTGGTTGCCAGGGGCTGGGGGGAGGGGTTCAAGGAAATGGAGAGGGACCGCTGATGGGTATGGGCTTCTTTGGGGGGGTAAGCAAGCATTGTACAGTTGACTGATTTTTGGCAGCACAACTCTTGAGTATACCAAAATCCACTGAGTTGCCTGCTTTAAATGGATGAATGTTTAGTACATGAGTTATATTTCCATAGAGCTTTTTCTTCAAAAGTAGGCACATGAGGTAACTGCTTGATGGAGAGCTTAACCAAAGCAATATTAACCTTTAATAAAAGCAACTTCTAGGACTATCTTAGAGGTGTTCTCAGTGTCTGTCCGCTGGCACAGGAGCTGTAATGGTTAAGATACCTCCACCTTATCTGAAATTATTGAAAACCCATGGAAAGGATTTCTTTATTGATCAGTGACTCTGGTTGTGTTTGGAGATTTCCACTTTTCCTGTGTTTACTAGGTGGGTCCTTGCTCCTGTAGGAATCCTGACCAGTTCGGTAAGGACGAGGCTGGCACGCAGTTGGATGGCACTCCAGGTTTTGCTGTGTGTCTGAGTCCCATTCAGTACCACAGCAGTTGCTGCACTTAACAAGAGCTGGGATCCTTTTCAGCATGCATTGTCATGAACTTGGAAAACTGAGATTGCCAGCAGGGCCTCCAGGACATCTTTTAAGTGAGAACAGTAGAGTTTTGTTTTGTTTTTTATTTTTATTTATTTTTTTGACAGGCAGAGTGGACAGTGAGAGAGAGAGAGAGAGAGAGAGAGAGAGAGAAAGGTCTTCTTTTGCCGTTGGTTCACCCTCCAATGGCTGCCGCGGCCGGCACACCGCGCTGATCCGATGGCAGGAGCCAGGTGCTTCTCCTGGTCTCCCATGGGGTGCAGGGCCCAAGCACTTGGGCCATCCTCCATTGCACTCCCTGGCCACAGCAGAGAGCTGGCCTGGAAGAGGGGTAACCGGGACAGAATCCGGCGCCCCGACCGGGACTAGAACCCGGTGTGCCAGTGCCGCAAGGTGGAGGATTAGCCTAGTGAGCCGCGGCGCCGGCCACCGTAACGTCTTACAGGCTGTGGCCCTTGGAGATGTTCTTGCTGCAGGTGCATGGACTACACAGGATGTTGGCACTGTGGAGCTACGCTAGCTGCTGCCAGAGGCCGCTGCTGTCCCTCAGTGATGCTCCCAGCTTCTGCCTTCTGGGCAGGCCCAGGGCATAGTGCAGACTGCCCTTGTGGCAGATGGAGCTGCTCTGCTCGCTGCTGCCAACAGTGTTGCCTCATGGCCCTCGCTTTCTGGCTTGTCCCCCCAGCTCCCTGGTGTACCTCAGGAGCCAGTCATGCAGTCAGTTATTCCTCCCAGAATTGTAATCTGCCTTCTGTTCAGTTCAAGAAAGCATGGTTAAAGGACTTTCGTTACTTACGTAGAGGTTGCAGCCCATGAGGATGGACAAGTCTGTAATTGAACAAAGACAAGGGGAAGAAAAACCCTATTATTCTACAGCAAAAAGACTAATTGGGAGATACATGCAGTGTCGGGTGGCAGAGTTGCAGGAGATGGGCCAGAAACATGGGCTGGAGCCGAGCGTGGGAAGGTTCCCCATGACAAGAGGACCTGTGGGAGGTGGAGGTGCGCTGCCAGGTGCTCATTGTCATGACAGCCCTGAAAGGTGCGTGGAGAAACTGAGTCAGACATGCGGGTGTGCCCAAGGTCACACAGCTGGCAAATGGCACCGCTGGAGTTTGAAGCATCCGAGTGTGCGTCTGTGTGCTCTGCTGGGTGAACGTGCCATGCAATGCTTTCTAGGTCAGAGCGGTCACATGCTAGCGGTGCGGTGTGGCTCAGCCTCTGGGGCCCCAGCCGGTGTGCAGAGGGGCTGATCCCTCTGGGCAGGAATGGCCACCGAGGCTGCAGAGCAAGGCCTCAGAAGCTTTGATTCTGGGTGGGTGGAGGTGAGGCAGCAGGAAGGGCAGGTGGGGTGAGGGGTGAGGGAGCAGCCGACTGGCAGGGGCCCTGGGGCGCTGTGCCTGAGGCCGGGAGCCACTCCCACGTAGCTTGCTTGCTCGCGCTCCGGCACGCTCTCTGCATTGGCTGTTCATTGTGCCGGTTCCCAACGTTCTCTTTCGACAGGAGACAGGCGAGCAGATCGCCATCAAGCAGTGCCGGCAGGAGCTGAGCCCACGGAACCGAGAGCGCTGGTGTCTTGAGATCCAGATCATGAGAAGGTGAGGGCCTGGGCTGCCAGACAGCTGTGGTGGAGTGGCCTCTAGGGACCCCGGTGTGGATCTGGAGCAACGGCCCCATTGCTGCGTGTGGCAAAGTTGTGCCTCTCCTCCAGCTGGGTGCCAGCAAGGCTGTGTGGATGGGTGACTCCTCCTCTTCCTCTTTTTTTTGAAGGTTGGTTTATTCATTTGAGAGCCAGCATTACAGAGAGAGAGATCTTCCATCTGCTGGTTCACTCCCTCAGTGGCTGCAGTGGCCAGGGCTGGACCAAGCCAAAGCCAGGAGTCAGGAGCTTCATCTGGGTCTCCCACGTGGGTGCAGGGGCCTAAACACTCGGACCATCTGCTGCTGCTTTTCCCAGGCCATTAATAGGAGCTGGATCAGGAGTGGAGCAGCTGGGATGTGAATTGGCACCCATACGGGATGCCGGTGTCACACGTGGTAGCTTTACCCACTGTGTCAGAACGCTGTCCCCAGTGACTGCACTACTCACGATGGTGGGAAGAGTAGCAGTTAAAGTCTACACGGGGTCTTTTGGTCGGTTTTGTTTATGATCCTTTGGCAGAAGATCCTTTTTTTTCAGGGAGGGGTGCAGCTCCCCAGTGCTATGGCACTGCTGTTGGTATTTACTCCCCAGGGTGCAGGCAGGGTGTGTCGATCCACTTGATGGGTGCTGTCCCCCGGCTAGTGAAGCGTTTGGGCGGATGAGCCAGCCTAGAAGACGTCAATCAGGTGCTCACTCTGCCAAGCTTGCCGACCAGGCGCCCTGGCCTGCGTGCCCACGTTTGGAAATGCTCCCTGCTCTGTCTCCAAAGCAGGCTCAGTTATGCCTGCACTCAGGTCTTGACCTCGTGCTGCTGCAAGTGGAGCTAGCCGGGCAGACTCTGGGATACACTGTGCGTTTCTGGACAGGCGTCTCCTCTGTTGATTGCTGAGGGCTCTCGTAAGGTAGACTTGGCTGTCGTGGAGGGCGGGAGGAGTGGGTGAGCTGAAGCTGGGGTCTGCCCTCACTGGTTTCTCCTCCTTCCTAGGCTGAACCACCCAAACGTGGTGGCCGCCCGGGATGTCCCCGAGGGGATGCAGAACTTGGCGCCCAACGACCTGCCCCTGCTGGCCATGGAGTACTGCCAAGGAGGAGACCTCCGCAAGGTGGGACGCGGAGGGGCTGCCCCGGCCATGCCTGCGTTGGGGTGACATGGGTGGAGTCGGAGGCTGAGTCAGAGGCTGTCAGGAAAGCGGCAGGGAGGGGCTTGCCGTGCGTTCTACACTGTGACCAGGGCTGTGGGGAAAGGCTGGCTGAGCTCCAGAGTAAACGTTTCCACCCTTGTGTGCTGGGGCCATCGGTCTCAGCGGCAGCATCGCCACTGTCCTTATTAGGAGGGCTTGGCCTCCACAGATGTGGGGCACCACACGCAGTCACCAGGCGTAGCAGGAAGGGAACTGGCTTAGTTAGTAATCAGGCAGCTGGGATGGGGCTACAGGTCCCCCACTGACTCACCTGCTGGGTTTTGCCTTCCTTCTCACCACCTCGGCTTCTCTTCCCTGAGTTCAGGGTGGGCAGAGGCAGCCTTCCCAGTGCAGGGATGGTTCTGTGTGCCGACTTCCCAGGGCATCTCTAAGACAGTCCCTCGCTTGATCCCTAACCACCCTGTGACGCTGGTGCAGATGGGATCCTGTGTTACCAGCGGGTGTCATGGCCCGGAGAGGTCAAGTCAACTATCAGACCTCACACAGCTTCAGGAGCAGTGTTTAGGCCACAGTGCTGTGAGTCCCACTGCAGGCCCTCTCTCCGTCTGGGAAACTGAGCAGAGCCACACTGATTTACGAAAATGAAAACTCTGATGAGAGTGTGTGTGAGTTTGTGTGAGAGTGAGTGTGTATGAGTGTATGTGTAAGTGTGTACACGATTGTGAGTGTGTATATGTGCATTTGTGTGAGTGTGTGTATGTGTGTACGAGTGTGCGTTTATGTGAGAGTATGTGTTTGAGTGTATGAGTGTGTGTTCACGCATGTGAGTGTATGAGTGTGTATGTGTGTATGAATGTGCATTTATGTGAGTGTATGAGTGTGTGTGTTTGTGTGTTTATGTGAGCGTATGAGTGTGTGTGTTTGTGCGTTTATGTGAGCGTATGAGTGTGTGTTCACGCATGTGAGTGTATGAGTGTGTGTATGTGTGTATGAATGTGCATTTATGTGAGCGTATGAGTGTGTGTGTTTGTGCGTTTATGTGAGTGTATGAGTGTGTGTATGTGTGTATGAATGTGCATTTATGTGAGCATATGAGTGTGTGTGTTTGTGTGTTTATGTGAGTGTATGTGTGTTCACGCATGTGAGCCTGTGAGTGTGTGTACGTGTGTGCGTGCAGCTCCCCTCCCCTCTGCACCCTGCAAGGCCCCGATGCTGGGGCCAGGAATGCCCTGCACTTGACTCTGTCTTCACCTGGAAGTTTCCCAGACTCCTCTCACGTGCTGTTTTCATTTCTGTTTCTATTCTGGCCTTTCCAGCTTCTTCTTCTTTTTTTTTTTTTGAAAGGAAAATTTCCACGAGGGTTGATGCACCACTTTCTCCTGCGGTGGGCGGTGGGCGGTGGGCAGCGTCACGGCAGGATGTGAGCGCGCTCTGGCATGACCTCTGAGCAAGGGACTGATAAGCGATGAGAAATGGGAGCCTTATTTTCCTAACCTTTGACAGTCATCGGGTTCCTGCCTGCAGTGGCAGATAAAGGCACGCTGCACTCGAGTGGGTAGTCGGTGGGCTGGGCAGGATGACGGAGGGCTCTGAAGTCAGGCAGAGGCAGAGCCAGCCAGTGGGCCAGGGAGGGGACGATGGGGATTTCAACCTGATTGACCCAGTGTGGGCTGCGGGGTGACCCGGGGAGGCAGGAAGCGATGGCGTCTTCTGTCCCTGCTGTCACTCCGAAGGCCACTGCTGCTAGAACACTTGATCGATTGTTCCATTTGTTCAAACCAAGTAGCCTTTCTGGAAAAGTTCAGCCCCCTCCCTGAAAAAGTTCAGAATCTCTGACCTTGGGCACAGGGAGATGAGCTTGTCCTGCACAGGGGCAGATGTGCAAGTCAGAACAGATCTGAAAGTGGAGTCTGTGCCCGAGCAGGTAGAGGCTCTTGACCGTTGGTCACGAGTCCGAGGCTCAGCCGGGAGGTGGCTTTCTCTGTCGTCTCCATCCAATGCCAGCTCCCAGCAGCACGTTGAGCCCCTTGGTAAGATGAGAGGCCAGGAGAGCCGGGGAGTCACGTCTGGCTCTGCCCTCCGAGGGCCCCGTGAGCTGGCAGATATCTGACTCCTCTCATCTCTTGTTTCCTAACTCTGACACGGGAACCGCCGTTGCCTCATGCTAGCCTGGAGGGTTAACTGAACACCTGCAGGGACGAAGCTTCCCTGAGCTAAGCCGTGTACATGGCAGCTGGTGCCAGACACGTTGCAAGTGCTCCTTAGCTGCTCTCGGCTTTGATCATCACCGTGCGTGGCGAGGCGACAGGGAAGTGGTCGGAGGGTGTTGTCCAGTGGCCGCCTGCCTGCCTCCTTCAGGGGGCTCTGCAGGGCAGGGAATCGCTGGGGCAGGGCCTGGACTCTGGCCCGCTTCGCAGCCGGGAGACTGGAGAATGCCTCGTCACAGGGTGACTCCAACACCTGCCGCCAGGGCCAGCCGTCCAAGGACGGGAGTTCTCCCTGCTGCTTCCCTTCCTCCTCAGGCCAATTCCTGCCAGCCCCGCTGCCCAGGCCTCCTCCAAAGCGGGGGTCCCAGTGCCCATGTCCAGGGTCGGCCCTCAGCCCGCTGGCTGCGATGGAGGCGCGTGCCCGGCTGCTCTGACACCTGTTCCCACCTTCTCCACAGTACCTGAACCAGTTTGAGAACTGCTGCGGCCTGCGGGAAGGAGCCATCCTCACCTTGCTGAGCGACATTGGTAAATCCCAGCCCTGGGAGTCAGGCCGCACCCTTCCAGGAGAGAGTGTGGCGCCCCTGTGCATGCCTGCCGAGCACAGAAGGGAGGCAGTTTTGGTCCTTTGACCTTTAGAGAGGGTGGGGATGGGGGCCGAGGGGGCCCTGCTGGAGTGGGAAAGCCAGCAAGGTTACCCTAACCCTAACCCTAACCCTAACCCTAACCCTAACCCTAACCCCTTCCTTCCTGACCAGTCATGAGGTGAATTATGATGAACGCGGAATACCAGATTTCCTTCCCCATTAGAAAGCTCCCCTCCCTGCTTTTCCTGGAATGGCCAGCGGTGGAATCGGTTGTCATCTGAAGGATTTTGTCGCCTGGCAATGAATTTTTCCACTGCCACGTAGGCGGTTCTTTGCCAGCCACAAGCGTAGGAAAAACCGCCCTCATTCCGTCCCTTGACGCTGTCGGCGTCCTCAGATGGGAGTGTCCACCTCGCTCTCCGAGGAGGTCAGGCTGGCTGCAGTGACCTGCACAGCAGAGGTCACGCTGGAGTCTCCTGGAGCTGGGCCCACTCCGGGAGGGAACCCGGGCACGCTGAGTCGGCACGCGGTTCCCACCTGGAGCGTCAGCGCTCAGAGAGCCTTGCTGAGCTGTGTGTTCTTAAGAGCAGAGCAGTCCCCAGGGTTGTTGGCGTGAGTCGCTGTGATCTGAGGTTTAGATTTGCCCCAGAGTTCATCTTTGAATATTTGCCCCTGCCCCTTCCTGCTCTCTGGAGATTGGCACCATTTTCATCTCTTCCACCCTCCATCTTTTGAAGCTGTATATATAAACTTTTTTTTGTCTGCTTGAACTTTTTTGGGGGGAGTGGGGGTGTTGTCAAATAGGAAAGCTGAAAGAGTTAGGCCCATGTGGGTCCCCTGGAGACCCTCTGTCTGCCTCGAGGACTAACCCCTAGGTCAGGAATCTGCTTGTTCCCTGGAGAGCCTGCCACGGGGCTCACCCCATGCAACCTACGCTTGGGTGGTTTCTTGATTTTTTTCTCAGGGGCCAGATTACCTGATTGTTCTCCATTTTGTTGGGTAGAAGACAGGTTAGCGGGTTGGGAAATATTCTTTTGTTTTTGTGGGCAGCTTTTATTGTGTGTCTGGTTAGTTTGTCAAGTGTGGTTTTTCCTTTGGTCTTATTCTCGCAGACATTTTCCTTTCTCTTATTGGATTATTTACACATTTAGTAAGTAGTTACCAAGGAACTCTTTACATTATTGGCTCAAGTACATGTCTACTTCTTCATATATAGCTTTGTCCTTTCTCAGGTAATCCCCTACTTATACTGATAGGGCATCTCATTGTTTTATATTCTTTTGGTCTGGGTGTACTTTTGTAGAAAAAAAAAAAACAGTTGTATTATTTATTTGAGAGAGAGCGAGCTCCCATCTGCCACCTTCCTCAGATGCTCACAACAGCTGGGGCTGGGCCAGGCCAAAACCAGGAACTACATCCAGGTCTCCCACATGGGTGACAGGGACCCAAGAGCTTGAGCCATCACCACTGCCTCCCAGGGTGTACGTCTGCAGGAAGCTGGAGTCATGTGCAGAGTTTTATTTATTTATTTATTTGATTCCAGAGGCAGAGTGACAGCAGAGAGAGGGAAAGACAGAGAGGTCTACCCTCCGCTGGTTCACTTCCCAAATGGCCTCGACGGCTGGAGCTGGGCAGATCCAAAGCCAGGAGTCAGGAGCTTCCAGACCTGGGTGCAAGGGCCCAAGCACTTCATTGCTTTCCCCAGGCCATTAGCAGAGACCTGGATCAGAAGAGGAACAGCCGGGTCATGAACCGGCACCCATGTGGGATGCCAGTGCCGCAGGCAGAGGCTTAGCCTGCAGAGCTACCGGCACTGGCCCTAGGTGGTAGCTTTTGTGCTGTTCAAGTTTCGTGTGTATACTTTGAACATAAGTCAGAACAATGAAGGCAGATAAGCTCTTGGGTACTTTCGTGGTACAACCCTTCCATAGGTCCACAGGTGCATGACTATTAAATTTTTTTAATGAATGAAGTATTTTTTTAAATATTTTTATCTACTTGAAAGGCAAAGCTAGAGAGAGAGAGAGAGAGAGAGAGAGAAATCTTTTATCCTCTGGTTCACTCCCCAAATGCTTGAAACACCCTGGGCTGGGCCAGACTGAAGCCCAGGAGCCAGAAGCTCCATCTGGGTCTCCCACGTGGGTGACAAGGGCCCAAACACTTGAACCATCATCTCCTGCATCCCATAGTGTATTTGCAGGAAGCTGGATTAGAAGCCAAGGAGGGCCGGTGCCGTGGCTCACTTGGCTAATCCTCTGCCTGCGGCACCGGCACCCCGGGTTCTAGTCCCAGTTGGGGTGCCAGATTCTGTCCCGGTTGCTCCTCTTCCAGTCTGGCTCTCTGCTGTGACCCAGGAGGGCAGTGGAGGATCGCCCAAGTGCTTGGGCCCTGTACCCGCATGGGAGACAAGGAGGGGGCATCTGGCTCCTGGCTTCAGATCGGGGCAGTGCTCCAGCTGTGGCAGCCATTTGGGGGGTGAACCGGCGGAAGGAAGACCTTTCTCTCTCTCTCTCTCTCTCTCTCTCTCTCTCTCTCTCTCTCTCTTTCTCATTGTCTAACTCTGCCTGTAAAAAAAAAAAGAAGAAGAAGAAGAAGTCCAGGAGCCAGACTCAGTCCTGCCCTCAGATACTTGATGCAGGCATCCCAAGTGGTGGCCTTAACCCACTACTCCACGGCATCCCCCCTGAATATTAAATTCTTTGAGTTGGTGATTCTGTCTTTTCTTTCTGTGACTGTATATTGGAAATAATTAGACTTTGAAGTGCTAGCGTACTAAAATTAAACTTACCCCACCCCTTCTTTCTTTTGAGAGAAAGAGAAAAAACACTCGTGTCCTCTGGTTCACTCCTTACATGCCTGCAGTGGTTGAAGTTGGCCAGGCCAGAGCCAGATTCCAGGACCTCCGTTGAGGTCTCCCATGAGAATGGCAGAGACCCAGTTCCTGTAGCCTCCCAGGATCTGTCTGCATTAGCAAGAAAACTGGATTGAGGAGCCAGATCTGGGCATCAAACCCTGATGCTCCCACATGAGATGCCACATGCAATCAGCATTCCCAGGGCAAGGGACAGCTCTTCCGCCCATCGGCAGTGTGACATAATCTTCAGAACGTCCGTTTTATTAGCCGTAAAGTGGGAAGGTGACCTCATTAGACTTGTCAGCAGGACAGAATGAGGTGATACACATGTGGCTGCTGCAGTGTTTAGTCGGGGCAGAGTGTGCAGTCAGCAGATGTTCGCTCCTCTCATTTCCTGCCCCTCAGCTCCTCGTGTGGGCTGGGACCCGAGGGTGGGCCCAGGGAACCAGACACATGGTTGTCTTGTAAGTCCTCTTCCTGGAAGTGGCCCACCTCCCTCAGACCCCGCCCATCTCAGTGGCCTATGGACACAGTCACATCCCCTGCTTGTGGTGGCTTTTGAGGTTGCTGATAAGCTTGGATCATCCTTTTATTCCCCCTTTTTTTTTTTTTTTAATTTCTGAATAAGAGCTGTCAGATTTATTTCTTGTGCAAGAACCCTGTGACCGAGTCAGAGTTCAAAAGCTTTTGTGGAGCCCATCTAACATAACTCGTTTGTGTGTTGAAACATTTCCTGAGCATATTTTGTTCCCGCTTGTCCCAAGTGCTGGCCCTGCCGTGCCCTTTGTTGGAGTCGCCGCTGCTGTTCTCTGCCAGGTTGACTTCAGAGAAGTGGCAGAGCCACGCCCTCGACCTCTGGGTCCTGAGTCACTGCTTCTCTCCTGCTTAGACCTGTTGGCCCCTGACCTCCCAGAGACGTGCACTGGGCGCAGCCTCCAGGCAACAGGCACACGTAGGATTTTTGCAGTGAATGTTAAGTGGGCCAGGAAGATACTGTAGAGTCCACAGGAGGCAGCAGGCCGAGGCTTGGCAAGCCCCTGGAGAGCCTCCTTCCCCCGAAGCCAGGACGAGCCTGTCAGACCCTTGCACTCACACCGGGGGACAGGTGCAGAGGCAGCTGGAAGTGATTCGGACTTCCTCACCATGTGACCCCTCAGATAGCTCAGGGAAGTCAGGGAGAAGTGGCCTCCTGTCTGTGTAGTCTGGCTTCGGAAACGTTGCCGCGTGTCTCCTCCTGCCAGTGGAGGAGCAGAGTCCTGAGCAGTCGAGCGGGTGTTTGCTGCTGCCTGCAAGGGTGCGGGGTCGTGCCAGTGCCAGGGCCAGCCGGGTAGTCTCCGTGGCCGTATTGGGTCTGAATCAGTTCTCCCTGGCCTTGCAGGTGGCTGCTTTGCTGTGCTGGCTGACCGTGGGGTTCCCTGAACCTCAGGGACCGCCCCGCCTCCCCCATTTTTGTCTGTTCTTCATTCGTTCTCTGAGTCATCGTGTCTCTGTCTTCTGTCGGAGTTGCTCCCAGCAGCTGTCCAGGACGTGAGCATCAGAGCAGAGAGGATCTCGGCTGGATTCCAGATGCAGTGCTTCTGTCATTGTGGGTTTTCATACTTGTTCTACAGGATACATCTGTCTGACTGCACTGTTGATTTTAACAAAAAATGATGATCGTGGCCTCAGATCATTTGTAGATAGGATGTTGGAAAACATAAGTGACCAGATCAATAAATACCGCGATGAAGAAGACAGCTGGCTTTCGGTCCTGGCTTCTCTGCGTTGAGGCTCTGTAACCTTGGGTAACACACGGAACTGTGCAGGCCTGTGTGTCCTTGACTTTAAAAGCAGGGATTTGGACCTCAAAGTGATCTCTGAGGTCCCCTCTGCCATCTCCACTGTTCAGGTAGCCTATTTTATGTTTGAAATATTTGTTTGGAAGGCAGAGTGAGGGGTGGGGAGGTCTTCCGTCTGCTAGTTTACTCCCCAGATGGCTACAATAGCAGAGTCTAGGCCAGGCAGAAGCCAGGAACCAGCAACTCCATCCTGGTCTCCCACATGGGTGGCAGGGACCCAAAGACGTCAGCCATCCTCCGCTGCATTCCCAGGTGCGTGAGCAGGAAGCCGGATCAGAAGCAGAATGCTAGGACTTGAACTGGTGCTCTGATTCGAGATGCCAGTATCGCAGGGGGTAGCTTAACCCGCTGTGTCCTACAGTGGCCCTCAGCCATTCTGAACGAGGCTGCCCCAGAAGCCTTTTGATGTCAGCTAGCTGATCAGGCCTGACCGCCGCCCACGCACTGGCGTGCTTCATCTTGACTGGAGCTTTGACTTCCTGCTTGCTTTGATTCGTCTGCTATCCCCTTCTCCTTTCTGCAGCCCTCCAGTGTCGTCTGCCAGGCCATTCCCGTGGCATCCTTACCAACCATATCATTTCCCAAAACACGGACATCCAACCCTGATCTCCGTCCTAATTGCTACGTGCATTTCTACAGGTTGTTTCTCCCAAAGTCACTTCCGAATGAACGTCCTAGACTTGTTCCTGAAGCCTCATCCCTTTCTGGCCTCCCCTTTGTGTCACTAGACACGTCGCTCAGTTTTGAATCTTATCTCTTCTTGGAATCTGACCCTAGTCCTGCTCCACGCTTTTCCAGTAAATCTCCAGGGGTGAGTTTGGGCTGGAGGTTAAGGCGCCTCCGTCGCACATTGGAGTGCCTAGGTTTGATGGATGGCTCTCTTTCTGACTTCATCCTCCTGCTAAGGCAGACCCCAGGAGGCAGTGGTGATGGCTCAAGTGCTGGGTCCCTACCGTCTCCCCTTTGCAAAATACAGGTTTTTTTTGTTTGTTTGCTTTTTTTTTTTTTTTTTTTTTTAAGATGTATTTGTTTATTTGAAAGGCAGAGTGGCAGAGAGGCAGAGAGGGCTCTTCCATCCGCTGGTTCACTCCGCAAATGGTGATAACGGCCAGAGCTGGACCAATCCGAAGCCTGGAGCCAGACACTTCTTCTGGGCTCCCATGTGGGTGCAGGGTCCCAAGGACTTGGCCATCTTCTACTGCTTTCCCAGGCTACAGCAGAGAGCTGGATCAGAGGTGGAGCAGCCAGGACTTGAACCAGCACCCATATGGGATGCCGGCTACACCACAGCGCCAGCCCCAAAATAGAGTTTATTTTTGAGTTTCCAAATTCATTCAGGCGTCCTTTGTGTTGCATAGCCCATATTCCCTGTGTATTCCACTGCCTCCACTAATTTCATTGTCATGGGAAGTCACCGTGATGACCTCTTACCTGGCCTTCTTTTCTACCTCCCATGTGTCTGACAGCACACGGTCATCATAGTCCACTGGTAGATAAGGCCACGCCTCTTAGCCTTGCGTGGTCCCCATGTGCCGTGGCCTCCCTCGCGTGTCCCTGTTTCTCTCTCCATTGAGTCCTTTGTAGAACTCTTCCGCCCCTGGTTTCACACTTACAGTCGACATGGTCGTGTGGTCTCTGCCTCTGCCTTGGCAGTAAGGGCTGACCTGTGTTCGAGGCCAGTCGCCTGCAGCATCTATGCAGCAAGTGAGGAAGATGCTTCCGCAGTGCCTGGCAAACGAGGTACTTCACGGCTTCTCCTCGAGTGAAGAGGTGAATTGTGTGCTTTCCTCTTAGCGCTTCGTGCTGCTCCCATGCTACCTTGCTGGTTAGTCAGAGACCGGTCTAGCAAGAAAACCTGAGCGAGGCTCAGCCTCTCCTCGTGTCCATGGCTGGCCTGCCAGTCTTGTTTTTTGGGAAAATCCACTGACACATGGCTGGCATGGAGTAGGCACGCAGTCCATTTTCACAAAGTGAACGCACACCTGGGTGCCCTTCCTGCTCCGTGGTGACGTGGGCCACCAGTTGGTGACTTTGTTTCTCTCTCGTCTCATCTCGCCTCAACTTTTTGGTCTTCTCTTCTCTATGGAATGCATTGCAAACTTTTCGTTCTCCAGGGAGCTTGGTCATCCCTTTAAACTTTGTAGTGTGGTCAATGGGAAGTCCACGTGGAAGTCTGGCCGCTCCCCTCTGCTCCCTGATTGGCGGTTTGTCAGCTGACCACAAGCAAGGGCCGTGGCTGGAGTTCGGCTTCATCAGCAGGTTCCACAGGACTCTCGTGGCCTTCAGTTGTGGAAGTTCTTCAGAAGGCTCATGGAAACTGCAGATTCTATATAAAAAAGACTGCATGGATTTCACTGTTTTTCTTTTTGCACCAAATTATCTTTTCATTCCCCTTTTTCCGCACACTTTTTGAAGTGTCTTTATGGTTGTTCTACCTCAGGATCCAGGGGAAAGTGGAAGTGCCTGGGCACTGTTGCTGATGAGACTCACAGGAGGAAGTTGTTCTCCGTGGCAGGTCCTTCACTTGAACCCTGTCCGTGCAGTTGACGTCCCAGGAAACACCAGCGGATGGTTTGAAAGTTTGCATGGGGGCAGCATTTGGTGCACGCCTGGCACGCCCGCATTCCGTATCAGAGCGCCTGGGTTCACATCCCAGCTCTGCTCCTGATGCTAGCACTGTGCACACTGGGAGGCAGCAGATGACGGCCCAGATCCTCGGGTTCCTGCTGCCCACATGGGAGAGCTGGATTGAGTTCTCAGCTCCTGACTTCAGTCTGGCCCAGTCCCAGTGTTGTGGGCATTTGAGGAGTGAACCAGCAGATGTGGGGTCTCTCTGTCTCCCCGCTCTCCTCCCAGCTTTCAAATAAATAAAAATTTAAAAGTTTGAACAGGGTAAATGCTTATTTTTTAAAGAAAAAATTTATTTGAAAAAAAAATATTTATTTATCCAGATTCCCACATGGGTGCAGGGGCCCAAGCACTTGGGTCATCTTCTGCTCCTTTCCCAGCTGCATTAGCAGGCAGCTGGATTGAAAGTGGAACAACGAGGACTTGAACCAGCACCCATATGGGATGCCAGCACTGTAGGCAGAGGCCTAACATTGTACACCACAGAGCTGTCCCCCAAAAGATTGGTCTTTAAAGGTGAATACAGCTGAAGATAAGGAGTGGAATTTTGGGGGCACGTGGAAGGCAGTGGGTCCTTTACTCCTTCCAGACGTTCCTCAGAGCTTCTGTGTCGCTTTAGGAAGGAAAAGAAAAGGAGTAACGATGGACTGTTGGAGCTATATGGTCCAGGCAGACATAAATAGAAGCTTGGCTTAGCTGGCATCCGCGTTTAGCTCTTCTGATTTGACTTTCCAATGCGGCTTGAGGAAGTATGTGGCTGCAGGTCTCTCCAGAGCGTGTTTGCTTTTCCGCTGTCCTGCCCAGGGCCCTCTGTCTCTGAGACTTGCTCACAGGGCCCCGCGGCACTGCCTCTCACTGGGCTTGCCTGGGCTGTGTCCTCATTGTCACCAGTGAGACAGACACACAGAACGCACACTCGGGATTAAACCTCTCAGTGTTGTGGCTGCTTTTGCTTCTTTCCTTTATTTAAAACAAAAAGCAGGTAATGCCGGTAACTCAGTAGTACAGTACTGATATCCGAGGCCAAAAATAATACATAAATTTTAAGAGTTACCTGTTATAATGTGGGTGTGCTGTAGTGTGTTCATCCAGTCAGTGATGGTCGAATTTCAGTTCGTTCCTGGTTATTTCACTCCAAGCTTTGCAGCAAGTATCCTCACATGTGTGTTACACAGGAAGTGGCCTTACACGTACATTAGGATGCTTTGGTTTTTTTGTTTTGTTTTGTTTTGTTTTTTTGACAGGCAGAGTGGACAGTGAGAGAGACAGAAAGAAAGGTCTTCCTTTGCCGTTGGTTCACCCTCCAATGGCCGGCGCGGCCGGCGCGCTGCGGCTGGCGCACCGCGCTGATCCGATGGCAGGAGCCAGGAGCCAGGTGCTTTTCCTGGTCTCCCATGGGGTGCAGGGCCCAAGCACCTGGGCCATCCTCCCCTGCACTCCCTGGCCACAGCAGAGAGCTGGCCTGGAAGAGGGGCAACCGGGACAGAATCCGGCGCCCCGACCGGGACTAGAACCCGGTGTGCCGGCGCCGCTAGGCGGAGGATTAGCCTAGTGAGCCGCGGCGCTGGCCAGGATGCTTTGGTTTCATAAGCTAGATTCCCATAGCCGGAAATAGTGGGCCAAACAGTACATTGAATTGATGTTGCCAGATTACTTTTCCAGAAAATATTCATTGATTTTTTTTTTTTTTTTTTTTTTTTTTTTACTGCCCCAGCAATGTGGAGTGCTGTTGTTTGTCATTTGGGATTCCTCAGGGTGAAGAGGGAGAAGAGGGCATCTCACTGCTGCGGTGACGAGCGCTGCTCGGACCGCTGGTGAGCGCGCCTGGGAGCTGGTGTGCTTCCAGCGTCTGCGTCCTCCGGCAGCTGCCCCTCTCCCTGGTGTGGCAGAGCCTCTGGCTTGGTGTATGAACTGCAGCTTTTTTTCCCCCCAGTCCTTTTGGCTTTAGGCTTTAGGAATATTTTTTTTTCATCCCAAACTTATTTTTAAAGATTTATTTATTTATTTGAAAGGCAGAGCTACAGAGAGGTCTTCCATCTGCTGGTTCACTCCCCAGATAACCACAACGGCTGGAGCTGCGCTGATCCAAAGCCAGCAGCTTCTTCTGGGTCTCCCACGTGGGTGCAGGGGCCCAAGGACCTGGGCCATCCTCCACTGCTTTCCCAGGCCATAGCAGAGAGCTGGGTTGGAAGTGGAGCAGCCGGGACTCGAACCATTACCTGTATGGGATGCCAGCGCTTCAGGTGGCAGCTTTACCCACTATGCCAGAGCGCTGGCCCCCAGCATAAACTTCTGAAAGCTTCTTAGATAATTTTTTATACTTACGTCATATAGTTTTCTTCACAAAGCATGATTCTTTCTTTTTTACCCCATGGTGTTTTCAGTTTTTGTTGCTACTGTGAGTGGATTTTTTTTTCCCTTTTCCGTTTCAGCTAGATGCAGTTGACAGAAAAGCTGTTGACTTCTGTGTGCTTATTTGGTTTCCAGACAACTTACACTTTCCAGTTTGTAGTCTGAGTTCCCCGGGCCTATTTAATCTCCTTTCGATGCTTGTTGGTTCTTTCCTTTGGTTGTACAGTTAGCCAGGATCTCGGTTAAAGTCGTAAGGCCTCTCTTACGGGTAAAGGCGAGGTATTCTGGGCTGGAGCCTGAGCCACACACACAGACCCCCGTGGCCCTGAGCCTTGGGCGACATCGCTCTCCTCTTCCCGGCAGAAGCTGTGGCCAGCGAATGACCTCACAGCCAGTGTTGTGCAGACGACTTCACTCCCAGCTGCGTGCTGAGCTCTTGACCCCTTCGGGGAGCTGGGCACGTAGTAAATCCACTGAACTGTCTACACGTGTTGAAGGCTCTCCTCGTGGCTTCTCCCACTTCCCACTTCTCCCTGGAAGCTGGCTCTGACCTTGTGAGACTCTAGACCCTGGGGCCACGGTGTTCTCGGCCCCAAGGGCCCTCCTCCCTGCCCACCCTGTGGAATTTAGATTTTTGCGCCTGTAGCCAAGAAGAGTTCTCTTCTCAAACTTTGTCGGTGTCAGCGTCACCTGGACTTGCCAATTCAGACTGTGGGTCCCCCAGGGTGTCTGAGGCAGTAGGATGCTGCTGGCCCACCTGCTGCTCTCGACTGTGGTTGGCCGCCTCCTGGACGCCAGGCTGAGAGCCTTTTCTTTGCATGGAAAATCCAGATTCCGGTGGCTCTGCCAGTGTAGCCTGGTCACCCCCCCCCCCTCCCCAGCTCCACTGAGAGTTTGTACACTAAGGCTGCGGCCCACTTCAGGGGCACAGGACGCTCCGATGGAGAGCGCGTTTCTGGCTTACTGAGAATTCACTCCCTCTGCGCCCTCGTAGCCTCTGCGCTTAGATACCTCCATGAGAACAGAATCATCCACCGAGATCTGAAGCCGGAGAACATTGTTCTGCAGCAAGGAGAGCAAAGAGTGAGTGGCCTCCCAGCACAGGGGAGTGGGCAGTGCTCGGGGCAGCTGCCCGTGGGAAAGGAGCAGCTCTGTACGCCTGTTTATATTTGCATTTCCTCGCCTGGTGGCTTTGCTTCTCTGGGGATCAGAATTCAGCAACAAGTCCTTGCTTGCAGATGGAGGCCAGTTTGAATGGCTCCCATTGTTAATTGCCCACGTTGCAGGAATCCGATAAGAACCTAATGTTTGTTGCCTCCACCCCCAGCCTTTGGGACCAGTGCTTCTCAGAAGCAGGCTGCGTTTGTTATGAGGGCCTCCACTTTGGTTGCTAGTGTACAAAGCGGCTACACTAGCTGCTTCCAAGCGTGGCTGGGAAGGGGCATCGAGAGCTGGGGCACCTGTTCCTCCAGCCTGGTCCAGTTCGCAGTCCCCCAGAGCTGTGAGTGAGCTGATCAACGACCACCCTGCTTAGGTGGGGTGAGGGGTAGAGGTTGGTGTGCTCAGCCGAGGGGCCGTGGTCCCTTGGCTCCTAGGACACCTGATCCCTTCAGACACATGGCCTTCCCAGGCCCAGCCTCTGACAGCCACAGGCTCCCCTTTGTTCAGCGCTCGCTCACGTTGCTGGCGATGCTAAGATGTGACAGCTGGGGAGTGTCGGGAAGGGGCTGACCCGGGCTCTGGGTCTGAGGTCTGGTGCACGGTGCGTCCATCTGACCAGCGGCCGAGCCAGGAGAACATGAGCCGTACAAGGGCGCCCTCCTGTGTGTGGTGGCTCTTAGGGATTCAGGATCTCATCCCACCTGGGAATTTAGAAATGACGTAGCTCTAAGGGCAGGCGACCAGAACCCTTGTAGAAGGACAGTGTCGCCTCCTAACCCTCAGGTTTTCCCTCCTCCCTTTCCTTTTCAGTTAATACACAAAATCATTGACCTGGGATACGCCAAGGAACTGGATCAGGGCAGCCTTTGTACCTCCTTTGTGGGGACCCTGCAGTACCTGGTAAGAAGTGGCATCTACGTTTGCCTCTCAGCTTCTCTCTGGTGGCCATGGTGGTGGGGCAGCCCCGTGCTGCCGGCTCTGTGTGGTCTCCGGTGTGAGGTCCAGCCTGTCACCAGTTCACGTCAGCCTGTTGTGCCCCCAGAGGCCCTGCGGAAGGATGTGGTCCTTGTCTCTGCTGCCGGAGGGCGTGGCTGGCTCCCTTACCCAGGCCCCATAACCTCGCCGGCCTCAGTGTTTTGTCTGAGGATAAAGAGCATGCAGTAGACGCGTGCTGGCGTGGAGACCGCGGTCTCTGTGAGGAGTCTCACGCATCGAGGAGCAGGCAGAGCTGTGCGCTCCACGCCCTCTGCATACTCCAGCCTAAATGTCGGGGTTCTGCCTGAGTCCCTCATTCCTCCGGGACACCAGCCTCGGCGGTTTGTGTAGCAGGCACTTGAAAGGCGCTCGACTGGCTGACCTCAGTCATCCTATCACTGAAGCCTGCCGACTGGGTGCCAGGCTTCTCTGTGACCCGGTTCCCAGCGTGCTGACGTGTGTGGGGCTGACTCAGGCACCTGGGTGCCCAGGACGAGTAGTTAAGTAGGGCCCGCTGAGCACTGCCCAGGCTCAGAGCTGAGGGACAGACCCCAGCGCTCTGACCCGCTGCTGAGTCACCACTCACCTGCGGGATTATTTGTAGATAATCAGATTGACCCGAACATCCCCACATTTCTTACTGGGACTCCTTGTTCTTCCTCCAGTGTCACAGTTCCCGCCAGCCTGTGCACAGGCCTGTCCCCATGCCTTTGCTATGACGGCCCTTTCCGGAACGGCCCCTCCCATCCGCTCGTGTGAAGAGCTTTCTGAGCCCAGCTTTGTGGCCCGTCCTGGTGCCCCACGCCCACCCCCCGCTCCCTCGCTTTGGCAGCAGTCCCTGCCAGAGTGTAACCACCCCGCCCTGTTGTGTGGTCAGGTGTTAACTCGGTTCAGGGTGTTTGGTGGTCATTCAGTGTGTGCGTCGTGTATCTGGTGCGGACGATGCATGTCCTGGCAAGTGCTGGTCATCGGGCACCTGCGATGCGTTGCCGGACGACTGGTGCGGATGGCGTGAGTGCTGAGTGTCTCTGGCGCCTATGAGGCGTATGCGTGCCAGCCATCTGGTGCGCTCTGTGTGTGTTGTGTGCCTGCTGTGTATGATGCGCGCGCTGGGCGTCTGGCGCTTACGACACGTGTGCCGTGTGTCTTCTGCTGCTGTTCTCCTTGCTTCCGTGTAGCCCACCCTCCCGTCTACAAACCACCTGCAGCTGTGGCCCGTCCCGAGCCGCTGCTCAGGAGTTCCCGTGTGTAAAGGGGGGAGCTGAAAGCACGGTGGGCGGGTAGGAGGTACCTTGACCCACCTCAGAATTGCCCCTGCCCTTAGCCCTTCTGTCTGCATTACTGGGAGCGAATGAGGCACGCTTGGGTGGTCACCTGCCGCCGGATAGGCCGGGGCACTGAGATGGTGGGTGATGGGAGCCCTGCCCGGCGCCGTGTCTGTCGCTGTAGGCCCCGGAACTGCTGGAGCAGCAGAAGTACACGGTGACCGTGGACTACTGGAGCTTCGGCACCTTGGCCTTCGAGTGCATCACCGGCTTCAGACCCTTCCTTCCCAACTGGCAGCCTGTGCAGTGGTGAGTGACGGCCGGCCACTTTGTGCCTTCTCCTCCCCAGGCACTTTGGGCTCGAGCCTGGAGACTTCTGCTGATGAATTTTCCTAGGATAGAGCGCTTTAAGAGAGGAGATTAAGATATGAACCTGAAAATTCTAAAACACGTTCTCTAATAAAGTCGGAGGACACAATTAAACTTTCTTGAAAGAGATTTATTTATCAGGGCTGGTGCTATTGCTCAGCGGGTTAAAGCCCCAGCCTGCAGTGCCAGCATCCCATATTGGCACTGGTTTGAATCCTGGCTGCTCCACTTCCCATCCAGCTTCTTGATAATGCACCTGGGAAAGCAGTGGAGGATGGGCCAAGTCCCTGGGCCCCTGTACCCACATGGGAGACCCAGAAGTAGCTCCTGGCTCCTGGCTTTGAATCAGCTCAGCTCCAGTCATCGCAGCCATTTGGAAAGTTAACAACCAGTGGATAGAAGAGCTCTCTCTCTGTCCTTACCTATCTCTGTAACTCTTAAGTAAATTAAAATCTCTTGATTTATTTAATATTTATTTATTTGAAAGTCAGAGTTACAGAGAGAGAGAGGTCTTCCATCCGCTGGTTCATTCCCCAAATGGTCTTGACGGCTAGAGTCAGGCCAGTCTGAAGCCAGGAGCCAGGAGCTTTTTCCAGTCTCCCACGCGGGTGCAGGGGCCCAGGGACTTGGGCCATCTTCTACTGCTTTCCCAGGTCATAGCAAAGAGCTGGATCGGAAGTGGAGCAGCCAAGACTCAAACTGGCGCCCATGTGGGATGCTGGCTCTGCAGGCAGTGTCTTAACCTGCTACACCACAACACCAGCACCTTGAAATACGTAATTTAAAAGTTAGTGCTCTCCCAGTCAGATTTCACTCCAAATTGTTCCTGGAAAGGCCATTTACTCATTCAAATGATATTGCTGTTGCTCAAAATTTTTTATTTGAAGTCTTATTTCTGTTTTTTGGAGCAGTAATGAGTTCACATGGTTCAACTTCAAATGCTATGAAAGAACATACAGTGAAAAATCAACTCAGTCCAGCGTCCGGGCCACCTGTTTTCCCTCTCCACAGACATCTGATGCCATTGATTTTCCTCAACATCCGTGGGTGTTTTTACACACTCAGGTGAATGGCACTGTTTGTTCATTCAGTGTTTCCACCTTCTTCATAAAACAGTAATATGATACGGATGTTGCCCGTGTGCTCTCAAAGCGTTGTGCACTGAGAGAATGTTCTCGTGTTGAGTCTAAACAGCCCCACTCAATTTGATTATCCCTAGTTTTTGCCAGAGTAGTTTTGTTTTGTTTTTATGTTTTGGAAAATATGGAAATAGTAATAAAACAAGAATCAAGGATAACCACACAGTCTGGAAACATATCTGTGTGTCTCCAGGCCCTTCTGTGGATGTGTGTGTGTGTGTGTATTTAAAGACTAGGTTTTTTTATTTGAAGGGCAGAGTTGGAGAGAGGGAGAGACATCTTCTGTGCACTGGTTCACTCCCCAAACAAATGGCCACAACACCAAGGGGCTGGGCCAGGCCGAAGCCAGGGGACTAGAACTTCCATCGGGGTCTCCCACATGGGTGGCAGGGGCCCAGGCACTCGGGCCATCTTCCTCTGCCTTCCCAGGCACTTTAGCGGAGAGCTGGATCAGAAGAGGAACAGCTGGGACTTGAACTGGGCTCACATGGGATGCTGGTGTTGTGGGCAGAGGCTTACCCCACTGCTCTGTGACTCTGGCCCTTGTGTGAGTGTTTTATACTTAAAGAAGATACGTTACCATACATAGTCTCATAGAACCTGTTCTCCCACTTAATATTGGAAATGCTCCATGGTTTCCCGTATTTGTGATACCTGTTGAGTACTCCATTGAATAGCTGTACTGTGGTTCATTTCATTTATCTGTCATTATCTGTCCTAATTTTTACTCCCTAAAAATTTTTTTCTTTCTTTCTTTTTTTTTTTTTTTTTTTTGACAGGCAGAGTGGACAGTGAGAGAGAGAGAGACAGAGAGAAAGGTCTTCCTTTTTCTGTTGGTTCACCCTCCAATGGCCGCCGCAGCCGGTGTGCTGCGCACCGCGCTGATCTGATGGCAGGAGCCAGGTACTTATCCTGGTCTCCCATGGGGTGCAGGGCCCAAGCACTTGGGCCATCCTCCACTGCACTCCCTGGCCACAGCAGAGAGCTGGCCTGGAAGAGGAGCAACCAGGACAGAATCTGGCGCCCCGACCGGGACTAGAACCCGGTGTGCCGGCGCCGCTAGGCGGAGGATTAGCCTAGTGAGCTGTGGCGCCAGCCTAAAATTTAACAATAATTCTTGCTTCTTAAAATAGCCTTCAAGGGAAGGCAAATCCTTGCACAGCCACAGTTGGATAATATCCTAGAAATATGTGATTAACAGCGAGGTTTTGGCTTGTATGCGCTTGGTTTTGCTTCTGCACGGGAGAAAGAAAAGCCCTTTGAGTCACTATTGCCCCCCTCTGGGGGTCGTGAGCAAGTTTTTCTCGCATGAGAATCTTCATGATAATAAAGTGGAGCCTTTCCACTTGGTTCTGGAAGAGCGGTTTTATGTGCTGGCACCCCAGTTCGATTCCACATTCGTACCGACACCCGTGCTAGGAAGCTGAGCGAAGCGGGGCCAGGGGAGATGGCCACGTGCGCCCCCTTTGGTGACATTGTAAACCGGCTCCCGGAGTGCTGAGGACTCCCTGCAGTCCCACTGCAGCATCTCTAGATCCCTGGTGGTTTGCACCGGCCAGGAAGAGCTGCACTTCTTCAGTTCAGACGTCCAGCTTTTCCACTGTCGACAAGACGAAGAGGAAGAACATGTGCTCATTGAAAACGTGGCCCTGGCGCTCAGCCCTGCCTGGGAGACGCAGTCCACAGAGGCAGCGTCCTCGCGCTCCCCTCCTGCGCACTGTGGCCAGAGGGCTTCCCGGGAAGCCCGTGGGGAGCTGTGTTCTGAGAACAGCCTGTCTCAGCTGCTCTCAGCGCCGGGGCACCTCACAGCAGCCTCGCCAGCTCATCACTGAGGGCAGGTAGACAGGAAATGCAGGGCAAGTGCAATTTGGGCCGTTTTTTGTTTGTTTTGTTTTGTTTTGTTTTGTTTTGGTATGGTAAATTCTTAGGACCAGCCTAAACAAAGTGGTTTTGACTTAGTTTTTACTTTACAGCTTTCTCTTGACAGGCCAAGTTCCCTGTTAGAGAACTAAGTAGGACACCTTGGGACCCCCGACCTGCAGGTCCCACAGCCCTGCCCAGAGCTGGAGGCCGCAGCCACTGCCCCACCTGCTCCTCCGGATCTTCCCGTGGGCCAGTTATTGCTTGCCAGTGAGAACAGCTGCAAACAAAGGCATTTTTTTATTTGAATTTCCCAGCTGTCTTGGGAAGAGAACGTGTTTGGACGTTGAGGTGGAGTGAGAGACTGAGAGTTAAGTCCCAATGCTGCCACTCTCTGCTTGTGGGACTTTGGACAAAGTGCCTGGTCTTTGTTTCCTTACCACCGAATGAGGCTCTGTCGAGTCCTTGAGACCAGGGAAGTGTGGGGCCCCTGGGTTCCACTTTGGTTTTCCTTCAGTTTCTCTAAGCCTGAGTTTGTTTGAATGACATGAGATGGAAAGTAGAGGAAATGAAAGGGGAGCCCAGAATGAGATAAAGAGGGAGAGTACTGTCTGCAGAACTCGGGGTACGAGGTGGTTAAGGGCCCCACCAGAGGCTTGAAAACCCAGGCAGTGCCGACCACTGTCCCAAAGATTAAGTGCCCATCTCGGGGGTGGGGGCGTGCGTTTCTTGCATAGTTACAGTTGACGAAGGTGAGCTGACCCTTGGCCACTGAGTGACGTGAGGGATTGCACGTTTGCAGGCACTCGAAAGTCCGGCAGAAGAGTGAGATGGACATTGTCGTTAGTGAAGACTTGAACGGTGCAGTGAAGTTTTCCAGCTCTTTACCCTACCCCAACAATCTTAACAGGTAAACACAGTGGTTTATTCTTCTACCTATTTTACTTCCTTCTTTTAGAAATACAAGTTTGAAAAAAAAAAAAAAGAAGGAAATACAAGTCTGAGATGACATCGGATAACTTAAAAAAAAAAAGTATTCATTTTTATCGGAAAAGCAGAGAGAAACACAAACAGGAGATCTTCCACCTGCTGGTTCACTCCTCAAATGCCTGTAATAGCCAAGGCTGGGCCAGTCCAAAGCCAGGAGCTTGGAACTGAATCCTTGTCTCCCACGTGTGTGGCAGGGAATCAAGTACTTGAGCCATCCCCTGTTGCCTCCTGGGGTGTGCGTTTAGCAGGAAGCTGGGATCAGGAGCAGAGAAGTGGCATCTTAACAACTCTGTACAGAACGTCTATCCCTGATAACTTCTAAATAGATTATCAGCATATCACCCTGGGACTAAACATTTGGCATCATCTCTCCAGTCGTCGGTTTAGAATGTATTCCCCTCCCTCATCTCCCTAGAAGTCCTGTTTTGCAGGTTCACAGAATCGTTTCCTGGTGCTTCTTAATACCACTCGTACTTCTGCCTTGTGTTCCTTCTGGCTTTGCACCAGGTTTGACTCCTGTCCAGTGATAACTCTTTTCAAGGTGGGGACTCACAGCTCATTCTGTTTGCACTCCTGTGGCCTAGTACTGTGTCGTAGTCGACAAGCCAGTCTTTGCAGTGTGAGTGGCATTGCGGTCTGGTCTCAGGAATCAGATTGTAGACAGTGGTTGATTTGGGGGCTGAGTTAGCAGGGCAGGGGAGATGGAACACGCACCTAAGTAATTAAATTGCTTGGAAATGTTTGTGCTTTTGCTCTCTGCTTAATCCAGTTTCATTTTCGGTAATTGTTTATTGGCTGCCATCTATGTAGTAGTAAGATGTAGCCAATTCCTTTAGAATGTTTTTATTTATATGAGAGAGCCCACATCCACTGGTTCACTCCCCAAATGCCCGCAGCAGCCAGGGCTGAAGCCAGGAACTGGAAACTCAATCCAAGTCTCTCATGTGGGTGGCAGGGACCTGAGTGCAGTTCTGCAGGGTGTGCCACTGGTAGGAAGCCGGAGCTGGAGGCCAGAGCCGCGAATCAAACCCCGACAGTCTGATAATGGGGTATGAGCACCTTCCTGGGCTAAGGGCTGCTCCAGGCTTGCCGTTGTAACCTGCACACAGAGGCGGCTGGCGCTGGCCGTGGCTCTCCCCCGACACCCTCATCCTTTGCAGCATACTAGCCCAGCGCCTGGAAAAGTGGCTGCAGCTGATGCTGATGTGGCATCCCCGGCAGAGGGGCACGGATCCCACGTACGGGCCCAACGGCTGCTTCAAGGCCCTGGACGACATCTTAAACCTAAAGGTGAGCGCAGAGCCGCACCCGCCCCGAGGCCACGGCCGGGCCCGCAGTGGGACGCAGTAGCTCGGAAGCAAAAGAATGCCCAGGGCAAGGCCAGTCAAGGTGGGCTGGCCCCTGGGGATGTTTAGGTTCCTGTGAGAGGGCTGTACACAGGGGAGAGGGCAGAACCCCTGTGCTGACTGATGGACATCGCTGTTAAGGGTTTTGCTGTGGACAGACAGGACTATTAAACATGAGAAGAGATGAAACAGGGGCCCCGGCTCCCCTTCCTCACAGAGACCCGCGCTCTGCACCGGGCAGCCTTGGGAGTAGCAGAGGGTCTAGGCAAACATGGGCATCCGTGGAGACCAGTTTTTTCCAGTAACATCCGGGTTGTGTTGCAGCTGGTTCACATCCTGAACATGGTCACGGGCACCGTTCACAGCTACCCAGTGTCAGAGGACGAGAGCCTGCAGAGCTTAAAGGCCAGAATCCAGAGCGACACGGGCATCTCCGAACAGGACCAGGAGCTCCTGCAGGAGGCAGGTCTGGCCTTGATCCCCGACAAGCCCGCCACGCAGTGCATTTCTGACGGCAAGGTGAGCCCCCGGCTGCCCGCAGACCTTCCCGGGGAAGCACCTCTCACTTTCAGATCGCGGCTGCTTTGTCACGCGGGCTGCCTTGTTCTTTAAGTGTGGCTCCCCCGTGCGGCCCGAATCGCTGCATGCCTCCCGTGTCGCTTCCAGACCCCTGGGAGCGGCCTTCTGTGCCGTTCTGACCAAAACGATGCTTTCTTTCTCGGGGTCAGCCTGCACTATCTATGACTACGTCTGTGCGAGGCTGTGTCACACACCACAGTGTTGGAAGGTGTGGTGTGTCATAAGCCAACAACAGAGATGAAGTAGACGCATGTGGGTGCGGGTGAGACGTTTGGCCTGCTGGTGAAGACGCTGGGTAACACCGCCTAACACCGGTTAAGGTGCCTGTGTCCCATGTTTGAGTACCTGGGTTTGAGTCCTGGCTGCAGCTCAAGTCCAGCTTCCTGCCACCTGCACAGGAGACCTGGATTGAGAGTCCCCAGCCCCCAGCTTTGGCCTTGCGCAGCCCCAGCTGCTGTAGACGTTGGGGAAGCAAACCTATGGAAGTGGGAAGAGGGAGCGCGCCTGTGTGCACTCCTGTTCTCCCCCAACTTCCTGTCAAGCAAAGCAAAGCTTGAGAAAGAGTCATTTGCATAGAGCAATGCTCAGTGAACTTGCAGGCTGCACGGGAAAGACCACCAGGGAGCTAGAAGGTAACACATTGTGGTCAGCACGCGCTCGGACAGGTGCAGGCTGGCATCAGCGGAGGCTTCTGGAGGCTGTGCCAGGGGAGCAGCAGGAGGTGCCCCGACAGCCTCGCCGTTAGCAGGTGGAGGGGAAAGGCTTCGATCTGTGACATCGCATTCTGTTCTTGTCTTTTTGCAGCTAAATGAAGGCCGCACCCTGGACATGGATCTTGTTTTTCTCTTTGACAACAGCAAAGTCGCCTATGAGACTCAGATCTCCCCGCGGCCCCAGCCTGAGAGCGTCAGCTGTATCCGTAAGAGCGTCGTTTGTTTGCCAAATGATCGGTCACAGTGCTTGGGACCAGACAGCAGGGAGGGGCTGCTCAGGGTGCCGCGTCTGCCCCGTGCTCGGGGCAGCCTTCTGTGCTTGGGATGTGCAGGCCGTAGCCCTGGCGGAGTCGGGGAATTGGTCAATTCCAGCCTCACGAGTTGGAGCTTTAAACACAGGACAGAGAGTACCACTGCCTAGAGCCATTTTATTTATTTGTGAAGCTTCACTTATATTTTTAGTAATTAATGTATGATCATGATACCCAAAACCAAAACCATGAAGTACAAGAGAATGAATATTCTGTGAGAAGTAGGCCGTGCCCTCTCTCCATGCCCCGGCCAGTAAGCTCACCCGGTCCTCGGGTGTCCCTCGAGGGCTTCGGGTAGCCTGCGGCGTGAGCGGTTCCATGCTGCCTCGTTCCCCCAGCAGTGTGGTTTGGAGATTCCCCGCTGTTGGTCCATGTGGAGCTGCCTCCTCCGGGAATGGCCGTGTAGGATCCCTTGTTTGAATGTCTGATGGCCATTCTACATCTCCCCCACCTCCTCCCCGCACACCGAGAATGGCCGGGGGCCAAGGCCTCAGAGCCTGCGGGCTTCTTGTTTATTCACGCATGCCCAGTGCTGCTGAGTGAAGCCGCGTCTTTTTTAAAACTTTTCCCCCTTAAACTCTGTGAACAGAGAGCTTCTGATGAAAGCAGTGGGCCTGGGTGCCTGAGGGTGAGTCCCCACCTGGTTCCCGAGCTGCTTCTTTGAGTCCAGGCCGCAGTTCCTCACCGACCACCGACCCGCTGGTTCACTTCTGCTGGAACAGGTCCCACAGAGGTCGGCGGCAGGAACCAGGCAGGAGACCCAAACACTTGCATAATAGGAAAGTAGTTACATAATGTTTCTAAGTGTGAAAGCACCGGCAGGCTGCAGGCAGGATGTGGTTCATGGTGGCCTTCCCCTCTGTTTCCAGTTCAGGAGCCCAAGAGGAATCTCCCTTTCTTCCAGCTGAGGAAGGTGTGGGGCCAGGTCTGGCACAGCATCCAGACCCTGAAGGAGGACTGCAACCGGCTGCAGCAGGGCCAGCGAGCTGCCATGTACGGTGCCAGGCGCCCTCTGACTTCCTCTCTTGGAAACTGCCGGGTGGCGCTGGCCGCGGGAGGTGGCTGAGGCAGGGGCCCGGAAGCAGCCGTTGAGACAACGAGGGAGACACTGGCTTGGAAGGGCGGCGAGTGGCTGGGTGGGCTGGAGCCTCTTCTAGCCCTGATGAGGTGCATGTGGTTGGCGCGTGGAGCCCAGGGCAACGCTGCGGGCTGGGCTGGCGACCGCGGACAGAATCTGGAACCCAGAGAGCTTGTTGCAGTCTGGGTTAGCAACACTCCCCTAGTTATTATTACCAAAAACGTACCCACTCTGCGTGGCCACAGCTAGTGTAAGCTAGATTTGTGTCCCTTTGTGTGCGCTGGCCTGCTTCCCGTTTTGGTTCAGAACTTCATGAATTGCTAAGGACTAGAAGAGTGTCCTTATGGTTATTATGTAATAATAATAATAATAGTGATGGCAGGGACCTCCCTTGATGTTTGAGGGCTTCTGCCACTATGCAGGAAATGGCATTTGGGTCCCCAGGGTGCTTCAAGGTCCCGTGTCTTGCGGCCCCTGCAGGATGAACCTCCTCCGTAATAACAGCTGCCTCTCCAAGATGAAGAATTCCATGGCTTCCATATCCCAGCAGCTCAAGGCCAAGTTGGACTTCTTTAAAACCAGCATCCAGATCGACCTGGAGAAGTATAGCGAGCAAACCGAGTTCGGGATCAGTGAGTGTGCCCTTGGCAGTGAGCCCTTGGCCGTGCTTCTCACGGGGTTTCTTTTGTCCTGTGATAGTAGAGTTGCTTGTTTCTGTTTTGGTTTTATGGTATTTTTCTTTTCTTTTTCACTTTTTTTTTCCAGCATCAGATAAGCTGCTGCTGGCCTGGAGGGAAATGGAACAGGCCGTGGAGCTGTGTGGGCGGGTAGGAGACTCTCGGGTGTCTGTGTTGCCAAGGGCATGAGGCTCGCTGCCGCCTTCTCCTGCTTTCGCATCAAATGCCAGGTTGATCTTCAGGGCAGAAACCGCGTTTTCTTTGCTGTGTTCTTTGACTTTCACCAAACTCGCTGGAAGGGAGCTCCGAGAGAGAGAGAGAGAGAATAGGCAGTAAAGGGAGCCCTGCTGTAGCTCCTCACAGAGCTATACGAATGGGCAGAGAAGATGCAGGTTTAACTGAGGAGCGAGGCTTTGAGCGCCCTCGGAGAAAAGCCAAGACCTCCTGGTTGAATGACCAGCACGCACTAGGCCAAAGGCTTTTCCCTGCAGTGCCAATCAGGGGCCGCCAAAAGATAGTGCCCACGAAGGCGAGGGAGGAAGCGTGAGCACAGGAACCCGGCACAGCTTTGTCACGGCTCTCCCGTGCACTCCTGGTGCCTGCTTTCAGGAACCTGTACTGACGGGGTGGGTGCTGGCCAGACAGTCCTTTATTTCACCCGGCCGTGGCCCTGGGACCCGTCATCCGTGCACACCACACGGATGCACGGATTCAGAGACGCGAAGGCCGTGCGTATTCAGTATCCTTCAGATACCAGACCCTGTGCCTGATCTCGCACGCCCTGATCTCACGTCGCCCCTGTAGTGGCCCTAGGAGACGTGTGTTTTAGGGATGAGGGAGCCGTACCTGAGGGTTGCCCGCAGTTGCACAGCTAGGGAGAGGTAGACGGAGAGCGGAACCCAGGCGCCATGACTCCAAGGTGACTCCGGGGTCTGCGTCCTGCCCAGCCAGTCGGTGGAGAGTCTTGTGTGGGTCTGGCCCCCACCCTGCCGCCCCAGCAAACGTGCGTCTCGGGCCGCTCTGATGCTGCCGGGTGGCGTCAGCACAGCTCTTCCCTCAGGAGGACGAAGTGAAGCATCTTGTGGAGCGGATGATGGCCCTGCAGACCGACATCGTGGACCTGCAGAGGAGCCCCATGGGCCGGAAGCAGGGGGGCACGCTGGACGACTTGTGAGTGCCCGCACACCTTCCCTCGGCTCGGGAGGCTCTGTGGGCCCGTCCCACCTGTGCCTGCGAGGAGCCCAGGCAGGCGCCGGCCCTCTGAGCCTTCGATTCCACATTGCTGAGTAGCAGAAAGGGCGCCGTGCCGTCACAGGGGCGTGAGGCCCTGTCCACGCCCACGCTGAGAGGCGGCTCTGCGTCCACACCGCGGCTCACACAGGGTGGCTCAACGAGCGGAACGCAGAACAGAAGGCAGGCCTGGGAGCTGTTCATCTGGGCCCGAGGAGGGGCAGAGGAACCAGGTGGACCAGTCCTCCATGGGGGAAGTGACACGGAGGCCACTCCACTGTGCGCAGTCAGGGGGAGCTGGGCAGGGAGGGCAGCAGCGTTTGTCACATTTAGGTCAAGAAGTCAGTGCCAGAAGCTCAGTTATTTGTCCTGGGTTTTCTGTAGTTATTTAATCCTCTTCTCTTCCAGTGTTCAAAGGATAACCCTTTTTGAGAGTGTCAATCAGTTTCGGCCCTGTTAAGGGACAGGGATGGGACTCCGGGTCCCCCCACCCCCTGGGCTTGAGTGTTCCCAGGGGAGCCATGTTCCGGGGCCCAGGCCCAGCGGTGGCACCTGGGTCTCTGTTGAGGAATGGTAGATCGCCAGGAAGACCTAGGTTTGCGCCTGGCCTCTGGCTCTAGCTCCTGCTAATGCAGACCCAGTGATGGTTCAAGTAGTTGGGTCCCTGTCACCCTAATGGAAAAACTGGATTGCATTCCCAGCTCCGGCCTGGCACCCGCTCAGCCCTGGCCATCGTGGGTGGTCGGAGGGTGAGCCCTGAGCTGGGGGACCTCCCTGTTTCTGTCTCCAAGGCTGCAGAACCTTTTTTCTGCCCAGGGACACTTGGCTGTTGAGAACATCATTTGCAGGCCACGCACATTTATCAACTGATAGCTCGCTGTAGATTGAGTGGCTTCCCAGTCCTGCCTGCAGGGCCAGACCAGATGATTCTGTGGGCCGTGTAAGGCCGGCAAAGCTGGACAGTCCCCGCCCTGTTGTCTCCAAAACAAACAGAAACAGCACCCTGCCAGCCCTGTTCCTAGCAGTCAGCAGTCATGATGGGTGAGCGCGAGCATTTGACCTGGGGTCTGAACGGAGCTTCTTTTACGTTGCAGAGAGGAGCAAGCCAGGGAGCTTTACAGGCGGCTGCGAGAAAAACCACGAGGTGAGTGGGGCTCCACGTCTGCCCAGGGCAGCCTTGGTGTGGCTGCTGAGACGTGGCGCTCTCTGCTGGCCGCCCTGCAGAACCGCACCTGTGTCCCTGTCCTCAGACCAGCGCACGGACGGCGACAGCCAGGAGATGGTGCGGCTGCTGCTGCAGGCCATCCAAGGCTTTGAGAAGAAAGTGCGGGTGATTTACACGCAGCTCAGGTACGGCCCACTCTGGCCCCTGGAGAGGGTGGGGAGCGGCCCGGCCCAGCCCGGCCCGGCCCTGGTCTGCTCAGCCGCCAGAGAAGCAAGTGTTGGCGTCCGCCAGTCAGCCGCTTCGCAGTTCAACGCCGCTGCGCTTTGGCATGGTTCTCCTTTGCAGCAAGACCGTGGTCTGCAAGCAGAAGGCGCTGGAGCTGCTGCCCAAGGTGGAGGAGGTGGTGAGCTTGATGAACGAGGACGAGAAGACCGTGGTTCGGCTGCAGGAGAAGCGGCAGAAGGAGCTGTGGAACCTCCTGAAGATTGCCTGTGTGAGTGAGGCCTGGCCCGGACCTTGACCCGCTGGCCTCTTAGGCCCTGCCCCTCCCACCGTGCCACGGGCCCCATCCCGCAGGGGAGGCATAGAGCCACCGCAGAACCCCCGGCAGCTGCGTCTGGTAGCTGATAGCCAGCGCGGGGCTCACAACAGAAGTGACGCCTGGGGTGCTAGCGCCACGGCGAGGCAGCCAGTCCCCTCTCGCCTTGTGCACCCTCCGGTGGTGCAGGCCTGCCGTGGCTCGTGGCCACTTCACTCCAGTCCCTGTCTGTCTGCCCACGTCTGTGTCCGTGTCTCCCTCTGCATGTCTCTCACAAGAACACGAGACATTGGATTTGGGTCCCGCCCGAACAGTCCAGAGTGTCCTTAACGTGATTACATGTGCAAAGACCCTTTTTCCAGGGGTTAGGACGTGGGCGTATCTTTCATAGGCCACCCATTCAGGCCACTATAATAGTGGGTGCCAGTGCACCCTGGCTGATCCTCACCTGCACCTGCAGTATCGCAGCCCATGCTTTCTGTGTCCCTCATCTGTGTAGCCGCCACGCCACTGAGTGCAGCTCGGGGAGGAGGTGGACAGTGAAGGAGAGAAAGGAGCAGAGGCAGGCAGAGTCCTGGAAGCCAGAGCTGAGGGAGAGCGCGCCCCGTCCTGCAAGGCTGTGGGCGGCGGGAGAGGGTGGCAGGGGCGCACGGGCTACCCGGCAGCAGCCTTCTGGGCCGAGGGGAGGAGAGGGAGCTAGCTGCGTATGGTGGGCACAGGTGCGGGGGCAGTGTCAGAGGGGCAGTGATTCACACTCCTGAGAAGGAAGGCTTATGCAGGTCACGCGGGAGCAGTGGCTGGCCTGGGGTAGGGGTGAGTGGCATTTCCTCCTGTGGGAAAGGAGAGATGATGAGGTGGAGCATCAGAGAAAGAGAGGGAAGGCGAGGTTCACACAGGTGACGGCTTGGTCTGCCACCTGCATGCACACGGCATTCACTGAATGCTGACCGTGTGCCCAGCAGCGTGGAGAACGGGAGGTGCCGGGGAAAGGCATGGCGCCGGTCCTCGGGAGTTCCTGGCCAGTGAGGGGCACAGCAAGGACAAGAGTGAGCCCAGGGCGGGGCAGGGCAGGAAGCAGCTCCGGCAGGCGTGGGAGCCGCGCGGATGCAGCGGAGGGAGCAACAAGCAAGGTAGCCGGCGCGTGTGGTTTCAGCTGAAGGAGGAGGACGTGCGCAAGCCCCGGGCCGGGATTGGCGGGCTGGGTGGTGCTGGGGAGAGGCTGTCCTTGAGGAGACAGCAATGGTGACTATTCCAGTATTGTAATAAATCTTTTACTACAAAGTAGGCTTTTTAAAAAATGTATTTATTTATTTGAAAGGCAGAGAGATCTTCTATCCACTGGTTTTCTCCCCAAATGGCTACAATGGCCAGGCTTTGGCCAAGCCACAGCCAGGAGCCAGGAGCCTCCTCCAGGTCTCCCATGTGGGTGCAGGGGCCTAAGCATGTGTGCCGTCCCCTACTGCTTTCCCAGGCCACAGCAGAGAGCTGGATGGGAAGTGGAGCAGCCGGGACTCAAACTGGCGCCCATATGGGATGCCGGCACTGCAAGTGGAGGCTTAGCCTACTGTGCCACAGTGCCAGTCCCAGACACCTTGATTTTCTTGTCAGCTGTGCTGAACATGGTGCCTTCCCAGAGAGCCTTGGAACCTTTTACGTGTCTCAGTCTTAGAAAAGAGAACAAAACACCTTCCTTTTCTTTTCTTCTAAGAGTTTAGCAGGAATCAAACTAATGAGATAAAGCCCGCAAGTAGCACGTCTCCCTGTTTCGGATCCTCTCCCAGTGAGTGTTCCTGTCTAGAAAGAAACTCTTTAGAGGCCTGTGTGAAAGACCCGCTGGCGTGGGGCCAGGGACGGCGGGACCAGCAGTGGTGCCGTGCGAAGGTGCTGGGGTCGGAAGGCACACCTGGCCTCATCACTTGGCTCCAAGATGCTGTTGACTTTCTTTTCGGTTTCGTCCCTAGAGCAAGGTCCGCGGTCCTGTCAGCGGAAGTCCGGACAGCATGAACGCGTCTCGGCTCAGCCACCCTGGTCAGCTCATGTCTCAGCCTTCCCCTGCCTCCGACAGCCTGCCTGAGCCGGTCAAGAAGAGGTAAGCCGTGGTGAAAGGGGGTGCGGCTGGAGACTGTGGGCGTGGGGAGGCTGATGACCTGCAGACGCTCTGTGTTTGCTCTAGACAAGGGTGCTGCAAAACGTCGTGCAAAAGGATTAAAGTTTATTTTGGCGCAAAAAAAAAAAGTTGAAATCCATGCCTCGTTTTCTCATAAAACAACATTTTCAGGAATTTTTTGGGAAAACCACTCAAATACATGGATTTCAGCATTTTGGGGGTATAAAAATAAACATCTTTTCTTTCCATTTTCCACAAATGCTTCAAAGTACCATGTGCGTAGGCCCCAAATAGTCCCTCACCAGCTTCCTTGTGCCTCATTGCTTACCCAGAACGTGGTGAGTGCCAGCCGCCTCCAGAGCAGCTTCCCTCCGGGGGCGCCCTCCCCACACCACGGTCCCCCCCCCCCCCCCCGCCAGTCACCGTCTTCTCACCTCTCCCTGAGTTACCCAGCTGCTCGGTGCCTCTCGTCCCCTCTTCGGTCCCCCTGCCTGATCCAGCGCACTGCAGGTGGACAGAACGGGCCAGGCCCTCCCTGCAGGGCTCCCCATGTCCGGCTTCCTGTTCCTCGCTGCCGCCAAGCCCTCTCCTGCCAGATCAGTCTTCCCCGAATCGCAGCCGAGTCATCTCGTGGGCAGCAGCTCATTCTCACTCCCCTCCCCATCTCAGAGATCGGGTCTGGACTTCCTCGGGCGGTGGTGGCCACCTCCACGTGGATCTGCGCACCGTTCTGCTCGCCCCTGTGCTAGTCCGCTTCTTAGTCCCACCCAGACCCGCAGTCCTGTGGGAATGGCCCTTCTCCCATCCCACCCGGGCTCCTTGGAATCACAAGCCCTGGCTGAGGCCCAGCCAGTCTTCCTTGGAATCACAAGCTCTGGCTGAGGCCCAGCAAGTCTGCGTTTGGTGCGCCCCCTGGTCGATTCTGACGCACGTGAAGCCTGGGACGCAGTACTCCAGCTCAGCCACAGGTGTCCCTCCCCTCACCATGCCACGTCTGCGTCTCTCTGCATCCACCACACTGGAAGCCTTGGGCACCCGGGCACATGCTAGCGCTCTCTTCCTATGGGGCTTTCATTCGGCATCTCTTGTATGCCAGACACTGGGTGCTGGAGACGTTAAAATCTATTCCTGCAGGCGAATCTCTGGGAGTAGGAAGTAGATGAACGAGTCCCTCAGGCAGGCGGAGAGGGTGGTGGGCAGTGCCTGATGATAGGCGGAAGGTCTCCTTCAGGGAGGATGAAAATGTCCTGAAACAAGATATGCTGATAGCTGCGTGATTTTGTGAATATGCTAAAGCCACTGAATTGTACATTTTAAGCAGGTGAGCTTTGTGGTATACAAATGATTATCTCAGGCTGTTCTTAAAAATCTGTTTCTGTCCTTGGAGTGTTTGTAGCCTGTTTTGGTACTTAATCCTACAGGACGACAGATTGTGGTTTTGTTTTTGAAAGGCATAGAGACCTAGAGAGATCTCCCCACACTGGTTCACTCCCCAAATGCCGGTAACAGCAAGTGTCCCAAGTGGTACCGTAAACGTGGTGCCAAATGCCCGCCCTGACGTGACCGTAGGTTCTTACTCTCCTCGGCCTCTGTGAGCCCCTGGGGAAGAGCAAGCGGGCGTGGCCTCCCTTGTTGCCCTCTGGAGCTGGCACTGAGCTGTGAGCTGGCGGCCTGTGGACGGCGTTTAGCGGACGCGCTCCAGGCTCCTTGGAATGCTGTATTTGGCAGAGTGAGGACATACTCAGCATTGAGGGCCCTAAAGGCCTGGGAGTGCAGAGGCGATGGTCTGAGAAGGAAGCATTACTTCCTGTACTCTCCTCTTCCCGCTGGGGCCCGTTCCTGAGCTTACTCAGGGAGGTCGCATCAGGCGGAATCACGTCCCAGAGCTTGGTTTTCAGCAGGTCTCAGGAAATTGGAAATCAGGTGATTTGGGAGATAGCGTTAGGCTCTGGCAGTTTGGAGAGTTAACTTGTAATATGTGGTAGGTCAGAAAGAGCTCTTTTTTTTTTTTTTTTAAGAATTACTTTATTTATTTGAAAAAGTTACAGAGAGACGTCTTCCATTCCGCTGATTCACTCCCCAAATGACCGCAACGGCTGGAGATGACCTGATCCGGAGCCAGGAGCCTCCTCGGGGTCTCCCATGCAGATGCAGGGGCCCAAGCACTTGGGCCATCTTCCACTGCTTTCCCAGGCCATAGCAGAGAGCGGGATCAGAATAGGAGCAGCCGGGCCTAGAACCAGTGCCCATATGGGAGGCCGGCGCTGCAGGCCAGGGCGTTAACCCACTGCGCCACAGCACCAGCCCCAGGAAGAGCTCCTTTCCTCCCGACTTTTTATCAGAGATCTGTTTGCTCCTTCGCGTCTTGACCGGTGATGCTCATGGCTGCGTTGGGCCCCTGACCAGTGCCTGAGGAGACAATGTGGTCTCTACCCAGTGCCGTGGTGGTGGTCTCAGACACCCAGGGTCAAACAGTTGGGGCGTCATCTTTAAATTATTGTCAAAAGCTTGTTAGCCTATTTAAAACAGTAGTGTCAGCTCTGCTAACTGACAGTGCCCACTGCCTAAGAGTTTGGTCGTTTTCTCTAGTGAAGACCTGGTGGCTGAAGCGCATTCTCTCTGCACCCAGCTGGAAAGCGCAATGCAGGACACCGTGAAGGAGCAGGACCAGAGTTTCATGGTAACAGCCCGTGCGAACCCAGCTGTCCAAGCCCTGTCTCCACGGCACAGGAGAGAAAGTGGGAGGGGCGGCTGGGTCACCCTCCACCTCAGCGTGTGTGTGTGGTTCTCTATGCGTGTCCTGTTCATACTGATAGGCGGCTGTTACTGAATGTGTGTAGGAACGTTGTGAGTGTTACCTTACTTAATCCTCGTGACGCAGAGTCCTGATGAGCAAGGGAGTATATCCCCGGAAGGCTTGCCCCACCCTGCCTTTGGGCCACTGCTGAACATCTGTGGTGGGGACCCTGCTCAGCTCTAGTGACAAAGCAGGAGCCTGTCGTGGTCCCACCCCTCAGACACTCAGAGCTTAGTGGCAGGCGGTATTAGTCCCGGGAACTAACCTGGAGAAAAACAAGATGTAAGGACAGTGCGACAAAGCTGAACTTGCCGCGAGGACCCAGAGGCATTCGTAGACCTCTGAGTCGCCTCCCAGCCTCCTGCAGGGGTTGTACGTTTTCCGAGGAGTCCGAGAGGACGGCAGCAGTCACCTCTGGTCTGTTGAGGTGTCCTCTCCGGTTCCTGGGCTTGCTGTGTCTCTCGCTGCACTGCTCCTGGGGCTGAACAGCTCACCTGCTCTTCGCCAGAGGACGTCTCCTCAGGCCGCTTGGGCCGGCCCTGCAGAGAGCGTCAAAATCAGGGCTGTGAGCTGCAAGTAGTGCGGCATCACCTTCCCAGTTTCTGTAGCACAGAATTGTGGGGCCTCTGAGCTCGTCCAGAGAACAGCCCTGTATGGCCTAGCTCGGGGTCCCTGCCGTCACAGGAGTGTTGCCAGCACAAGGGTTTAGGTGTACTCCCGCCCTGTGCTGGCTGCGTCCTCGGTGGTCTCGCTGGCGGCCGAGCGGGTAACAGGCCTGTTGCCTTTCAGACTCTTGACTGGAGCTGGTTACAGCCGGAGGAGGAGGAACAGAGCAGGCCGGAGCAGGCGGTGTGACCCACGTGGCGGCGGCTCTCCTGCAGCGGCTCCTGCCGTGCCGTGCCCAGGGCCCAGACAGGGCTGTCCCCTTCCCAGCCGCCGGGGCGCTCGCCTGCACCAAAGGCGTGGCCCTCAGCAAGCAGTGCCGGCCCGTCGTCTGCACACTGGAAGCCCTCATCCCAGAGGCCTGGCCAGCGCTGAGGCCTGTCTCGAGCACCCAGGGAAGCGAAGCCACAGCAGCTGCTTCCTCCACCATGAAGAAGGTGCTCAAGGTACAGTGTGCCCGGCACACCACAGGCGGTGCCTGCACGGGAACCTTTCGGAACAGTCTGGGCGGCACCTGGTGCGGGCCTGTCCCCTCCTGACCCCCACTCCGCCCCCGGCTCCAGAGGCCCGAGCCGCCTGTGCTCCATCACCTCACAGCTAGTGTCTCATCTGGATTCGGCTTCTCTTAAACAGACTTTTAACCATGGATTTGGCCTGGCCGCATCCCCCCTTCCTGTTGTTCACTGCTGCTAACATTGTATTTTTACTACTAGTCTGGTGGTCGTCCTCTTTTTCAGCAAGGCTGTAGTGACTGGTGAGCGCCACCCACGCTGCCTTGCCCCACCACTGGCCAGAGTGACTCACTGGGGCCAGGATGGAACAGTGCCTGCCTTTCTTGAGTTCCAAAGATTACCTGGGAGTGATTTGTCATGGAGGAGAAAAGGAGTAAGAGGTGTCTGTCAACTACTGTCCCGTGCCCACTGTGCCCACCTCTCCCTCCATCCATGCACAAACACAGCTGGGTGTGATGGTGGTGGCACGGGAGTGCCCTGCCTCTCACAACATCTAGCAGTATTATTAAATGGATTTATTTTTTGAATGTTTCTGTATTTTGTCACATGACCCAATCAGTCATACAGGGTTCCTTCCACAATCCAGTTTTATAGTGCCTATTGTTAGAACTTCCGAACTGAAAATCCAACCTAACGGAAACTTTTATAAACAACTAAACAGTGCCTGGATCATAGAAAAGTGTGATAGCGCTGCCTCAGCATTTCACCAAACTTACTTTCATGTATAAGAGCAGGAGAGCAAGACAGAGGTGGAGCCAAACAGGTGAGTGTAGTTGGAGAAGAAACTTGGGCTAAGGGGGTTAGCAGAGTGGCTTCCAGAGCGAGGTGGTTTGGCCAGGCTGGGGAACGCCTCATACGCAGTTGTTTCTTGGAGATCTGCAGTGTTTGTTGATAAAAATCAGGGTTGTTTAGTAAAGAAACTGGCTTAACTTTTATATAAACCCACTGTTTACCAGTCTCCTTTGTAGGACCCCTGTGTGTGTGTGTGTAAAATATTTATTGTCATCTTAAGGAACTGGAGTCTGATAAAGCTCGATTTTGAAATCCCTGGTAAGAGGGAAGTAAAGTCAGAAGGACTGGGGTGGGGTTCCATCGGAGAGGGAATGAAAGCTGGGTTAAGGGCCATGGACTTAACTTTATAACCAGCTGGGAGGCACTGAAGAATTTTAAGCAAGCGGGTAACACAAGGAAAGCATTGGTTTAAAAAGTTTATGTCTGGAATGTTCAAAGTAATTGAGAAGGTGAAAACCTGGGAGTTAGAACTTCTGTTCCCAAGAAAATCTGAGAGACTTCTTCCAAAAAACGGAAGACTTCTCACTAAGGATAGCTGAAGTCCTTGGCCGTTCTATAAAACAAATATAAGAGGACTGAAAGGAAGAGGTAAGGAAGCAGAGTGTCCTGAGGCCTTGGGACTGAGGACTCGCCCTGGTCTCCTGTACCTACCAGGTTAGGGGCCAGGAAACCTGGACACAGACAAGCCCAAGAAGAGCCTGCCCTCCCAGAGGTGTGCTTTCCCTGGGGCCGCTGTGACACACCACCACAGACTGGTTGGCATAACACATGGAAGCTTATTTCCTCACAGTTCTGGAGGCCCTACATCTGAAACTGAGACGTGGGCAGGACACCGCCTCTGAAGGGTGTAGGGGAGATCTGTCCTTGGCTTCCTGCTGCTTCCGGTGGTTCGGGGCCATCCTTGACTTGCAGCCGACTTGGAGTCGTATTGCCACAGCCTCCTTTCATCCCAGTCTCCTTTGTGTGTCTTTTCTTACTGGATTTAGGACCAATCTGGAAGATCTAAGCTAAGCATTGCTTCTCAAAGTTTTTTAACAGAGTCACATATTTTGCCATAAGAAGTAGTAGTTATAGTTTCTTAGGATTAAGATGTCAATGTATCTTGGGGACCATCAGTCAACCCAGTGTAGCTCACCCTCCTCACCCTCCATATCTTTTTTGTACCTCATATAAAATATATCCATTCTATCCCAATAGCCGTGAAAGTCTCAATCCATTGAAAGCACCAACTCTTTTTTTTTTTTTTAGGATTTTTATTTATTTATTTGAAAGAGTTACACAGAGAAGGAGAGTCAAGGAGAGAGAGAGAGAGAAAGAGAGAGAGAGAGGTCTTCCATCTGCTGCTTCACTCCCCAGATGGCTGCAATGGCCGGAGCTGTGCCGATCTGAAGCCAGGAGCCAGGAGCTTCTGGGCACGACCCACCTTAGGACAAAATTTACCCATCTGTAGAACTAGAAGACAAGCTGTCCACTTCCAGAACACAGTAGTGGAATAGGCATAAATCACTCTCTGGCTTGAGGCTCTGCCCACTGGGCCCACATGACCCTGCAAATCTTGCTGTCTGTTGACAGTGGCATCACTGGTCTCTCTCTATCCCTGGTGATTCCTTAGGCCTCCGAGTGCCCACAGTGACTTCAGGAGTCTGCGCCTTTGTACCCGTTGTGCCTGTGCTGCTCTGTCTTGTGCTTGGACTTGCCCTTGGAGTCACTGTTCTTTTTTCTTGAAGGATAATGCACGTTTACAGCTTAATAGTTCTAACACCCATTTTGTGCCTGCAGAAAAGCAATCTTTTCTTTTTCCATCCTGTATCTGTCCCTTTCAATCTAAGCTGGCTTGCAAAGGGACAACTTTCGGAGAATGCTAAAATGTTTTCAGAAACCTTGTGGACCTTATGTTGTGTATGTCATGGTGTTCCACACCATTACACAAGAGAGTCCTCCATCGATTTTCCAGAAGAAACCATTCCACTCCTGGCATTCACGGAAATGTCTGAGTGCCGTGTTCCATGCGTGATCTCCTCAGTAGAAGGTTGTGCAGTCACGCCCGTGGCCGTCTCATGGCACGATGTGAAATTCTTCATTTTAGCATTCTTTGCCAGCTGGACAGGCTGAGAAGCAAACCAAGTGCTGTTCCTTGTTACCTCAACATTCCTTCCTCAGTTTATTTTGCTCCTCTCACATTTTACAATAACCAACAAGGAGAAACCAAGATGTGCGCTCAGTATTTTGCTTGAAAATCTCAGTTCATTGCTTACAAATTCTGCTTTTCACACAACTGTAAAACAATGTAGCCAAAATTTTTGCTGCTGTAAAACAAAGATAACCTTTTCTTAATTCCCAATAACATGTTTCTCATTCTCTTCTGAGTCCAGCTGACAAGGATTTTTGACATTTGTGTTTCTGTCAACATTTTATTCAGGATGAATTTTTAGGTGGTTTTTCAGTAGCATCTCACTTCCCAGTACCAAAGTCTGTTACCTTCCTACTTCCTGGTTTGCTGCAATACATTACCACAAACTAGATGTCTCTATCGGTTCGGTCTGCATAGTCACACTGCCTGCTCCCTATCATATATCTGCTGTGTGTTTCTTAGGAGGATATTTGCCACTGGATTTGGGGTATATCTGAATAATCCAAGATAAACTGTTCCCAAATCCTTAATCACATTTTGTCATATAAGGTAATATTCACAGGTTTTGGGACTTGAGATGTGAACATAGTCCATGATACTAGCCAGATAGGGAAGGTAATGCTTAAAATGACAGAAAACTGAAACAATTACTGCTCTAGCCGAACAGCAAAGCAAAAGCTGCAGCCCCACCCTGCTAGCAAAAATTAAGTGAGGAGTTTGATTCCCACACTTAGTAAATTGTAATAATTTTTCCCATACCCCCCACTGGGATGGTTCCAAAGAAAGCAAAGAGTGGAGCTGGGACTCCCATCCCAAGACTCATTGAATACTCCTACCCAGCCAGACTTGCATTAGTGAGGAGGGAGGACCTTAAGCTCCCACGTCTCTCTGACAGACAAGAGCTTCTTCCCCCACGCAGTCAGTGGAGGCCCACTGGGAACCGACTCCCACAGCCATCCAACAGTGACGGACACGTCTTCCCCGGGTGTCCATGGAAGCAGAACAGAGAACATGGACTTCCACTCCCACTTGGTAGAAAATTAGATGACACTGTGGTTGCAACACTGCTCAGAGGAGACCTGCTCAAAAAGATTTAAGTAAGATCCAGAGTCATAAAACTAATGTCCAGGTTTCATTCTAAAATCAGTTACACCAGGAACCAGGAACCTTCAACTAGGACGAGAAAAGACAACCAACAGGCTCAAACACTGACGTGACACGGATGTTAGAATCACCTGAAAAGAAAGAGTGGCCATCATGAAATTGTTTCGAATGGCAATTAAGAACTTGCTTGAAGTGAGAAATAAATCTCAGCACAGAAATAGAAAATGTAAAGAAGAACCAAGAAGAAATTTTAGGAGATACAATAACTAAACTCAGTGGATGGAATGGAGGGGGATGGATCAGTGAGTTTAAAATAGAACAATAGATCAAGATGGCTGAACAGAGGGGACCTGCACTCACCTCTGCCACAGGGAATTAGAACAAAGGAAGGACGTGTTTCCAGGAGACTGACAGAAAACTTCAGTCAGAACAAAAAATGGGACTGGATGGAAGACCTCTCTCTCCCCCTCCCCCACTCCCCCCCCCCCCTTCTCTTTCTCCCTCTGTGACTCAGGAGATGCCATTTTGCCAGGAGAAGGTAAAGCAAAGTGCCACAATCTGCCACCACCAAAGACCACAACCACAACCCTAACAGGATAATTCCGCAGTCCCCTCTGGCGGTTGATTCAGCCTGGAAGGCTGACTAGGGGCCAAACAACTACTTTGCTCCAAAAAAAACCAACACGCATTGCCTCTCTCCACCCCCAAAGTGCCGGACTCGAACTGCCTGCAGTGCAGCCCTTCCTTAATGCCATTCTGCCTGAGGGACACACGCAGCCCCGTCACTACCAGAAGTGCCCAGAGCCAGGGCACGTTGCAGGGCAGATCACCGGCCTGTGCATCCTGCAGCTGTGGGATTTCTGGGCACAAGCCCCAGAGCCATGCCTGCTCACACAGTGCAAAGTAGGGAAGTTCCCCTCTGCTTCCTGGGGCCACACACCAGCCCGGAGGCCCAGACCCGAGGAAGTTCCCCTCTGCATCTCTCAGCACCCGGTGCTGGGTAGTCAGGACACAGGCCCAGCGTCACCGGAGACAGTTCCCTCTGTCCTGTAATTCTGGGTCTGTGTCTTGGAGTGACACACTCACCTGAGGGGTTGGGGGCCCCATCTGCGTTCCTCTATTTTGGACTGGCAGCTACAAGTCCAGAATCCCCGGAATAACTGGCAGTTGTCCTACGAGGCCTGGGTAAGGTCCTTATGCACCTTGCCCCTCTAGGACTGTGACTTGGTGAGTTTCAGAGTCACGTCAGTGGCCCACGGGGTCTGAGGAGGCTGCATCCGCACTCTTCTGCTCCAGAGTTGCATCTGCTGGTGCACAATCCCCAGCGCAACAGGAAATTACCATATGGGACCTGGGAGAGTTACCCTCTGAGTCCTGCAGCTCTGAGAAAGTGGTGACTGGGGCTGTATAGAGTCACCGGTGTTCACCCTGAGAGACCACATTGCATGCTGCAGCTCTGGGTCTCTGCATGCCATGAGGCTTGGGGAGAGCCCTGTCTGCATCCCGTGATTCCAGGCTTGCACAGACCAGTGGACAACCCCCAGTGTACCCTGTGATCAACTTGTGGTACACTGGTAAGGTGCCCTCCAAGGCCTGCAACTCTGAAACTGGGATTGTTGGCGTCACCTGAGTTCTTCCCTTGGGGCAGGGGGAGGGCCCTATCTGCATTCCAATGCTCCAGACCCATACCTGCCAGGGCACAATCCCCAGCATATCCAATATGTGAAACATAACCATTGGTAAGGTCTCCACTGGATCCCCCAGCTCTGGGACTGACTGTTTTCTCTAAGTCCCAGGAACACCTGCACTTGCCCTGTGGGCCATGGCGAAGGCTCCATCTCCATTGCACTGTTGCAGGCCCGTGGTTGCCATTGCACAATCTCCAGCATAGCCTACACTTTTCCTGTGGGACCTGGACAAGGCAGCCTTCTGGCCCTGCAGCTCTGGGACTGTAACTGAGTACTGTATTCCTAAGAGTCACTAAAACCTATGCTCTGGGGCCTGGGGAAAATCCTACCTGTATAGCCCAAGCCTGCCAGGCACAATAGCCAGCAAAATCTGAATTCACCTTGTAGGAATGGGGCAAGATCCCCACTCACATTCCTGGGACTCGGGCTCTATTTGCTACGAGCCATTCTCACCCAGCAGGACCTGGGAAGGAGCCCATCCACACTGCACAGTTCCAGGGCCACTGCTGTTGGTGCTGCATGTCCCAGGGTCACTCAGGCTTACCTAATGGGGCAGGAGGACAGAGGACAGCCCCTCTGTGTCCCACAGCACAAAGAAGGTGGCTATAGCCATCATAAATGCTAGTGTGGTTGGCACCCAACTATGGGTACTGAAGACACGCCCCTTTGAAATCCCATGTCCACTCCAAAATCATACTACTGCCTCCAAGAGCGGCTGAAAACTGGACAGCTGTGATAATCAGACACTGCTGACACTGATTGTAGCTGAAGAAACCAGAGGTTACACTTCCAGGTTACCTAGAACCAAAGCCAAAGCAACTATCCACTGACACCACTTTGTTTCATCTAAAAGTGTTTTTTAACAAAGCCTACAACAGAGAAGAAACTTTTACACCAGATACATAGATGCCAATGTAGGGACACAGGAAACACTAAGCAAGGAAGCATGGCCTCTTGGGAAGAACAAAATAGTTCTCCAGAAATAGATCCTGCTTTGAGGGGCATCTGTGAAATGCCTGAAAGGAGTTCACACTAATATCCTAAGGAAACCCAATGAGACGCAAGAGACTACAAATACGCAGTTTAAAGAAATGAGGGAAAGCATAGATGACATGAATGAGAAGTTCCTTGAGGAGATGGACATTATTAAGGAAGAACCAATCAAATTTTGGAGAGGGCTGGTGTTGCCTGGCGGGTAAAGCCACTGCCTTCAATGCAGTGGCCCCAGCTGCTCCACTTTTGATTCATATCCCTGCTATGGCCTGGGAAAGCAGCAGATGATATCCCAAGTGTTTGGCCCCTGCCACCTACTTGGAAGACCCAGATGAAGCTCTTGGCTCCTGGATTAGGTCTGGCCCAGCCCTGGCTATTGCAACCACGTGGGGAGTGAACCAGCAGATCGTAGATCCCTCTCTGTCTTTCCTTTGGGCTATGTAACTCTAACTTTCAAAATAAATAAATTTTTTTTAAAAAAGAAAGTTTGGAGCTGACAACTTCAAACAAAACCAAATAGAATTGAGTTTCAACAACAGAATAGACAAAGCAGAACAAAGAATTTCTGATCCTGCAGATGAGACTTTTGAAATAACCCAGACAAAAATAAAATGAAAAGAATTCTAAAGAATGAAGGAAGCACATGAGACATATGGGATACCATTAAGTGAAGAAATATTGCAAGGATAACTGAAGGAGAAAAGAAGGAAACGGCTTCAAGAACGCACTGAATGAAGTAATAGTTGAAAACTTCCCAAGTCTTGAAGGAGATATGGACATCCAGATATAGGAAGCTCTGACCCTGACCAGATTAAAAAAACATTCTCCAAGTCATGTTATAATTAAATTGTCAAAAGTTAGGGACAAGAAGAGAATCCTAAAGACAGAGAAAAAGGTCAAGTTACATATCAAGGAATGCCTGTTAGAATAGGAGCAGACTTCTCAGCCGAGATCCCACTGGTAAGAAGAGAGTGGAATGATATATTCAAGGTCTTGAAGGAAGAAGACTCCCAAGAATAATATATCTGCAAATCATCCTTTAAAGTTAAGGAGAAAGGAAGCATTTCCCAGATGAGCAAAAATGGAAAGAATTCATCACCACTGGACCTGCCCTACAAGAAATCCTAAAAGGAGTCCTAAATTAGAAGTAAGCATCATGAAAACTCAAGACAGTGTAAATATAGTAGCAGAACAGATACACCAAAAAGAAAGAAAGGAGATGCCATCCTTATCATGATAGGTAGCTAACAAAATGTAAACAGGAAGAAACAGAATACATGAAACAATCAGTAATTAGTTAACAAAATGACAGGAGTCATTTCTTATCTACCAGTATTAATCTTGAGGGTAAATGGGTTAAATTCCCCTGTTGAGAGATATAAATCGGCTGAATGGATTTTTTTTTTTTTTTTTTTTTTGACAGGCAGAGTGGACAGTGAGAGAGACAGAGAAAAAGGTCTTCCTTTGCCGTCGGTTCACCCTCCAATGGCCGCCGTGGCCAGCACGCTGGGGCCGGCACACTGCGCTGATCCGATGGCAGGAGCCAGGTGCTTCTCCTAGTCTCCCGTGGGGTGCAGGGCCCAAGTACTTGGGCCATCCTCCACTGCACTTCCGGGCCACAGCAGAGAGCTGGCCTGGAAGAGGGGCGCCCCGACCGGGACTAGAACCTGGTGTGCCGGTGCTGCAAGGTGGAGGATTAGCTTAGTGAGCCGCGGCGCCGGCCATGTACAAGTGGACTTTAAGAAGCTCATGGAAAATGGAATTAAAGGACAAGCATATTTGGGTACAAAACGTTTTGAAATCCACATATAATTTTTTTCATAATGCAGGTTTCCCATGACCTCTTTGAAAGAGCCATTGCACAGCAGGTGTTTCACATTCCAAAGTCAGCTCCGGCTTCCCCACCAAAGCCTGCTCCTCAGTCTCCCCACTTCCCTACGAGGCAGCTTCATTCTTCAATTCCGCGGTCACATCACCACGGGGTCACCTCCGACTTCTCTCGTTTCTCCAGCCCCTCATCCGGATTGTCGGTGAATCCTGCTGATTCAAGCTTGAAGCTACATCCGGAATCTGGACTCTTCTCACTAGCTTCTCAGAATCACCCTGGCCCAAGCCATCACCTCCTGCTTGTGCTGTTCCCTGCCCCCTGCATCAGCCAGAATAATTATTTTAAGAATGAGGTCACATCAAGTCACGTCTCTGCTCAGAACCTGTAAGTTCCCACCTGACTTAGAGTAAAATCCAGTGATGCTACAGAGGCCTACAAGGCCCTCCACAACTGGGGCCCTGCACTCCTCTGGCGTCACCTTCTCCTCTCCGCTGCCACTGCCCTGGTTGTTCTCGGTCCTCGAGGTCTGCCAGTCTCAGCTTGCTCACCCTATACCACCCACACCATCCCCAGCTGATTCTTGATCCAAAGGTGTTCAATCCAAGTTAGGATCCTTTGGTACAACCCTTTGTTAAAGTGGTGACACAGTTTGTCTTACTTTGTACAGAATTTTCCAGTTCGCACCTTGGAATCCACCCTTGCTGTTCCTTCTACCCGGATTATTGCCCCCCAAGAAATGCCTATGGCCCCCTTTCTCTTCTCTTATTCCTCTGTAGCCTTCATTATCAGAGGGGCCCTTCCTGGCCACCTGCTCTGTGCTGGGACCCAACCCCACCCACTTCCCAGAGACTGCCTTTGAAGTCCATTCTTTTGGCTTGTTGTCCTGCCCTTACACCACCTGGCATTGAGAAATCCCCACAGAGCTGCACTGGGGTTGTTCATTGTGGCATCCCAGCACAGAGCAGTGCCCAGCACTTGCTGGGAATTGGAGAAGGGTTTGTTGACTGAATAATTTCCTCCTGCATCCTCTCCTCTACTGCTCTAGATTTTTTTTTTTTTTTAACTTGAGAACTGTCCTCTATCACATTTGTCTCAAGAACACCTGCACTATCTCTTTAAAGGAACTTTCTCTTTGGAATCTTGGCACAAGAGACCAGGGGACTGTCAGCTCTGCCATTTTTTTCTCCCGAGGAGACAAAACCAATAAAATTACCTGCTTGGATTGATTGGCAGAGGAGAAGATTCACAGTTTACCTTTCAAAATTATTATCTCCCATGGCAATTCCAATTCTCATTTCCCCAAGAGAGTCTACAGGCTGTGGGTTCCAAAATCTGGACCGCTTATTTTTGCAAGAGCCCGTGCGCTATTCCTGTGTGGAACCTTGAAGCAAGATTCATTCCAGCTAGCACTGGCTTCCCCCTGTGCAGTGTGTGGCTTTTTATAGCTCTTCCAACAAGCAATGGAGCTTTCACTTATCTCCCTCCTCTAACACTGCTGTCCTCAAAGTGATAGACATTCAGTAAGTTTTTAAATTGTTCTAGCTCTTTATTTTTTAAAAAAGATTTTATTTATTTATTTGACAGTTTAAGTGACAGAGAGAAGGAGAGCCAGAGAGAGAGAGAGATCTTTTATCACTGGTTCACTCTCCAAATGGCTGCGAGAGCCAGGGCTGGGTCAGGCTAGCTGAAGCCAGAAGCCAGGAACTCCATCCATCTCCCATGTGGGTATTAGGGACCCAAGTACTTGGACTATCTTCTGTTGCTTTCCCAGGTGTATTTGCAGGGAGCTCGGTGGAAAGCAAAGTAGCCAAGACTCCAACCAGCACTCTGATATGGGATGCCAGGATTGCAAGCAGTGGCTTAACTGACTGTACCACAAAGTGGCCCTATTTCATTTTTTTTTCTTTTAAAGGTTTATTTATTTATTTGAAAGGTGGCAGCAGCAGAGGGCAGGGACCTTCCATCTGCTGATTCACTCCCCAAATGTTTGCAACAGCTGGGGTTGGGCCAAGCCAAAGCCAAGAACCAGGAATTCCACCATTATGTATGGTGGGAGCTCAAGTGCTTGAGCCGTCATCTGCTCCCTTCCCAGGTACATTAGCAGGGAGCTGGATCAGAAGCAGAGTAGCCAGGTCCTGGGGCATCCTGAGCAGCAGCTTAACCAGCTGTGCCAACACCTACCCAGTGCTTTAGTTCTTATATTAGGTTTTGTTAGCACCCCATGATCTGTTAAAGTGACAGCACATCTTAGGGTGACTAATACATCCTGACTTTTTCAGTTTTAGCACTAAAAGGTCTGTATCCTAAGAAAGCTCTCAGTCCTTGCCACACCAGGATGATCAGTCAGCTTACATCGTCATGTGTTAATAGTCTCTGTAATTTGAAATGTTGACACTAAACTGTAGTTGAAGATATTCATTCAATACTACTTATTTACATAGTAAACAAAAATGAACTCCTGCTCTCATGGAACTTACCATTCCGTACTGGTGGGAGAAGGGGCAAGTAAGCAGTGGATAACAGACAAGTAACACATGTGAAAGCTTCAAATGGTTTTAAGTGCTACAGAGAAAGTCAGACATAATAATGGAATTGGTGTGGGGCTGTGAGAAGCAGGTGCAGGCATCTACCTAGCAGTAAGGAGTCCCATATTGGAGTGCCTGGGTTTGATACCCAGATCCAGCTCCTGAGCGCAACTTCTGGCTGTTGCAGACCCCGGATGCAGCAGTGATGGCTCAAATAATTAGGTCCTTGCCGCCCACATAGGAGACTCGAACTGAGTTTTGGCTCCTGGCCTCAACTCAGCCCAGCCCCAGCCCCAGCCCCTACCCCTGCTCCTATGGGCCATAGGGAAATAAACCCACAAATGGGAACTCTGTCTCTGTGCCTCTCAAATAAATAAATGGAAAAAATTAAGTATATAGAAAAGTGGAATTAGTATGAATTCCACTAACAGATGGGGAAAAGAGGCAAGAATCAACTTAAAATTTACTGTATTTGAGTAAAATTGACATGTTTTTTATCAGATTATTGTTGATAGCCCTTGCCTATATTCCTGATGAACTATGGTCTTTTAACTTTTTATTCGTGGAAATTTCTATTTAGTGGAGCAGTAAGTCTTTGTAATGTAAACTCAAAATATGTTATCTCAAAATTTCTTAAAAAAGAATCAAGAATTCTTTTGTACATTTATCTTCAAGATGCCTACTACAGACAACTAGGGCTACCCTATAGTGGTCTGATGTATGAGATAGGAGTTTAAGAGAGATCAGGGCTACAAATACAAATGTAGACAACTTCAAGCTAGACATGGCATTGCATTTTGAAAGGGAAAACTGGAAAAGGCAGAAAAGCTGGTTAGAGATCAAAGCCTGAGGCAATTTCCCAGAAGGGTTGGAGTGTCCAGCACACACACGCACACACAGACACACACACACACAGCCCTGCAGAATGTAAAGAGGGAAAACGCAGAGGCTGATACTATACAAGCCGACTGAAAACAAATTATTTTGAGAGTGATTAAGTGGATGAAATGAAGGTTGTTTCAAGAAAAAAAAAAAGAGAGAGAGAATTGATGGTTTTCTTTGGGCTCCTGGCACTGATTTTGAAAAAAAATTGTCATAATATTGATATAAAACAAAGCCCCAGGGAGGGCACTGTGTTGCAGTAGGTTAACTCATTGCTTGGGATCCCACGCTGGAGCCCTGGTTTGATAACAGCTCCTCTGCGCATCTGATTCAGCTTCCTGCTAATGCATCTTGGAAGCAGTGGGTAGCCCTCTCTCTCTGCCACTCTGCCTTTCAAACAAATAAATACATCCGCAGCTACCTACATCAGTACTTCTGAAAATTCAGAAGTGCCTAAAATATGTTAGTTAGATAACCTCTCTTCAGAACAAAATAATATGAATATAGCATATCTAGAGATTGGATAGGAAAAATATGAATGGAGGAAAAAGACTAGGGCAAATCATTTATTTTTATTTATTTATTTGACAGAATTATAGATAATGAGAGAGAGAGACAGAGAGAAAGGTCTTCCTTCCATTGGTTCACTCCCCAAATGGCTGCTACGGCCAGCGCTGCGCAGATCTGAAGCCAGGAGCCAGGTGCTTCTTCCTGGTCTCCTGTGGGGGTAAAGGGGCCAAAACACCTGGGCCATCCTCCACTGCCCTCCCAGGCCACAGCAGAAAGCTGGGCTGGAAGAGGAGCAACTGGGACTAGAACCCAGCGCCCATATGGGATGCTGGTGCCACAGGCGGAGGGTTAACCAAGTGAGCCACGGCACCGGCCCCCCAAATTATTTATTTTAAAAAGGTGGAAATTAAGCTACAGGAATAAAGTTAAAAGACAAGGAAGAAAAAATACAAAAAGAGTGAGCATTCATATTTAAAAATCTAACAAAGAGAAGAAAACTACTCCCATTAGAAAAATGAGCAAAGGATACAAATGGGAAATTTAAAGAGAAATACAAATGTTCATTAAGCACCACTTAAGATGTGCACTGATATTGCAAAAGAAAACACCATCGGGGGCCGGCGCTATGGCACAGTGGATTAAAACCCTGGCGTGAAGCGCTGGCATCCCATATGGGTGCTGGTTCGAGTCCCGGCTGCTCCTCTTCCAATCCAGCTCTCTGCTATGGCCTGGGAAAGCAGTAGATGGTGCCAGTCCTTGGGCCCCTGCACCTGCATGGGAGACCCAGAAGAAGCTCCTGGCTCCTGGCTTCAGATCGGCACAGTTCTGGCTATTGTGGCCAGTTGGGGGATGAACCATCGAAGACCTCTCTCTCTCTCTCTGCCTCTCCTCTCTCTGTGTAACTCTTTCAAATGAAAATAAAAAGAAAACACAATCAACCACAACCTTGCTAATTAGAGAAACTATCTAAAACATTATCCCATTATTGAAAATGAATTTTTAAAGGACTAGATTTGAAGTGTAGATAGGTATGACCCAAAATATTAATCGTGGTTTTACGCTGGATGGTGATGATGTAGGGAAGGAGTTAGCTAGCAAGAAGGAGCCCTTCCTGGCACCCCCATACATCCCCTTTCCTGTGCAGTAGAAAACCACAGCTTCTGCAAAACTACCAGAGCTGGCACCAACCGAAAACGTCCAAGATGGCTGCCCGGTGTGTCCCTGCAATGATCTTTAGTTCCTTATACTGGGATTATAATGAAATTATCACGGCTGACACTCCTACTGCCGTCATGCATCGGACACCATGGCACTCCCAAGATTTTCAAAAAAGTGCAAGGAAATGGGCAGTACAGAGCTCCACACCCAACTCTGCCCCTTATGACCACATGATTAGACACCTCCCTAGGCACCACTTCCTGTGCCGCTGGACTGAACCTCCTCCGGTCCGGCTCTGGCTGGAGTACACCCGCACCTGCTGGGTGTGAACTTTCACTTTGCTTGCAAATAAATCTTGTTTCTCTGCTGACCATTACCTACCTCTTGTCCCCGAATTCTGGACCCAGCCGCCCCATGTCAATGAGGTATCACTGATTTTAATATTTTTTCTCCTTTTCCACATTTTTTCAGATTTTTTGACAGCAACTAGGAGTGATTTCGGGTGAAGATTTTAATCTTATTTTTGTGCAAAGCGATCGCCTGGCATGATGTGTGTGAAATAAAATATTGATGTCATACTCCCATTTCTTAAGCGGACTGTGTATTTCCCAGATGTGGATCATCATGGTTATATCAAGGCTTGCCTCCCTTTCTTAGGGTCTTGCCATCACTTTGTTCCCACAGAGAGAGGGGAATTAGAAATAAAATATCCTGATGTTTGCAAGGAAAGCTTCCTAGAGTGGCGCGCTTTCTTTCCAGACCCCTGTGCCGCACAAGGCTGCCTTGCAGTGCTGAACACACTGTTGCCACAGACAGCGCTGGCATTAAGTTGCCTCACATACACACCACGTGGCCTATTTGGTGACTGCTGTCGCGCACATGGGCAGATGCTTCAAAAAGTTCGTCAAAAACTGGCACTATCTTTTCATTCCATTTCTCCATGAAGGTTTTGACGCCCCCAGTCCCCTCCTATACGTGAGTAGGGAGTCCTTGGTCCTCCATCTTCCGCCACTGTTTTATATACGTCAGACCCAAAGTTCTGCTTTTCCCCTTCGATGGAAAGAATTCCAAAGAAATGTTCGGAACAGAGGCCAGAACTGTCGCATAGCGGGTAAAGCTGCTGTTTGCGCTGCCAGCATCCCATGTGGCCGAGGGTTCGAGTCCCGACTGTTGCACTTCCGATCCAGCTGCCTGCTACTGCGCCTGCTGGGATAACCCAACTCCCTGGGCCCCTGCACCCACGTGGGGGCCCCACATGAAGCTCCTGGCTCCTGGCTCCGGCCTGGTCCTTACGGCCATTTGGGGAGATGAACCCGCGATGGAAGCTCTCTCTGCACTCTCTCTGTAACTCTGCCTCTCGGAGAAACAAATACGTCTTTAAAAGCAAAACCAAAACTCCGCCGGCCTTCCTGAAAGCACGCCGTCGGGATGGGGCTCTGAGGCGCCCGTCTTCCCACGGCCTCCCCGGGCGCCCCCAGCTCTCCTCAGCGTCTCCTCAGCCGCGGCGGAGAGGCCCCGCCCGCCGTGACGTCACACGCGCGCCGCGCGCCGCGCGCCGCGCCTCCTGTCAGAGGCAGCCATTGTTCGGCGGCTGGCGCCGGCCTCGCTGGGGCCGGGTCCCTCCTGTCCACCTTGCGAGACGCGGGCTGTCCTTCCAGCGGGGAGAGGGGCCCGGTCCCCGGTTGTGCGCACCCTGGAGCCCTTGGGTGCAGGTCACCATGAGCAAACGGAAGGCGCCGCAGGAGACCCTGAACGGCGGAATCACCGACATGCTCACGGGTTCGTACCGGGCCGGGCCCGCCGGCTTCCTTCTCTCCTGCCGCCCCGGTGCCTTCCCTCCCTCGGCTCCTGCCCGGCAGCCTGGTGGGGGCGGTGGGGGCGGCCCCTGCAGCGCGTCGTCAGGCGCGGGGCTGCTGCAGGTGCTCGCCGTCCGTCGAGGCTGCGCAGCCCCCGCGGGTCTCGATTGCTCGGCGCTCGCGTTCACCGGGGCTGCTTGTTGCCTTTGCAGAACTCGCTAACTTTGAGAAGAACGTGAACCAGGCTGTCCACAAGTACAATGCTTACAGGTGGGACGGCATGCGCTCGGGGACGCCCCTGTTTAGTGCGGCGGTACGCTGGGCCGAGGGGCTGGCGGGGCGGGGGCGGGCAAGGCGAGGGTGGTTCCTTACACAATACTTCTGGAAGAATTTGGGCAGAGCTCCGTGGGCTCCCTTCGGATAAGTTCCCAGTTCTGAGTGAAAACCAGTGGAGCCTGTTGTTGGTCCCGTCATCAGACGGGAATTACTGGAAATGCGATGTGTTTGTAAGCCGTAACGAGAGACAGGTCTCCGCTGTGAAATGGATGTGCTCAAAGAGGCACATCTTTCCATCGGGTTGGTCCGTGACTGATCCTGTTACCTTCATGGCTTCTCTCCCCGTCCCTCTCGACATGGACCCAGCCATTGTCACCTCATCCACCTGCTTCCACTCCTTAGCCTGTAAACATGTCCAACTCCCTCCGCTCTCTGCCTTTTTAAGTTCTATTTATTTGGAAGGCAGCCTACCACAGAGAGAAAGAGGTCTAGCATCTGCTGGTACACAAATGACAGGTCAGGGCCAGGCTGAAGCCAGGAGCCAGAAACTCCATCTTGGTCTCCAGTGTGGGTCGTGGGGACTCAAATACTTTGGCTGTCATCTACTGCTTCCTGGGTGTATTAACAGGAAGCTGGATCAGAAATGGAGCATCCAGGACTCTAACCAGTGATCCAGTACAGGATGTGGGCATCCCAAGCATATGTTTATCCTGCTGTGACACAATACCCATCCCATCCCTCAGCTCCTTTTATTTTTTCTTTTAAGATTTATTTTTTTGAAAGACAGAGTTACAGAGAGAGGCAGAGACAGAGAGAGAGGTCTTCCATCCACTGGTTCACTCCCCAGATGGCCACAACGGCCGGAGCTGTGTTGATCCAATGCCAGAAGTCAGGAGCTTCTTCCGGGTCTCCCACATGGGTGCAGGGGCCCAAGGACTTGGGCCATCTTCCACTGCTTTCCCAGGCCATAGCAGAGAGCTGGATCGGAAGAGGAGCAGCCGGGACTAGAGCTTGGCGCCCATATGGGATGCTGGCACTGCAGGCCGGGGCTTTAACCCGCTGTGCCACAGCTCCGGCCCTTCCCTCAGCTCTTAAAAGCAATACTGAAACAATCTTAACTTCCTTCTAGCTAGTGCCTTATCTCTTTGCTTGCGTTAACGTCAGTCTTGTTGAATAATCAGTATTCGGTCTCTGGACTTCACAGTCCTTAGTCATTTCGTATCCCGTTAGAGTGTAGTCGCCATCCTGCCGTTCTCTGGACATGCTCTCACCAACACCTTGTTGGGCTCTCAGCGGCATTCCCCGCTGGCTCGTTCATGAAAGTCTTTTCCGTGGCTTCCAGGAGGACAGTCTCTTCATCTCTTCTCTCTCAGCCTTGATTGCTGATAGTTCCCAGAGATCTGCCCCTGAGCCCTCTTTCTTCACTCTCACGCTTTCCCTGGCAATCCTTCTGTTGTTGGCTTTGAATACAACTTACATCAGTGACTCCACGTATGTGTCTCATTGGGCTTTTCTCCAGGATTTTAGTCCCATAGTCCTTTTATCTCAGCTCTCCCCTTCCTATTCCTATCATAATTCAAAACTGATCATGCTCATTGCTTTCCTTACTACTTCCTGTGACGTCCGATGTGATGTAACTGTGCTGTCGTCCACACACTTGATGATACAGAAATCAGAGGTATTCAGCCCTGTATTCTGGGTGGGTCACAGCAGTCTTCAGAGTGGAGGTGTTTAGCCTTGAAGGAGTTCATCAGGGGACAAGTGAGAGGAAGAACAATTTAGGCAAAGGAAGCAAAGTGTGCCAAGGCATATGCTGATCACATCAGTAATTCAGTTTGCTTATGGGGTGTGGTCTGAGTGGGAGGTAACTCTGTAAAACAGGTGATGCCCCACTGCCCCATTTTGCAAATATGTAGACATGTTCTTTTGTCCTTGATACAATCCAAATACGTCATAGCACACAAAAGGCCTTTCATGTTCTCGTTCTTACTCCCTTTCAGGCTTTTCCTCACAATGCCAGGTACCTGGCACTACTTGCCTCTTCTGAAGTAATCCCCTCCATACACTGCCCTTGGCCGACGACTCCTTAACCTTTAAATATGTCCTTTCCACTGTCGTCATCGTTATATGTTCATAAAGAAGTTGAATTCCAAACCTAAAGGTCTGTGTGTGCTAGAACAGAAGGAAAATGCAAAGTTCCAAAGACTGTCCCAATATTTATGCTCTTGACTTACCTTTCTGTCAACATTGACACAAAACCGTATTTCCCGTTGAAATTATGGACAGGATGCCGTCAGTGAGCTCCTGAGGTATACTCCATCACCAGATTGCTGAGTTGGATAGTTGGATATGTGTGGAGGTGGGCAAAATAACAGGTCACTGCTTTTATGCTGAACTGAAACGGGAGCAAATTTTTTTTTTTTTTTTTTTTACAGAACTGGTATAAGGACATCAGTGAATACAGTTTAAAACCATGAATTCTCAAGTAATCATCCATGAGGAGATTTGGAATCTTAATAATTCAAACACATGTTTTTATGAAACAGTGTTGAGCAGTTCCTTTTTTTTTTTTTTTTTAAAGATTTATTTATTCGAGAGGCAGAGGCAGAGAGAGAGAGAAAGAGAGATCTTCCATCCACTGGTTCATTCCCCAATTGGAGCTGTGCCATTCCGAAGCCAGGAGCTAGGAGCTTCTTCCAGGTCTCCCATGCGGGTGCAGGAGCCCAAGGACTTGGGCCACCTTCTACTGCTTTCCCAAGCCATAGCAGAGAGCTGGATTGGAAGTGGAGCAGCCGGGGCTTGAACTGGCACCCATATGGGATGCCGGTACTGCAGGCTTTACCTGCTATGCCACAGAGCCACCCCAAACAATTCCTAAAAACCAGGTATTTAGGGGGAAAAGGGTTCCAATGGTATTTTCTCCTTGTTCCCACCAAAAAAGGAAAGAATGCTGGTCTCCTGAATAAAGTTATCCTCAAATGTGAGAATTTTCAAGATACTTTAAAAAGTTAGCAATGTGGTAGGTGGTCTATTAGTTCATCTAAGTGTTAAGATTTATATAGAACTGAAAAATTAGCTATCTTGGTGAGAAATATGAGCTGGATATTTGCTTTTTTGTATATTGCAGTTTTTTGTATATTGCTTTGCTGAATTTCTAATTGGTTTACTATTTTCTTCCTTATAGAAAAGCAGCATCTGTTATAGCCAAGTATCCACACAAAATCAAGAGTGGGGCGGAAGCTAAGAAATTGGTAAGTTTTGTGGACAAATGGATTGAAGAATTCACTCATGTACAATTTTGATGGCTTTTCACAAAACAAAACTCACCCCTCTGAGGCTGCCTTGACCCACACAAGCAGATATCACTGTTCCTGATTTCTTGGAATAATATGTTGTCTCAAGCAAACTCTTTAAGCTCAAACTGGATTTGGGGGAGGATAGATTCAAATTTTTAGATATATACACACACACACACACACATACACACTTAACAGTTTTCTATATGTACTTCCTCACACTCTGGATTTAAGCCTGAGTATTAGTTCTTAGGAAGAGTATGGTAATGGAGTGGTGCTAAATCTGGCCCCTAGCTGTCTCCCTGTTGTCCAGGTGTAGGGACTTACATGAGTTGGTGTTAGTTCCCTCCCTACTAATAAACACATGAGTTGGTGTTAGTTCCCTCCCTACTAATAAACACATGACTAGCCCCTCCCACATTGCGGTGTGCAGCCTGTTCTCTGTAAGGAATTTCCATGAAGCCCTGCACGCTGGTAGTCTCAGTTCCTAGGTCACATCTCATGGTCATTGGTAGTAATACCACTCAGGGTATTGTTCACCTGCATCTCACTAAATGATTCATAGCTCCTCGAACCTAAAGATGTTGGCATCTTGAACAAGATGCCAAACTGACAAAGCTGTTGAATAGACCAAGTCCTAATAGTTATCACCTCCTTCTGTTGTTCTTGATCTGTTTTTTGTTTCACCAAAGTCCTCAGGAATGGAAAAATTATGGAATTAAAAGATAAATTTATTTTGGTACAAAAGATTTTGAAATCCATATGTAGCAAGGAGTCTTTAAAAAGCTTTGTATGGCCGGCGCCGCAGCTCACTAGGCTAATCCTCTGCCTAGTGGCGCCGGCACACCGGGTTCTAGTCCCGGTTGGGGCGCCGGATTCTGTCCCAGTTGCCCCTCTTCCAGGCCAGCTCTCTGCTGTGGCCAGGGAGTGCAGTGGAGGATGGCCCAGGTGCTTGGGCCCTGTACCCCATGGGAGACCAGGAAAAGCACCTGGCTCCTGGCTCCTGCCACCGGATCAGCGTGGTGCGCCGGCCGCGGCGGCCATTGGAGGGTGAACCAACGGCAAAGGAAGACCTTTCTCTCTGTCTCTCTCTCTCACTGTCCACTCTGCCTGTCAAAAAAAAAAAAAAATAAATAAAAAATAAATAAATAAATAAATAAAAATAAAATAAAAAAAGCTTTGTATGGATTTCAAAAATTTTTTTCGCCAAAATAAACTTATAATTTAATTCCATTTTCCATGAGCTTTTTGAAACACTCTCCTATTAATCTTTGATTGTCTTTAATTCTCATGAAAGCTTTAAAAGTGTGGACCACACTGTTGTTATATTTTCATCCTTCAAAGTTACATTACCATAAATCTTGTACATCTTATTATTGAGTGATGAATTACCCACAATAATCATATGCCACCTCTAAATCTTGAATTTGTGATTAAAGATACAAATAATGTTTTGAGATATAGGTTTTAAGTTCTTTGTGCCACAGACAATTCTTAGTCTATCATCTCCAAATAAACTAGCCAAGAAAATTGTAAATACAGCAGACTGAATCCTCTCAGTTCCTGTCTTGGTGAATGGACCCAGTGTAAACCTCATGCACCACTCTTTCCATCCTTTATCACCATAAACTTCCTTTTTTGCTTCTTACCAATAGTCTGCCCATTTATAAGAGAAAGATTTCAGGTATCTGTATCAGGGAAATTTATATAGAAATTTCAGTTCTAAATAAAACTTAACACTCTCTGTAGAGGGAAAAATAGTTACTTTTTATCTTCTGTTATAGGTAATAAGAAACCAGGACTAAGAAATCATTTCCCTTTTCTAATATATTTTGCTCCCTAAATATTATTTTTTAAATTTATTTGAAAGGCAAGGTTACAGAGAGAGAGACAGAGAGATCCATTTATTTTCAGAATTTTAGTATGCATTAGTAATATGAGGACATTTATTAAACATTAAATAAATAAAAAATATAGGAGGATAACTTAGGGCTGATAGGCATTAGGAAGTAATTAGCACATCTGTTGAATGTTTAAAAAGCACCAATGAATGTGAAAAAAAGTTCAACTTCAATAATTAAAGTTGCAAATTAAAGCAAGACACTCTGTAGTGCCTCTCCATTTATCAAATATACTATGCAATGTGGACATAGATGTGAGATAAAAGGACACTCATTTACTGTCTTCACTTCAGAAGCAAGGATGATTTGGCAGAATGCTGGCAAAATCTCTCTGACCCAACAGTTTCACTTTGGGGAATTTGTCCTAAGGCAACCAAAGATATGTATGTGAGGGAGTCATTACTTGGTCATTTTTGAGCACCAGTATGCCAGGCGTCAGGGAGAAGCTGTGTCTGGGGGCTTGTGTCCTAGAGCAATGCTTCCAGGACAGCAAGCATAAACCCTGTTTGGCTGCTGAGATCTTGAAATGTGGCCAGTGTAAATGAAGAATTAAGTTTTAAGTTGTAATTCATTTAAACTTAAGTTGTCCCACGTGGCTAATGTACATGTTGGACTGTGCAGCTTTAGAGCCTTAGTTCTCAAAATGTGGTGCCTCAGGCAGCAGTAGCTGTTACTACCTTGGAACTTTAGAAACGCAGCGTGTTGGCTCCACCCAATACAGCAAATCAGAAACTCGAAGGTGGGCCTTGGCATTCTGTGTTTTAACAAGTTGGGGGTGGGAGTGAGGAACGCAAAAGCGTGAGAACCTTGACTCTGAAGGAACCTGACAGCCTTGTTACGACGTCAAATAATTGTTACCTGAAGGGTACTTGCTAAGTAAATTATTATGCATTCATACAATGATATATTATGCAGCCATTAAAGATGCTACAGTTTTATTTCTTTGATGATATGGAAATGTGCTCATTATGTATTAAGAAAAATTGTGTATAAACATAATTCTAATTCTACTTATAAGCAGGAACAGCTAATGGTTAGGGCATGAGGTTACAGTTGATTTTAAGTTTCAGGGCAGGGAAATTGGCAAGGGTTTTTTTAAAAAGATTGTTTTTATTATTTGAAAGAGAGGGGTCTTCCATCTGCTGGTTCACTCACCGAATGGCCGCAACAGCCAAAGATGAGCCATTCCAAAGTCAGGAGCCTCGAGCTTCTTCTGGGTCTTCTCATGGGTGCAGGGCCCAAGGACTTGGGCCATCCTCTGCTGCCCTGACAAGTGATTTTAATAGTCTTTTAAAAAATTTGTTTGAGACACACACACACAGAGCACACCCCCACCTGTTTTTTCACTCCCTAAATGCCCACAGCAGCCAGGGTTGGGCCAGGCCAAAGCTGGGAGCCAGAAACTCAGTCCAGGTGTCCTATATGGGTGGCAGGAGCCCAACTACTTCAACATCACCTGCTGCCTCCTGGAGTGCACATTAGCAGGAAGATGGAATAAGGACAAACACAGGTACTCTGATACGGGTTGCAGAAATCCTAACTCATGGGTTAGCCACGAGGCAAACACCTCGGGGGTCACTTTTCTGTGCACTTCATTTCAAAACTTCTCACTTCTCACTTTCGATGACTCAGCAAGCATTGTATTTATATAACTTCTCTATTTTTAATTTCCTTGTAGCCTGGAGTAGGAACAAAAATTGCTGAAAAGATTGATGAGTTTTTAGCGACTGGAAAGTTGCGTAAACTGGAAAAGGTAAACATTGTAACCTACTTGTGTATGTTTCTAGCTGTAGTGTCTGTCTTTTTGGCAACTCTCATGTAGCAACCTTGCAGGGTGATTGAAGACACACTTGGGAGACTCAGAAGGAAGAGATGAGTATTCTGTTTTTAAAAATGTAAATGTTGTTCCTATAAAGTGTTCCTGTGTTTTATGTGGCATTTGAGAGATTGTTAGCAACTCTAATAGTTTCCTTCTCATGTTTACTAACATTCAGAAGAGATTATAAACTTTGACTAAAAGATTGTTACATTTTAGAATTTCTGTGTGTGAATTCTCCCAAGCATTTTTGTGGTTTTATTTCACCCTTTTAAAAGTGTTGGAAAATTGAAAAATGCAGACAATGGATGTCCAGTTTTTGCCACAAAAATGACTGTGAGATAATGCATTTGCTAATTAGCTAGACTTAACTATTCCACAGTGTGTGTATACTTAAACGTTACATTGTACATGATAAACAAATATAATTATATCTGTCAGCCAAATTTTTTAAAATATTGAATAAATTAGAGATAAGATATTTTCAGCTGCTCCATTATTCACTTGTAACAGCCTTGGTTAAATGTAAATAATTGTGCTGTGCAGGCAAATGTAAATGTCTCGTCACATTTCTTAGCATATTGGTGTATTTCCTATAAGATCATTTGAGTCCTCAAAGCATTTGTCAATCATTGTTGGGCTTTTCTTTTCTTAAAGATTCGTCAGGATGATACGAGTTCATCTATTAATTTCCTGACTCGAGTTAGTGGCATTGGGTAAGAACTACTTTTTAAGCCCCATCCATGGCAGATGTCACCTTGACCTTCATGAACCCAGTTTGATTTTCTGGCCAGAAATAATCTGTCCTTCCTCCGTACCCCAGCACTTGCCCTGTGTATATCTTGTTGCCTGCTCCAGATTGTGCCTTTTTGCTTCTCTGAGCATTTTATCTTAAGCATTTACGTTTTCCCATAGTCCCTTATGAATTTGGAACACTCAAGCATTTTTTAAATGAAGGAATCTTCATCTTAACATTTGAGGGGTGGATGTTTGGTTTAGTGAATGTGGCACCCATGTCCCATGTGGAGTTCCGGGGTTCAGATCCTGGCTCCACTTCCAATTTAGCTTTCTGCTGACGTACTCCCTATGAGGCAACAGGTTATGGCTCAGGTACATGGGTCCCTTCCACCCACATGGGAGATGCGGATTGGATTCTGAGCACCTGGCTTCTACCTGACCCTAGGCCTGGCTGTTGCAGGCATTTGGGGAGTAGTAAACCAGTGGATGAGATCACTCACTCACATAGTCTCTGTCTCAAATAAATAAAAATAAATAGTCAAAAAAATTTTAAGAGAATTTGAGCTAGTGCAAAAGGGGTCATTTTTGACTCTAGACAAAGTAAGCATTGACATTGGAAAATTAAGGCTCTAATGCTTTACTTATCTCTCATCTTTACAGTATAAGACATTCCTTTAGATACATGATTATGGTCTATTTATTTGTTTCATTTATTGGAAAGGCAGAACTACAGAGAGAAGGAGAAAGATCTTCCATTCATTGATTCATACCCCAAAGGCCTTCATCAGCCAGGGTTGGGCTCAGGTTGAAGCTAGGAGCCCCAAACTCCATTTGGGTGTTCAGTGAGGGTGGCAGGGACCCAAGCACTTGAGCCATTAAGTACTGCCTCCCAGAATGCACACTGACAGGAAGTTGGATCAGAAATGGAGGCAGGACTCGAACCTGAGCACTCCAGTATGGGACGTGGGCAACCCAAGCAGCAACTTAACCACTGGGCCATGATACCCATCCCTGCTGCCCCTGAAATGCTGTCAGCATTTTCAAGAAAAGTTATTCTAAAATATATTAAATTTTTAATCCTAGCATGCTGAAAATAAGCTTGATTCCTTGGGAACACAAGGCCATTATGAAGTTTTCATGAAAAAGTGTTTTAGAAAACATTTGTCAAATTATCTTCTTTTTCCAGGCAATAAAACTGAAAGTTGGCCGGCGCCATGGCTCACTAGGCTAATCCTCCGCCTTGCGGCACCGGCACACCGGGTTCTAGTCCGGTCGGGGTGCCGGATTCTGTCCCCGTTGCCCCTCTTCCAGGCCAGCTCTCTGCTGTGGCCAGGGAGTGCAGTGGAGGATGGCCCAAGTGCTTGGGCCCTGCACCCCGTGGGAGACCAGGAGAAGTACCTGGCTCCTGCCATCGGATCAGCATGGTGCGCCAGCCGCAGCGTGCCGGCCGCGGCGGCCATTGGAGGGTGAACCAATGGCAAAGGAAGACCTTTCTCTCTGTCTCTCTCTCTCACTGTCCACTCTGCCTGTCAAAAAAAAAAAAAAAAAAAAAAAAAAAAGAAAACTGAAAGTTGCAGAGAGAAAGGGGGTTAATAGTGACAGGATTAGAACTCCTGTCGCCTGACTGCAGATTCAGCTGGTTCTTCTTTACCGTGGTGCCTTCCTAACATCAGTATTGGCTTCTGTACCACACTGTAGTGTGATGTTTGGACCTGCTGTTGATTATATGGCTTTATTCATCCCAAAACACTCTGTGTGGCCCCAGACTATTGTGTTTTTGTGTGTGTGCGTGCATAGTGTATGTGTGTGCACGCCTATGTGTGTGTGCCTGTGTGTATGCACACGTGTGTGTATGTGTGTGTGCACACATGTGCATGTATTTCTTTCTGTTCCCTGTTCCCACTTTATTATACGATACATTTGTGCAGTAGAGAGTCAGGCAGTCTGAGTACTGGTCCCAGTGCTGCCACCAACGAGATTTGTAACCTTTGCAAATGACTTCATCTTTCTAGCCTTCAATGTTCCCTATAAAATGAGAAGACTGGGCCGCTCTCCTAAGTTTCTGCAGCCTCTCCTATTTTATAGGAACATCTTCAGTCGATTCTGATGTCCTGATTGATTTATATGAACACAGCAATCACAGTGAGCTTTATAAGCCTAAACCAAAGTTTGTCACTACCTTGCCCAGTACCTGCTAATAGCCTCCCAGTATACTCAGAATAAAACCCAAACTTAGCCACCATGACTTCAAAAGTATGAGTGTGAACTCTGCCTACACTCAGTTCTGTTTGTTACTGTCTCTTACATCATTCTAGCCAAACTAGTTTTTCTCTTTTCTTGAACAAGGTATGCTCATGGCAGCCTTAGGGCCTTTGACTAATTGTATCCTTTGCCTAAGACACTTTCCTCTGATCCCTGAAATAGCTGGCTGTTTGTCATTAAAATCTCAGCTTAACCATCATCTCAGAGGCTTTCCCTTACCACCCAGTCTAAAGCAGACTCAGCCTCTCATGTTAGTTTGAATTCATCTACCCGAGTTTTCTTGTGTATATGTATGTATTGTTGCTCACTACAGTGTAAGTGTGTAAAGACCATTGCTCTTACTTGTCTTATTCCTGCTATGTTTTCAGCACCTACAAGTATATATGGTACATAACAGGCCTTAGTAAATCTTAGTTGAATGAATGAGTGGTTTCCAAGGGTCTGTGTGTCTGTGCCAGCTAGGTGTTTCATGTCCTACTTTGCAGTTATTTTCTTAATAATTGGAGTTTCAGAAATTCCTGCCTTGGATAAAATTGAAAAGTACCAAGGAATCATGCAACATTTTTCAGCCTGTGTGTTTAGCTTAGTACCCACGGTTTATGCTTGATAGTGGAATATACAGTTGGTTATTTGAATCAAGGATCCTGAGTTTTACCTTATACTAAGACAGTGCTTTTCTTTTGTTGTAGTCCATCTGCTGCAAGGAAGTTTGTAGATGAAGGAATTAAAACATTAGAAGGTGAGTAAAACATTAGGTCACTAATTCCAGGGTAAATGAGGCCCTGAAAAACTGTTAATGATCTGCCACACTCAAACTTTAAAATCCCTGGACACAAATAATAATATGTTCTTTGTTACACTTCAGTAGAGAGTAGGTTTAGGGTATAATTTATATTACCACCTTAAACATTTTTAGAGGGGTGGGTGTTTGTAACACAATAGATTAAGCCACTGCTTTGGACAGCAGCGGTTTAGGTCCTGGCTTCTCCACTTCTGACCCAGCTTCCTTCCAGTGCACCAAAGCAGTGGGTGATAGCCCAGGTTCTTGGGTTTCTCCACCCACATGGCAGACTTGGACAGAGTTCAGGGCTTCTTGGCTTCAGCCTGGCCCAGCCCAGGCTGTTGTGGCCATTTAGGGAATGAACCAGTGAATGAAAGATCGCTATCTCCCTCTCTCCCCTCTTTCTGTCACTCTGCCTTTCAAATAGGTAAATTAATTAAAAAATAATTTAGGTTCGTAACTCTGGAAAAATTCAAGAAGAGGCTTCCTGGTTTAAAGATAATGAAATAGTAATCATTGGCAGATTTTTAAAAGATTTAGATTTTCTTGTGTTCAGTAAAATTTTAGAAAACTAAATCTTATACATCAGACTAAAGGCTAAGTCATGTATACTTAAGAAAGATTCTATATAAGATTTCCAATGCTTATTGAAGAAATATTTTCCTTACGCCTAGTATAGCAATCTTTTAAATATAATTGAGTCCTTTATCTTTTTCAAAGATATATGCCATATGTATGGATTCACTGCAGTGAATCTAGAATTTGGGATTTAGTGCAACTGTCATAAGCAACCCAAATGGTTAAGTGGTGAGGTTTTTTTGACTTGGGCTTGAGCCCTCCTCCCCCCACTTATCAGAATGAGTGAGCATGGTGCTTCAGCTTCCTGCTACAAAATGGATATTTCTGTCTCAAGTGATTTAACATAATATTTGCAAAGCACTTAGCAGGATGCTTGGTGCACACAGTAAATACTTAAAACAGTACTTGATTTTTTTAGGAGGCATGATTAGTTAGAGATATTAGTGCATTAAGGATTCCTGTGAGTTCCATGGCTGGAAAATGAACTGTCCATGTGCCTCCTAGAGGGTTGTACTTTTCTGTTTGTGGCATACTCAGTGTCTCTGATATCTGAGGGAAAGGATGGGCTAAGGGTGGCAAGAATGTATATGTTTCTCAAATATAATCAACTGCATCTCTTGGTATTGTCAAGGAGCCACCGTTCTGGTTTTTGTATTGTTTTACACAATATGTAGACATGTAATATAACTTGATCTCTACTCAACTTTCAGATATTTCAGTGTTTTCTGTGTGCATACAACCATAGGAAATATACTCCATTTGTCATACTTACTTTTCTCCATTTTATACCTCCAAAGGAAACATATATTAGAATGTAAAAGCAATTATGGGAATCACTTTTGAAGTATACTTATATTGCTGTTTCTTTAGCAAGGCTCATTACTATACTCAGGCCCAGTAAAAAGAACACCCAGTGAAACTAAGTCACTTAGACCCAAGATGCTATATTGTGACAGCTTTTTTAAATGAAAAAATGTAGATAATACTTTTCTTCTCAATAGAGTTCTTACTATGTTGTCTGCACAAGCTGATACTCAATGGTAGTTGTGTAAAGGTGTGAATGAACAAATGAACAGCATCAGTGACCCTAGTTAGCCATAAGACATTCAGAAGCTGTGGTTACTGTTGCTGCTATGAACAGTAAATTAAGCCATGTTGGTTCTTATAAGATAGCCAGTGAAGTACAGGTAAGGTCCTGGTGCATCTGTCTATCTCTCTTGTAACTAATGGAAATTTCAACAGTAAGTAAAAAGGATCATTAAATCAACTGTTAGGATTTATTACATTGATTAGAGTTTTAGTTCCTAATATCAGAAATTTTTTTTCTCACGGTGTTTTCAAAGTCATTTCAATGTATTTTCCCCCCAGGAATTCTTTATTTAAAAAGGTCATTGAATTTAGTATCTTTTTTTCCAAAAAGTGTTTAAATTAACACCTCCACTTTATTTATCTTTGCAGATCTCAGGAAAAATGAAGATAAATTGAACCATCACCAGCGAATTGGATTAAAGTAAGATAGCGAATTTTTTTGATACTTGGATTATGAAAGTAAAATTTTTATAGACATTCTTTTATATACCGTGACAACTCCTTGAACTTAGCTGAAGAAAACCACTTTTTAGCTCACTGCTTGGATTTGTTACAGACTGCCTTAGAGTATGTTCACACATTTTGTTACTCCTTTCCAGTTTGTTTACTTGTTTTGAGGATTTCCCTCATTCTCTTGACCTTAGCAGGGGACTTGCTCTTAAAATACCTAGAATTGAGTGCATCACAGTGCATGTTTCTTTCATGCCTGCATTGTACTAAGCACCATACTAGGTCTGGGGTAAGAATATAATGAAGTTTAGGGTAGCTCTTAAGGAGTTTATAGTCTACCTGAGAAGAGCATGAAGTGTGTCAATGTGAATTTACATGAACATGGAAAGCCAAATTAGCAAAAAAAAAAAAAAAGATGAAAGCCCCAAACATGTAAATAACAGTGTAAGAGTGACCACAAGACATGTTTCTATGTCACCATTAATAGTTATTTTTGGAGCAGGTATTGATGTCTACAGTTACAGTCCATACGCACCATGTGTGTCTCCTCTTGTATTGTATAGTCTGGTGGTGATTGAGTTCTAACAACCTTCTGAACTTGCCTGTTGACACCTTACTATAATATTTTTAAATTTGCACTATCATTTTAAAACTTGGAGCCAGTAAGAGGCCAGGGTCGTTTGAGTCCCGCTTCCTTGCATTTGTGTGGAGAATGGAGATTTGAAGAAGCTGGCTGTGGTGAGAACTGGTTTTGAGCAGGAGCATCATCTTTGTTGGTCTTGGGCTTAGGCACTGCTTCGCACTGACACCGTGTCTTCCTAACAGCCTCTTGGAGGTATAACACATATCTCGTATAACTCACCCACTTTTATTATACACGTGGAGTGGTGCAGCCATTACTACAATCACTTCAATTCTTGATTTCCCAGAAAGAACCCCATACTCTTTGGGAGTCATTCCCCATGTCTTGTCGGTGCCCTGCCCCAGGCCTATTAATTTTTCTCTTTACAGATTTTCCTATTCTGGACATTTCTTACATGAGTGAGCACATAGAATACGTAGTCTTGTGAGTGGCTCCTTTCACTTAACATATTGTTTTAAAATCAGATAATTGGGCAGGATTTAAGAGCAGTGAACTGTAACCCCTTGACTTACCAGTAGAGAGCAGTCTGCTTTGAAAGCATATACTGAATTAAATGTATTTCTGTCCTGTCATGTGACTGCGAAGCTTATTTGCAGATATTTGTAGATGGGATAGAATATTTCAAAGCATGACACTTAAGGATTTTTATCCAGTTAAGGGAAAAAAGGCTTCCCACTCTCTCCCCCCGATTTTGCTGCAGTCTTCTCAATGAATTTCAGTTTTGCTTTGTGAGGATTACAGTGATATGCTTGTATAAGGGTATTTGTTACGGTAGGTGACTTAATTTTTAAGGAGATTTAAATTTTATAATGCTATTTACTCTGTCTTTATAGATATTTTGAGGACTTTGAGAAAAGAATTCCTCGGGAAGAGATGCTACAAATGCAAGTAAGAGCGTGCTGAATTGTATTGTTTGATGAGCACTGAGAATGTCACTTGGTGGAAAACTATTTTTGGAATACTGACCAAATTTTTCTTCTATTAGGATATTGTACTAAATGAAGTTAAAAAAGTGGATTCTGAGTACATTGCTACTGTCTGTGGCAGTTTCAGGAGAGGTAATACACTTCCTAATCTTGGGTTTTCATGCCTTGATGTCAGAATTGCCTCGTGTATGGGAAAAGCTTGGATTAGAAAGATGTAATTTTTGTTACGTCATAGATTTTTTAGGATCCTGTAGTATTAGCTAAATTTTTTTGTTTATAGATGGGAATATATATTAATAACTGAGAGAAATTCATCCTGGTTTTATTATAGGATGATTTTTTAAAGTTTTTATTTATATTATTTATTTGAGAAGCAGAGAGTAGATAGACCTTCCATCTACTGGTTCACTCCCAAATGTCATAACAGTAGGGAATGGGCCAGGCTGAAGCCAGAAGCCCCAAACTCAGTCTGGGTCTCTCACATGGGTGACAGGGACCCAAGTACTTGAGCCATTACCTGCTGCCTTCTAGGGGGTACCCATTAGCAAGAAGCCAGAACTGGGAGCAGAGCTGGGACTTGAACCCAGGCATCCTAAATATGGGATGCAGGCATCCCAAGTAGCAGCTTAACTGCTGTACAAACATACACCCCTAGGATAGTATTTTAATGACAGTTTTAACAAAATTTGTAAGATGGCTTTAGGTATAATAAAATGCTAAGAATGGTTGTCTTTGGCTAAATGCCAATGAAGCGATGGATAGTTTTGTTTACTTTTTTATTTTCCAAGCTTTGGTAGGTCTAAGAATAATATCTCAGGGGCACCAGTTCAAAAACCAGTTCTCCCAATAACCAAGTTCTTGAGAAGGTCTCCCACTGCGTGTGAATGCGAGCCATGTGAGAATCACACAGTCCGGGTCTCTTGCTGGCTTAACATTGGGGAAGGATTACTTACATTTTAAAATATTAACTTATAAAAATTAGGATGGAAAACTTGGAAACGTTTTAAGTATGTACCTACACAGACTCTCTGGCCTCTTATGGGATTTTGCCTAGAAAGTAGGTGATGGGTTGTCAGAAGTACTCCAGGCAGCTGTGATTAGAACGTGGAGCTGGGAGGAGGAGGACACCCATAATTACTGACAAGTAGAAGGAAGAGTGGATTGGGGTTGCAGACCCAGCTCCTGCAGCCAGATCTGCCCATGAGACACAGTTTAGGTACCTTTGTCTCTCCTGATTCTAGTTTCCACATTTGCAAAAGGAGAGGGCTGCAGGTCACAGCAGTTCCAGAACGCCTGTGTCAGTCAGAACACGCAGGAAGTTGTCGAACTCTGCCACGTGGCCACTAAGTAAGAATCTCCTTAGGCTGGAACGTGGATTCTGTATTTTGAAAATGTAGGTTGTGATGCAGGGCAAGCCAGGCTCACGTTCCACCAACTGTGACTACTTTCCTGGGTTTATGTCTTTCCATCTTATTTTTAGTTTTCCTATTTTGAGAATGTTGTGTGGTTACATGCTTTAATAGAAAAAAGACACTAAGAAGGCTCACTTCTGCTCTGTTCACCCTGTTCATTTCCTCTCTCCACAGTCCTATTGATAACCACTTTCTTGTGTACTCTCTCAACATGTCTGCATGAAAATACAACCAAATATGAGTATATGTTCTTGATTTTCTCCCCCCCTCCCCAGGCACCTTTCCTTCACAAGGTAGTAAAATATATACATAATACTATACCCTGCTTTATTCACTTAAAATACACCTGCGAGGCCAGTCCGTATCAGCATAGAGAGAGCATCTTGATTCTTCCTGTATTGCATAGCACTTGCCTGTATGGGTGCCATACTGTGTTTCCCCAGTCCCTTGTCAACAACAGAGCTTGGAGTTGTTTTGTTTTATAAATAGAGTAAAACATTTTCAGTGATAGGTAGGTGCTGGTAGTCTTTCAGTCATAGGTAGGTAACCTGTAGGGGAAAAAAAGAGAAGACAATTGAATTTTCTTTCTTTTTTTTTCTAACTTTTTTTTTTAAAGCAGCTTTCATGGATGTTCTCAGATCAACACACATGCAGTCTCATCTTCTTTATATTTAAATACAGTAGCTCCCTCCTACCCCCAGCCATCCTTGGTTTTGCTTTCCGCTGTTTCAGTTACCATCAGTCAACCGTAGTCTGAAAATATTGAATGGAAAGTTCCAGAAACAGTTCATGAGTTTTAAATTATGCACCATTGTTAGTGTGATGAAATCTCAGAGCACCCAGCATAGCCACACTGTATGTGCTCCCTGCCTGTCAGTCACTTAGTAGCTATGTTGGCGTCAGGTCTCAGATCCACTGTCTTGGTGGCAGTATCACAATGCTTGTGTTCTGGTCACCTTATTTTACTTAATAATGGCCCTGAAGTCCAGTGGTGATGCTGGCAATTTGTATATGCCAAAGAGAAGCCAACAAGTGCTTCTTTTAAGTGAAAAGGTGAAAATTCTCAATTTAAGGAGAGAGAGAAAAGATCATATGGTGGGCTTGCTAAGATCTGTAGTAAGAAAAATCTATCCATGGAATTGTGAACAAAGAGAAATTTGTGTTAGTTTTACTGCCACAGCTCTGATTGCAAAAGTTATGACCATAGTGTATGGTGAGGGCCTAGTTAAGATGCAAAAAGTATTAAATTATAGAGTTCAGTACTGCGCATGGTTTCAGGCATCAGCTGGGGGTCTTGGAACATATCCTGTGCGAATAAGAGATTGTTGTATCTGCTTAAAGATTATCAGTACAGCAGCTGGATACTCCACTTCTGATCCAGCTCCCTGTTAATGAACCTGGGAAAGCAGTGGTAGATGGCCCAGGTGCTTGGGCCCCTGACCCCCAGTGGGAGACCTAGATGAAGCTCCTGGCTTCAACCTGGCCTGGCCTTGGCCATTGTAGCTATCTGGGGAGTGAACCAGCAGGTGAAAGATGTCTCTTGTTTCACCCTCTGTCTTTCTACTTCTGCCTTTTAAATCAATAAATAAATATGTTAAAAAAGATTATTTATATATAGGATGGTGATCCAAAAATACTATAAGATCTTCAATCACCAAAAGTATGTTTTGAACCTGTAATTCCTAACAAGAGGAAAAAAAAGGGAAATTATTTATTTAGACAAACTGTGTACCACTTTTCTGAATACTTTTACATATGTTCTCGTTCAGCTGCACAGTAACCTGTGAAATAGCTTTTGCAGTTTACAAATCAGGGAACAGATCTAGAGGAATGGAGAGTCCTCATTTATGATGCTGAAAAATAAAGACAAAGTGAAAAAAATCCAAATGGGGATATAATTCCACAGTATACAGTAAAAGAAAGATTAAAACAGCTGCATACTACTTGCTTGAAGTTGTGTTGTTGTAGATTATCTAAGTCATTATAAACTCTTTTTTTAAAAGATTTATTTATTTATTTATTTGAAAGTCAAAGTTACAAAGTTACACAGAGAGAAAGAGACGCAGAGAGAGCGAGAGAGAGGTCTTCCATCAGATGGTTCACTCCCCAATTGCTGCAACGGCTGGAGCTGTGCAGATCCAAAGCCAGGAGCCAGGAGCGTCTTCTGGGTCTCCCATGTAGGTACAGCGGCCCAAGAACTTGGGCCATCTTCCACTGCTTTTCCAGGCCATAGCAGAGAGCTAGATCGGAAGAGGAGCAGCCGGGTCTCGAACCGGTACCCATATGGGATGCTGGCGCTTCAGGCCAGGACGTTAACCCGCTGAGCCACAGCGCCCACCCCTCATTATAAACTCTTATGTTCTTATCTATGATAATGTAATAGTCATTTTTACCAATATTCATTAAATGAGTAAAATCATAAGGATTGAAGTGAGTTTTCTGATTAACCTTGACAGAATTAGAGCATGTTTAAATGAAGATTATGATATATCGTTTGTTCGTAGATGTACCTTAAAGCTACTTTTTTTCTTAAGAAAAAAAAAAAAGGATTTAGTTATTTATTTGAAAGTCAGAGTTGCAGAGAGAGAGGTCTTCTATCTGCTGGTTTATTTCCCAGATGGCTACAACAGCTAGGGCTGGGTGAGGCCAAAGCTAGGAGCCAGGAGCTTCATCTGGGTCTCCCATATGGGTGACAGGGGCCCAAACACTGGGCCATCTTCTCCTGCTTTCCCAGGCACTTTAGCAGGGAGCTGGATCAGAAGTGGAGCAGCTGGAACTCAAACCAGCGCCCATATGGGATGCTGGTGCTGCAGGCCACGGTTTAACTCATAGCACCACAGCGCTGGCCACTGAAAATGGAAATCTTTTTTATTTTTTTAGGATTTATTTATTTATTTTGAAAGCCAAGAGTTATACAAAGAGAGAAAGAGAGGCAGAGAGAGAGAGGGAGAAAAAGAGGGAGAGAGGGGCCTTCCATCCACTGGTTCACTCCCTAATTGGCTGCAATGGCTGGAGCTGTGCAGATCCAAAGCCAGGAGCCAGGAGCTTCCTCTAGGTCTCCCACGCAGGTGCAGGGGCCTAAGGACTTGGGCCATCTTCCACTGCTTTCCCAGGCCATAGCAGACAGCTGAATCAGAAGTAGAGCAGCCGGGACTTGAACTGGTGCCCATAACTGGCGCCACTGCAAGGAGCGGCCTTACCCACTACGCCACGGCGCTGGCCCCAGAAAATTGAAATCTTTAACAGTGAAATAGACAGGCTGTAAGACAAGACTCTTCTGTTGTCACCTTGGCCTTTATTTGCCTAGTTGATGCATTCACATGGAGCATTCCATACGTGTTCTTTGTTTTCACAGGGGCAGAATCCAGTGGTGACATGGATGTCCTGCTGACCCATCCAAGCTTTACCTCGGAATCAGCCAAGCAGGTACCTCAGAATTCTTACACAGCAGCAGATGTCACTTTCTAAATGACAGTTAGATATTTTCAGTGTAAGTTTTGTTTTATGCTTTCTGAAAATTCAGCTAAAGTGTTTTCTATTGATTGAATTCTGTGAAAACAAATTAAGTTGTGGAAAGATTCCCACGTTTTCCCCTTAAGGATTTGGGAAGAAAATCTAACATTTGAAAGAGGTAAAATTTAATAAAATATTTCCAGAATTCTTTACTGTCTGTCATAGGTATTTCAGAAGTGCTGAATGTGGAGTGGGCTTTGGCACAGTGGTTAAGATGACACTTGGGCTACCTGCTTTTCATATTGACATGCCTGGGTTGGAGTCCCGACTGGTTTCCATTCCGGCTTCCTGGAATGCACTCTGGGAAGCAGCGGGTGATGGCTCAGGAGCTTGGGACCTACCACCCATGTGGGAGACCCAGATGGAGTTCCTGGCTTCTGGCTTCAGCTTGGGCCAGCCCCACCTGTTGTAGGCATTTGGGGAAAGAACCAGCAGATGAGAGATTGATCTCTCTCCTTCTCTCTCTCCCTCCCTCTCTCTTGCTCTCTCTGTCTCCCCCTCCTTGTCCCTCTTGCCCTCACCCCCACTTCTCTCCCTCTGTGGCGCTGCCTTTCAAATAAATAAAAATGAATAAACATTGAAAAAATGTTTCTTACTGTAGCAGAGTAATTACTCTTTTTCTTATTCCCTGGTTATGATTCTGCAGCCAAAGCTGTTACACCGTGTTGTGGAGCAGTTACAAAAGGTCCATTTTATTACAGACACTCTGTCAAAGGGTGAAACAAAGTTCATGGTAAGTACTTGTTTGAGTTCACACATCTGAAAAACCCTTGGCAATTGTTCAGTAACCATTCTGAGTGTGTGACTTCATTGTAGTTTTGTATTACAGTCAACAAATAGGACATCTATGAGACCTTAGATAAAAATAGTTAGCAGGGTGTCTCATTCTCATAACTACTCTCAAAATGTTAAGTCCTTTTATTTTAAATTCCCTGTTTATAAATAATCATGCCATTGGAATGGGTAATTAGACATAGTTCACTTTTTAAAAATGACTTGACACATTTTAAGTTTTTCCCTAAAATAGCAAATGGTTCTCCTGTTTTGCTGACTCAGAAGTCTGTGGTAGTTGAGGTTAGAACTGTCGAAGCATGGATGACACTGCCAAGACAGGAAAGCAGCGTGTGTGAGGGGAGGGTAAGGCGGGTGGAGTGAAGTTGGGAGGGTAAGGCGGGTGGAGTGAAGTGTGTGAGGGGAGGGTAAGGCGGGTGGAGTGAAGTTGTGAGGGGAGGGTAAGGCGGGTGGAGTGAAGTTGGGAGGGTGAGGCGGGTGGAGTGAAGTGTGTGAGGGGAGGGTAAGGCGGGTGGAGTGAAGTGTGTGAGGGGACGGGAGGGCGGGTGGAGTGAAGTGTGTGAGGGGAGGGGAGGGCGGGTGGAGTGAAGTGTGTGAGGGGAGGGGAGGGTGGGTGGAGTGAAGTGTGTGAGGGGAGGGTAGGACGGGTGGAGTGAAGTGTGTGAGGGGAGGGTGAGGCTGGTGGAGTGAAGTGTGTGAGGGGAGGGGAGGGCGGGTGGAGTGAAGTGTGTGAGGGGAGGGGAGGGCTGGTGGAGTGAAGTGTGTGAGGGGAGGGGAGGGCGGGTGGAGTGAAGGTGTGAGGGGAGGGTGAGGCGGGTGGAGTGAAGTGTGTGAGGGGAGGGGAGGGCGGGTGGAGTGAAGTGTGTGAGGGGAGGGGAGGGGGGGTGGAGTGAAGTGTGTGAGGGGAGGGTAAGGCGGGTGGAGTGAAGTGTGTGAGGGGAGGGGAGGGCGGGTGGAGTGAAGTGTGTGAGGGGAGGGGAGGGCGGGTGGAGTGAAGGTGTGAGGGGAGGGGAGGGGAGGGCGGGTGGAGTGAAGTGTGTGAGGGGAGGGTGAGGCGGGTGGAGTGAAGTGTGTGAGGGGAGGGGAGGGCGGGTGGAGTGAAGTGTGTGAGGGGAGGGGAGGGGGGGTGGAGTGAAGTGTGTGAGGGGAGGGGAGGGCGGGTGGAGTGAAGGTGTGAGGGGAGGGGAGGGCGGGCGGAGTGAAGTGTGTGAGGGGAGGGGAGGGCGGGTGGAGTGAAGTGTGTGAGGGGAGGGGAGGGCGGGTGGAGTGAAGTGTGTGAGGGGAGGGGAGGGCGGGTGGAGTGAAGTGTGTGAGGGGAGCGATTTTTTCTCAGTGATGGTGAGCCCTGCCAATCCTGTAGGCTTCCTAGGGAGCTCACATGTAAAGATTCAAGACAAAGGCACATGAAGTAAAAACCAAGTATTAACAGCCTGTATAAAAACCAACAGGGAAGCAAATAGAATCTAGGATCAAGATTCTTCTTTCTGGGCTGGCATCGTGGGTTTGAGCCACTGCCTGCAATGCTAGCGTCCCATATCAGAGGGACATTGCAGTCTCAGCTGCTTCGCTTCCAATCCAGCTCCCTGCTAATGTTCCTGGGAAGGCAATGGAAGATTGCCCAAGTACTTGGGTCCCCGCCATCGTGAGGGAGACCTAGATGGAGAGCCAGGCCCCTGGCTTGAGCCTGACCCAGCCCTGGTGTTTGTGGCCATTTGGGGTGTGAGCTACTGAGGGAAGATTTCTCTCTCTCTCTCTCTCTCTCTCTCTGTCACACACACACACATTGCCATTCAAATAAATAAGTAAATAAATCTTAGGAAAAAAAAAAAACTGGCCGGCGCCACAGCTCACTTGGCTAATCCTCTGCCTGCGGCACCGGCACCCCAGGTTCTAGGCCCGGTTGGGGTGCCAGATTCTGTCCCAGTTGCTCCTCTTCCAGTCAAGCTTTCTGCTGTGGCCCAGGAGTGCAGTGGAGGATGGCCCAGGTGCTTGGGCCCTGCACCTGCATGGGAGACCAGGAGAAGCTCCTGGCTCCTGCCTTCAGATCGGCGCAGTGCGCCAGCCATAGCAGCCATTTTGGGGGTGAACCAATGGAAGGAAGACCTTTCTCTCTCTCTCTCTCTCTCTCACTGTCTAACTCTGCCTGTCAAAACAAAACAAAACAAAAAAACTTTTCTTTCTTACCTCTATTTTCTTGGTCACTAAAACACATCATTTGGGTCTTTATTCCTCAGTGTCCCACTTTTTTCAATTTGTATGGCCAAAAGGAGAAAACTGTGCTTTTGAGAGTGAGCGAGCCAGAATTAGTAACAGTCAGTGCATAGACTTGACAGGAGTGTTAGCCAGAAGGAGAAGATGCTTGAGAAAGATAATTAAAGCATCGTGTCATTCAGAAAGTAGAATGGTGGCCGCCAGGGCCTGGGAAGAGGGATATTGGGAAGTTCCTGTCTAATGGGTGAGGAGTTTAAGGTGGGGAAGGTGACAGTGTCCTCGAGATGAATGGTGTGGGTGATGGTGATGGTTGCACAGTGCCACAGAACTGTATACTTGAAAATGGTTCCGATGTTTTATGTGCTATACATCTAGCTGTACACACGCGCATACCCAATCATATTAAAAATTCAGCATGGTGACATAATGGACTGTGCAAGTGTACTATCTAAGTTGGTTGCACTCCAACAGTGTTTTCCAAAGAACTATTTTTTCCCCAACGTTAAAAAAAAGTCTTTGGGAATTAAATCAAGATTTATTCTCTTGAATCTGACGGGTTTTGTGTTTTTTTTTTTTTAAACTTTTATTTAATGAATATAAATTTCCAAAGTACGACTTATGCATTACAATGGCTTCCCCCCCATACCGTCCTTCCCACCCACAACCCTCCCCTTTCCCACTCCCTCTCCCCTTCCATTCACATCAAGATTCATTTTCGATTATCTTAATATACAGAAGATCAGCTTAGTATACATCAAGTATGGATTTCAACAGTTTGCTCCCACACAGAAACATAAAGTGAAAAATAATAGATGATTTTTTTAAATGATGATGAAATCAGAGCAGACCTATTGTCATGTTTAATCCCAGTGAGAGTCAAGTTGGAAATTGATAATTTCTTTTTTTTTTTTTTACAGAAGATTAGTTTAGTATGCATTAAGTAAGGATTTCAACAGTTTGTACCCCCATAGAAACACAAAGTGAAATATATTGTTTGAGTACTCGTTATAGCATTAAATCTCAATGTACAGCGCAATAAGGATAGAGATCCTACATGAGGAGTAAGTGCACAGTGACTCCTGTTGTTGACTTTACCAATTGACACTCCTGTCTATGGCATCAGTAATCTCCCTATGCTCCAGTCATGAGTTTCCAAGGCTATGGAAGCCCTCTGATTTCTCCGACTCTTATCTTGTTTAGACAAGGTCATAGTCAAAGTGGAGGTTCTCTCCTCCCTTCAGAGAAAGGTACCTCCTTCTTTGATGACCTGTTCTTTCCACTGGGATCTCACTCGCAGAGATCTTTTGCCAGAGTGTCTTGGCTTTCCATGCCTGAAATACTCTCATGAGTTTTTCAGCCAGATCCGAATGCCTTTAGGGCTGATTCTGAGGCCAGAGTGCTATTTAGGACATCTGCCATTCTATGAGTCTGCTGAGTATCTCACTTCCCATGTTGGATCACTCTCCCCTTTATTTACTCCATTGGTTAGCGTTAGCAGGTACTAGACTTGTCTATGTGCTCCCTTTGACTCCCAGTCCCTCCACCATGACCAACTGTGAACTGAAACTGATCACCTGGAACAGTGAGATGGCATTGGTACATGCCACCTCGATGGGATTGAATTGGAATCCCCTGGTATGCTTCCAACTCCACTACTTGGGGCAAGTCGGCCTGAGCATGTCCCAAATTATACATCTCTTCCCTCTCCCATTCCCACTCCCATGTTCAACAGGGATCACATTTCAGTTAATTTTCAACACTTAAGAATAACTGTGCATCAATTACAGAACTAAACCAGTCATATTAAGTAGAACAGACAAAAAAACTACTAAGAGGGATAATGTATTAAGTTGTTCATTAACAGTCAGGGCTATGCTGATCAAGCCACCGTTTCCCATAGTGTCCATTTCACTTCAGGAGGTTTCCTTTTTGGTGTTCAGTCAGTTGTCACCGATCAGGGAGAACATATGGTATTTGTCCCTTTGGGACTGGCTTATTTTACTCAGCATGATGTGTTCCAGATTCCTCCATTTTGTTGCAAATGACTGGATTTCGTTGTTTCTTACTGCGGTATAGTATTCTAAAGAGTACATATCCCATAATTTCTTTATCCAGTCTACCGTTGATGGGCATTTAGGTTGGTTCCAGGTCTTAGCTATTGTGAATTGAGCTGCAATAAACATTAGGGTGCAGACCTCTTTTTTGTTTGCCAATTTAAATTCCTTTGGGTAAATTCCAAGGAGTGGGATGGCTGGGTCGAACGGTAGGGTTATCTTCAGGTTTCTGAGGAATCTCCAGACTGATTTCCATAGTGGCTTGACCAGTTTGCATTCCCACCAACAGTGGGTTAGTGTCCCTTTTTCCCCACATCCTCGCCAGCATCTGTTGTTGGTAGATTTCTGCATGTGAGCCATTCTAACCGGGGTGAGGTGAAACTTCATTGTGGTTTTGATTTGCATTTCCCTGATTGCTAATGACCTTGAACATTTTTTCATGTGCCTGTTGGCCATTTGGGTTTCCTCTTTTGAAAAATGTCTATTGAGGTCCTTGGCCCATCTCTTAAGTGGGTTGTTGGTTTTGTTTTTGTGGAGTTTCTTGATCTCTTTGTAGATTCTGGTTATTAACCCTTTATCTGTTGCATAGTTTGCAAATATTTTTTCCCATTCTGTCGGTTGTCTCTTCACTCTCCTGACTGTTTCTTTTGCAGTACAGAAACTTCTCAATTTGATGCAATCCCAATAGTTGATTTTGGCTTTGACTGCCTGTGCCTCCCGGGTCTTTTCCAGAAACTCTTTGCCTGTGCCAATATCTTGAAGGGTTTCTCCAATGTTCTCCAGTAACTTGATGGTGTCAGGTCGTAGATTTAGGTCTTTAATCCATGTTGAGTGGATTTTTGTGTAAGGTGTAAGGTAGGGGTCTTGCTTCATGATTCTGCACGTGGAAATCCAATTTTCCCAGCACCATTTATTGAATAGACTGTCCTTGCTCCAGGAATTAGTTTTAGATCCTTGATCAAATATAAGTTGGCTGTAGATGTTTGGGTTGATTTCTGGTGTTTCAGTTCTATTCCATTGGTCTATCCATCTGTTTCTGTACCAATACCATGCTGTTTTGATTACAACTACCCTGTAGTATGTCCTGAAATCTGGTATTGTGATGCCTCCGGCTTTGTTTTTGTTGTACAAGATTGCTTTAGCTATTCGAGGTCTCTTGTGCCTCCATATAAATTTCAGCACCATTTTTTCCAGATCTGAGAAGAAGGTCTTCGGTATCTTGATTGGTATTGCATTGAATCTGTAAATTGCTTTTGGGAGAATGGACATTTTGATGATATTGATTCTTCCAATCCATGAGCATGTGCCCCAAAGTAGACACACTAGAGATGATCTTGAAAATAGGGTTTATATATGGCCCCGCAGACGTCCTTTTAAAATGTAGATTGATTTAATTCACTGTGAGTAAATGTGCATAATCTTACCTTGAAGGAACACTCAGATAAAATCCTAGAAATGATTAGATTTTTGCAAAATAGACAGGTGCAGAGCCTTGAGGCCTGAAGCTCTTCCTCTAATAGTCCTCTCTGTGAAAGGCACCAGCGGTTTTCAGGGTTAGTGACGGCCAGGTGCCTACACATCATGATAGCAGAAGTGTTCTTCCTAGTCTTAATAGCATTCTGCTGTGCTAAAGGGGGAGACCTGGGGACAGAGCGGCAGAGGCGGTAAGACTGAAGCTAGCAAGAGTACAAGAGAGGCCACACCAAGGCCTGGGAGGAACCTGAGTGGAAGGTTGGGTAGCCAAGCATGTGTGACACAGAGTTGTTGACGAGGGTGGGCTTGGGTCATCCCAGTAGCTGCTCCATGGAGGAAGGAGACACTGCCTGGCAGGGGTGAGAGCAGCCACCTCCTAGTGGCAGCGGCCGCTGGAGGTTAGGCCAGTGCAGGCCTTTGCTGCTCACGTGGTCCGTGAAAGACTAGAGAAAGCGGGTGCCAGGAAACGCTCTCTTGCCTTCACGTTTGAGTGGTATACCTGGCGGCAAGTCAGCAGGTATTGCCAGGAAGAGAATCTCTGGAAGCTAAAAAATAAGAAAGCAGTTTGTTTTGAAAGTATAGAAGACTCCGATGATAACAGCAAGCAACTAAGGCCTTCATTCAAACCAAGGGATCCATTGTAGTGGGTTTATTCTATTGGGATACAATATATGTGCTTTACAGTCTCTGCAGCTTGAAGAGTGCCGTGTTCCCTGCTGGTCTGGCCTTCTTAGGCATTATTTATGTGTTAGCAGAGAAGCATTCTGCATTTTATTTTGGAGACAATAGGAGGGACGTGTGCCTTGTTGCAGGGAAAGGAGCATCTTCATGGTTATGTTACATTGGTCAGGAATAGATTTGGATACACAAGATGGAAGGGTTTTTTTTAAGTTCTCATAGCTTTTTATTTTCAAACAAAAACAAAAAGCCAGCTACTTTAAGCTCCAATAAACAAAAGCTCCACCTATCCCTGAGGATCCTTATGAGGATTTCTTCCCCGCAGAGTGAGTAGGTGATCAAGAGGAAGGAAAGGGGGATTGCAGACTGACACGGGCGTGGTGGGGTACCAGGTCTGTGCAGCCGGCATTACCCTGCGTCGTCTCTTCAGATGAAATCACGCAGCCCCACATTCTGGTTACGTTGGCACATCACAAAGTAGATGAACGGCCATAACATACATTATAGGTAATGACCACAAGTGTTCACTTCAAGTAAAAGCCTGAGGGGCCGTGGCTCACTTGGTTAATCCTCCGCCTGTGGTGCCGGCATCCCATATGGGCACCAGGTTCTAGTCCCAGTTGCTCCTCTTCTTGTCCAGCTCTCTGCTGTGGCCCGGGAGTGCAGTGGAGGATGGCCCAAGTACTTGGGCCCTGCACCCCATGGGAGACCAGGAGAAGCACCTGACTCCTGGCTTCGGATCAGTGCAGCGCTGGCCGTAGCGGCCAGTTGGGGAGTGAACCAACGGAAGGAAGACCTTTCTCTCTCTCACGGTCTAACTTTGTCAAATAAATTAATTAATTAATAAAAAGTAAAAACTGGAGCCAACACGCTTCTTACACGCAAGAAATACGTCCTCAGCCTCAGTGTACCTTCTTCCCAATCCAAAAATCCTTAGGACCAGCAGCCAAGCACATTCAGCTTCCAGAAACATTTTCCATAGACGTCGGCCTGAGCTTCCCAGGCAGCAAAAGGTAGTTGTGTCCGAATTCAGAAATGTGTCCTGAAGGCCCTGTAACCTCCTCGAATGTCTCATACCACAGAATGGCCTGCTGTTGTGCTTGCGGACTCCGTTATTGAAGAGAATCCACACTCTTAGGAGAAGCTGAACCGCTCTCATTTGAGCTGAAGATTCACAGGCTGGGCATTTGCAGCTGCGCAGGTTCACTTGTTATTAGGACTCGTTGTCTGGTGTAGGGCGCATTTCCACCAGGTCCTCACACATGTCTGTTAATTCTTTACATTTCTGCAATATTTTGACTGCACTTTCCTTCAATTTCTGTAAAGTCTCCTGACTCCTTTTCCAGTTTCTCTACAAGTTGTTGTTCCTGAAGGCGAATTGGACGCAGCCTCAGATACTCAGCGCTGAGTTTCTCTTTCTGTTGATGGACATAGCTCACCCGCAGACCGATGGTTGTCCTCGCATGGTTTAGATTCCTCTGGCTGTCTTGGATCTTTTCCCGTAAAGCCCTTACTTGCCTTAACAGCATCTCCTCTGGTCCTCAGCAGCCACTTCACAGGGCAGGTCTGTGAGCCTGGTACTCCTGAGAGCCAGCAGAGAACACAGATCAGGTCTTGGGCTCTCTGCAAATGTCTTTGCCTTCTTGTGGGCCACACGCTTGTGCCCCTCAGAGCTCAGGAACTGCTGGGGACTGGCCTTTCTGCGAGGGAGGCCATCTTCACAGAACTGTAGGTCCTGAAGTCTTTGATGTGCTGGTTCCCTGCACACGGGGCACTGGGCAGGGCTTTGGGCTTCTTGCCAGGAGCAGTAGAGGCGGGGCTTACAGAAGCTGTGCCCACAGCCTGCGGTGACTGGGCGGTTAGGGAGCTCCGGCAGAGGAAGCAGGTGAGTTCTTGGCGCAAGACTTGTGATGTGCCGAACTCATTTTTACAAAGGAAGAACATGGTTCTCTTCTCCCTAAGGAGGCTGGGTGTTCCCTCCACTGCTGCTCCGGAAGTTAGATGCGGAGTCCACTCAGGGCACCCTTGGTGCTGGTGGTGGCTTTCAGAAGTCTCCCCAGCTGGTTCCACACCACGCGGCCTGTTGTGGAGAAGCCATAGAGGATCTTATTCTGCCTCCATTATGGTGCATTGTGTGCCACTGGGTGATTTGAGTTACTTCTTGTGCCCAAACTTTCTCACCTATAAAATGACAATATTTGTCCTGTGTCAGAGAACAGTTATACAGCTCAAGTTAAGAAATACATGTGGAGAGTTTGAAGGGTTTGTTCAAATATTTGATTGATTGTACAATTTCTTACTTGTACAGCCCTGAAGATTCTGAATCTTGCCAGGGCTGGACTGCTGCACAAGTGTAAGATAGCACCTGTGTGGAAATAGATCGGTAGAGAAAGGCGGAGCAAAAGCAGGCTTAGACAGTGAGGGCACGGCGTGCGCCCTGGAAGGAGAACCAGCTGGGAAGAAGAGTCCTAATAGAACACGGTGTGTTCAGTCAGTTCAACAAAGGGTATCAAGTGTCTTCCATATCCCAGGCCCTGTTCTAGAAGCTTCGGACGGATCAGTGAACTTAAGTAGACGCTGTATGTGGGTGCTATGGGAAAGGACTGATGGCTAACGTGAACAGATGCGTAGCTAATTAGCTAGCGTGGTAGGTTAAGATGGTAAGTGCTATTAAAGGGAGGGGTCAGAGTTTGGGGAAAGCTGGGACTGCAGGCGCAGGATTGAACTGGGCGGTGGAGAAAATGAGGCTTAGGGAAAGACTTGAGGCGAGGGCGGTAGCCATGCAGGTGCCTGGGGGAAGAGACGGCAGGAGTCAGAGCAGCGACCCTCCATGAGTCAACGCTAGCAGTGGGATCCAAAGAAAATACAGTCTCCAGGCTTCTGGATGGAGATTGGCTACAGAATGAAGGCAGCTTCCACAGTAGAGGAAACCATTCTCATTTCGTACGCATTTGGTCGAAAACCTCTGGCTGCCCCTGGCTGGTTGTAAAGGTTTGTCTCTGCATGTTTGTTGTCTCCAGACAGGAACTCTTAAGCTGAGAGTAGCTAACTCTAAGGAAAGCCAGGGTGATTCCAGGCCATCTCAGCGGTGGGGAGCAGCTGGCCTGCATGCCCTAAAAGGCCTGTGAAAATCCTTGGGTCTGGCCCTGCCAAGCAACCTCAAGGCAGAACTCAAAATGCAGCAGGTCTGGCAGGCTAACTTAAACTGAATGCTCGTGCAGCCCACACATGATGCTGCACATCTACAAATGGCCCTCTGCAGAGCAGACACGTTCCCCACCCCTGCCAGAGCAGTGAGCTGTTCTTCCCGAACGAAAGCGTCTGATGAGCGCCGAATTTTAGTCTTTTTGGGCAGGTGTGACCTTGCGTGATTTTCTGTGAAATGCCCACAGTGAGGACTCGAGGGACGCTAGAAGATACGGAAATGAAAGAGGCGTTATTTCAAACACTCACTGTGCAGCCGCTGGGCTGAAATGCCAAAACAATAACTAATGCGCTCACTGACACAGAATTCTCACAGCAATGCAGGAGAAGTTCTTGAACTTGCACTTCAGAAAATGCAGGAAATAAGATTAGCCTTGAGGAAGGGAACAGAGCCAGGAGACGAAATCCTGTGACTAATGTGACAAACAGGGAGATCCTTCCTGTGGATCCAGACACGCGTATCTGCGAGGTAGCACCCACGGTACTTCCGGGGCAGCCCCTGCCGAGCCGGTGCAGGGTGGTTCAGTTGGAACTGGTTCAAGCCCGTCGAAGCTAGGTTTCCTATTTTGAAGGTCCGCACATTTGATCACTCTTTGAGCCATAGGAATAGGCAGTGTAAGTTGTAGTTTTCAGTGTTGCTGACGAGAGGTAGGGCTGGTGGTGGCCTGGGTAGCTGACTTGACTGCTGAGAAGTGAGCTGTGTGTTTTCCTTGGGATGCAGTGCTGGACACCTTCACTTTGAACTGTGCAGACACAGACAGCTCTGCGTACACACTCGTCGTATGTGTGAGTTGATGCCCATTCAGAATTTTTGCTCATTTGCCTGGAAAGAGAAAAGAAAACAGACTTTGATCATTTTTGTTTGAAAACTGAAGTATGTGAAGACTCACTGCGGAAAAGAAAGAAAAAATCCTCTCGTGTTCTGGTCTTTTAAATTGTCCTAATTTCTCTCTCTCTCTCTCTCCTGATTTCTGAGAGATTTCCTCAATGTCAAGCCCTTCTACCTTGCTATACTACTTTTTATTTTGCATTAAACCTTGCCCCTGGCGGTTCTTTTTCTGGCGTATTCTGCCGTGTCTCCTGATGGATTGTCCTGTTGGCTGGTACATTACCAGCAGCCTTGTTCCTGGCCTGCATAATCATGGTTTCCTTTCAAGTTGCTTCCTGTGTTTGGCCCGTCTTTGATGTCGGTGCTCTCCCAAGTTAGTTGCTTGTGTAGACACCAACACCGGCTGGGTCCAGCTCACTTCAACCCTTGTTTCCTGTTCTGTGTACTTGTCTGTCATGAAGTGAAATAGGAAGGAGCGGGTAATACACAGTTGAGAGAAGCTACCGAGAAGTTAGAGGTGCTCAGAGTTCAAACTGCCGTCTACCAAAAGCCACAGTAGCCTTAAATGCTAGTTTAAGCCTCAAGCTTAAAAGATCTTTAAATATTCTTTAACATGTCCACTTTAGGGTGTCTGCCAGCTTCCCATTGAGAATGATGAAAAGGAATACCCACACAGAAGAATCGATATCAGGTATTGGGACTTCGTGCTCACCACTGACTGCCCCCTCTGCCTCTCCCCCCTCCTCCTCTGAGTACCTTGGAGTTCACATCCACGTCTCGAACTCCTTTTTATCCTGAAGGGCTGATTGCTGCTCCCAGACGTCAGGGTTAGTCTGAAGAGCTAGGAAGCAAACGCCCGTCCTCGGCTCTGTTCCCCGCCTCTAGATGTTGTACCTCCCCACCGTGGCTTCCAGGCTCAGACGTGTTTCCTGCCGAAGTCAGCTGTAAGAGTGCTCATGCTCTCACTCCTGCGTGCCTCCCGCACACAGGACAGTTCACTGAACCCTAAACAAACCGCAGAATTGGGCTAATCTGCAGGGTCTGTCTCCTTTTCAGGTGAACCTATAGACTGAGAGCTGTCTGTCCCTGATTAACTTGAGGAGTTGTGCTTTTGCCAGATTTGAATGGGTAACTAAACAGTTTATTTACGGTTGGTTTTTTAGGTTGATACCCAAAGATCAGTACTACTGTGGTGTTCTCTATTTCACTGGGAGTGATATTTTCAATAAGAATATGAGAGCCCACGCCCTGGAAAAGGGCTTCACAATCAACGAGTACACCATTCGTCCCCTGGGAGTCACTGGTGAGCATCGGGGGCCTGCAGGAGGTTGTGGGGCGGTTCTGTGGCGCAGTGGACTAAGCTGCCTGCAGCACCAGCATATATGGGCCCTGGTTCGAGTCCTGGCTGCTCCTTTTCCAATTCAGCTCCCTGCTAATGCACCTGGGAAAGCAGCAGATGATGGCCTAAGTGCTTGGGCTCCTGCACCTGAGTGGGAGACCCAGAGGAAGCTCCCGGCTCCTGACTTCAGATCAGCTCAGCTCCAGCCATTGTGGCCATCTAGGGAGAAAACCAGGGGATAGGAGACCTTTCTCTCTGCCTCTGCACCTCTGTCTGTAACTCTACCTCTCAAACAAAGTAAAAATAAAATCTTTTTTTTTTAAAAAAAGGAAAAAAAAAAACAAAGAGGAGGTTATAGATATTCTGGCTTAGCAAATTTAGTTTCTTTAAAAACCTTGTAGGACTTTGCCAGGTAATTGTAGTTTTGTGTTGCTAGTCCCTCAGGAACCAACAGGGCTGTGATCCCGACGGTTCTCAACTGCAGGCCATCAGGGCAAGAATGCTTTGCAGCTCTGTTGGGGTGGAGTCAGTGGTTTCTACCTGCAGCTGTCAATTAAAACTAGAATACATCTCCAAGACTTCTGAAGAACTCAGTGTCACTGCTTTTAGTGCTTCCCAGAACTGGGTAGTTTGGCGCTGGGCTGTTTCAAGTTAAGAGAATAAGGATGGCTGACTCTGTGCTAGGGCTGTTAGCATTTCATTGTGGTTTTCTGTTCCCCGCTAGGAAAGGATGTTTTTGCCATTGTGCCCCAAAGTATGAAATAGAGCTTTCCTCTGGGTAGACTGGGGTGGCGCATCCTGAATTTCAAAGGCACACCGGACACTTGGGGACCTTGTCGTGCACGATGGCTACACTGGAGACGCAGCACACAGGGACATTATGAACGAGGGCCACTTCCATGGCTGTCCTTGGGATCCTCAGTGCCTTCGGGAGTGCTGGCCACGTATGTGACAAAGCTCACACGAGCGGAGGGAGGCAGCCAGTACCTTTTTGCTAGGGGCTTCGTTACCATGTTCTTCTGGAAGCAAATTGCACAGAACTCTCAATCCTGTTCCCTCTATAACTAAGCTCCAAGACCGGCTCTTCAGGTCCGTTTCTTTTTGTCTCTACTTGCAGGAGTGGCTGGAGAACCCCTGCCAGTGGATAGCGAGAAAGACATCTTTGACTACATCCAGTGGAAGTACCGGGAACCCAAGGATCGGAGCGAATGAGGCATGTCCTTCTGCCGGACACAGCGCCAGGCGTCTTAATTTATTCCGTAACCTTTGCTATGTAAGGGTCTTTGGTGTTTTTAAGTGACTGTTTCTTCTTCATGCCTAGCTTGCATTAGAGTCAATAAAATGTCTTGACTATCATTGGATGTTGTTTTATCTTCTCCGCAAGTACATTTGGTTTACGTTTATGTACTGTCTTCAGTACATATGTACTGTGGGTTTAGCAGACAGAAAGATGAGATGAGATCATAGCGAGTCTTTAGTGGGTGTTTCTCTTTTCTCATTTTCTGCCCTGTGTATAAATCACATCACCCAGTTAAGGCACACCAGAGTCTGGCCTCTTCTAGAAGATCATTCAAGATGTTTTAGAAACTAGGAACCTTCGTGAATGTAATTTTTTCTTTGGCCCATAGTCTTGTAATCCATACTCATAACTTAAAGAACAGGGTAGAGTTTATCTCCTAAATGAAATCTGTAGCACTTGGCTGTGATCCATTACACAGAGCTTCCCTAAGCAAAACCACTTCTAATATGCACAATTCAAGCCTCTTAAATTTCAAACAAAAATTGCAATCTTTTTAAAGATTTATTTATTTATTTGAAAGGCAGAGTTACAGAGAGAGAGAGAGAGAGACATGTCTTCTATCCACTGGTCCACTCCCCAGATGGCCACAATGGCAGGAGCTGTGCTAATCCGAATCCAGGAGTGTCTCCCACGTGGGTGCAGGGGCCCAAGCACTTGGACCATCTTCTACTGCTTTCCCAGACCACAGCAGAGAGCTGGATCAGAAGTGGAACAGCCGGCCGGCGCCGCGGCTCAACAGGCTAATCCTCCACCTAGCGGCGCCAGCACACCGGGTTCTAGTCCCAGTCAGGGCGCTGGATTCTGTCCCGGTTGCCCCTCTTCCAGGCCAGCTCTCTGCTGTGGCCTGGGAGTGCAGTGGAGGATGGCCCAAATGCTTGGGCCCTGCACCCCATGGGAGACCAGGAAAAGCACCTGGCTCCTGCCTTCAGATCAGCGCGGTGCACCGGCTGCAGCGCACTGGCCGCGGTGGCCATTGGAGGGTGAACCAACGGCAAAAGGAAGACCTTTCTCTCTCTCTGTCTCTCTCTCTCACTGTCCACTCTGCCTGTCAAAAAAATTAAAAAATAAATAAGACAAAAAAAAAGAAGTGGAACAGCCGAGACTTGAACTGGCGCCCATATGGGATGGCAGCTTTACCTGCTGCACCACAGTGCTGGGCCCCCCCAAAAAATTGCAATTTTTTTGTCTGAGTTTCCCTCTAAGGCAATGTTTCAGTACACATTGTTTAAAAAAAAAAAGTAGAAAGAAACACTCCTTGAAAAAAGCCCTAGCTTCCAAATATAAAAATGTACGCCAGCATTGTGGTGTGGTGGGTTAAGTTGCTGCCTGCAATGCCAGCATCCCTGTGAGCACTGGTTAGAGTCCCGACTGCTCCACTTCTGAGTCCGCTCTGCCAATGTACCCTGGAAAGCGGCAGATGATGGCCTGAGTGGACCCCTGCCAGCACATGGTAGACCGGATGGAGTTCCAGGTTCCTGGCTTCTGCCTGGCCTACCCCTGCTGTCGGGGTCACTTGGGGAGTGAGCCAGCGGATGGAATATTGCTTGCTCTCTTAGTCGCTCTCTCTCGCTCTCTGAAACTCTGACTTCCTAATAAATAAGTAAATCTAAAAAAAAAAAAAGCCAAAACAGTTACCAAGGGGGATGGCATTGTGGCTCAGTGGGTTAGACCACTACTTGCAATGCTGGCGTCACATGTTGGAGTGTTTGTTTAGTCTTGATTGATCCACTTCTGATCCAGCTTCCTACTAATGCACTTGGGAAGGTTGGGAAGGCAGTGGATGGTGGACCAAGTACTTGGAGCCCAGTCACCCAGGGTATAAGAGACCAGTATGGAGTTCCTGGCTCCTGGCTTTGGCTTGGCCCAGCCTTGGCCATTGCGGCCACCTGGGGAGGATCTCTCTCTCTGTCTCCTCTCTCTGTGTCTTTTAAATAAATAAATATGTCTCAAGAAGTTATCAGATGGTAAATAAAGTTTTTGAAAACAAGATATGTGAAAATGCATTGTAATTGTTATGGACAATACAAATTAAGATATTATATTTGAATCTTATTTCTTTAATAACCAGATTGTTTTGTAGTGAAATATCTTTTCAAGAAATGAGGGGAAATAATAGAGTGTTTAAGCATAAACATAGTACTTACTATATCATTTTCCTTGGTAAGATACAAGAAACTGTTTCCTTGTACTTCAGATACCATCAATTTATTTCCCCCCAAGACGCTATCAAGTACCAGCCTTACCCAGAAAATTTTTAAAGGTTTATTTGGAGACGGATGTTAATCAGCTTAACTCCAGTAATCAGTTCACTACATGTGTATGACGGTATCACACTGTGTACCTTAAATATATACAATTCCAATTTTTCAAAAAATTGATTTGAACCAACCGAGTCACTAGATCAGAATCAAAATTGCTGCAGAACCGCGCCAGTCTTCCGGAGAGACAGCCAAAAGGCAGAAGCCACCGCCCGTTCCTCGAAGGGCAGTAGGGTCAGTCTGTGTTGCCTGGAGATTGGCCTGCAGGAGATACCGGGCGGAGGTCTGGCAGTGAACGGCCGGGATTCCACTTGAGCCCCGCGAGCATCCCTCTTCACTCGGGAGTCTGCAGGTTTTTATCTGTGCTTCTGGCAGACTCTCAACCGTGCGTGTTGTCGGTTGCCGGTCGCCTGACTTCGACACGACAGCCCGGGGCCACAGTCACAACGCTGGAAGATCTCCGGACCCTGAGCGGGGTCTTTGTGCCCCTTCCTGGAACACACCTGCCCCTCCAGCAGGACCGGCTTACAGATCTTCGTCCAAAAATGACGCGCACAGCAAAGCCCAGGGCCACAGTCCAGAGTCCTCAGACAGCTCTCCCCTTCTTGTCCTGGAACAAGAGACATGGGCTTGAGTGGGCGAGGCGTGGGCAGGGGCTGGGGCGGCGCGGGATCCGGGGCCGAGGCCGCCACCAAGGAACAGGAGGAGTGCGCAGGTCTCAGCTGGGCGCTGGCGCTGAAAGCCGTGATGAAGTGGAAGTTCCAGCCCGACCTGAGAGCGCACTGCTTGTTTTATACGGTTAAAGCGTCATCAGACGGGGGATTCCCAGCCTTGAGAAACGAATGTCTTACTAAGTGGGATTTATTCCAGTACGTAGAGAGTGTTGCATTAAGGGGCCGGTTCACCACTTTCAGACACTCTGGCTAGGTTACGTCAGAGGTTACGTCAGATGCTGGAATTTGACATTGCACTTTGGTAAACAGCTGCGCCCTAGTGAGCTTGTATTTTATACAAGGCTGAGGAGTCACTGCGTCTGTCTCCACTCTATTATGTCCAGGGCCTAGTACTATATAAACTGCCATTTGTTAAACTGCGGTCTTGACTGTGTGTGTGTGTGTGTGTGTGTGCGCGCGCTTGCAGCAGGTGTGCAGCGCTGAGTTACATGGTGAATTACCGGCTAACCAGGCCAGTGCGGTGGCTCTTTCTGTCCTCGTGGCCTGCTGGCTCCCTGCATGATGCTCTTAGGAAAGAGATGACCAACAGGACACATCCCCTGTGTTTCTGGGTTGGAGAGGAATAAAGTCTGTTCTGGCCTCTAAATGTTTTTTGGCATAAAGCACACCCACAATGCCTCACTCACCCTTGCCGCCTTGTGGTCTCTTAGGGTTTGGCTTCCTTTGGGGTTGGTTTTCATCGATCGAGTGCTCAGTTGACCCTCTTGATTCTGTGGCATCCTGGTCCTCGCTTTGTCTTTCCAGTCGCGTGGTCACTTCGTCCGCTGACGTACAGACATCTAAGGGACAACCACGGGCGACAGTTAAAAACTTCAGGGTCAGGCCCACCGCCTGGGTTGCCGGCAGCCCTGCCTTCCCTTTATAAATACCTGGCATGATTCCTGGGACTCGTGCCAATATTTACGCACCAAGAAGGTAGCTGGGGAATTAACGGAACCCAAATGCAAAAGGCAGTGTTTCAGTGATCCCAAATGATTCCAACTCGAATCTTTTCCTGCAGACCATTATCTCCAAGTCACTGGCAAAGCACCACTGCCCGGAAGTCAATGCCTCAGTTTCCCCAAGAAAAGGCAGCTTGCGTTCCCGAGCTCCACGTGTGAATCCAGGAGCCCAGCACAGAGACCTCTCTGGTGGGTGGGATCCGAAGACCGCTGGCTGGAGGGAGCAGCGTGTGGTCTTACCGTTCAGGCACAGCGCCCCTGGGCAGCACATGCTGGCGCGCTGGCACCGCCGCCGGAGCCCTCGGCACGTGGCGCAGAACGGCTTCTCATCGCGGGGCTGCAGGCAGAACCTCCTGGGACTGCAGTCTCTGTCGGACAGGCACTGTGGCCCCTGCGGAGGGAAGGTGCTGTCGCAAGGCCGGGCCACCCACTTGGGACGTGACCAAACGGGGCCACTGGTATCACCCCACGGAGGGGATATGAAATCCCCTGTGGAACGAGCTAGGCACTTGCAGAGGGTGTGTTTGAAGAGGCTTCTGATTGTTCAAACCCGGAGTTTTGTTTTCCTCCCTGCTGTGTGGGAGGGGAGGAACCCTCCTCCTGTGTCTTACAGAGGGTGGTGGGCTGTTCAGTGTGCATCTGCTAAATCAGCTGCCCTGTTACCGTTTAATTAAATAGGACACTGGGGCTTGTAGCTTTCCCATTCGATTTTGAGTCCTGTACATCACACCATCAGTCGAGCCCTACCCAAATCTCTTGTCTTCTGATTTTTAGTGATGCAGAGGACAAGATCAACTGTCTCCTGGTGGTGCTTTCTTTGTATGTAATACATGCAATGTTATATTCTGTGGACCACTTGTAGCATAGCTATGATAATAATGAAGTTAAAAGATGCGCTTGGGGCAGGTGTTGGGGCACAGCGGGTTAAGTTGCCACTTGGATCTTCAGTAGAGAGCCTAACTTGATTCTCAGCTACTCTGCTTCCCAGCCAGCTTCCTGCTTCTATGCCTGGCCAGGCAGTCGGTGGAGATCCCAGTCCTAGGGTTCCCGAGACCCACGTGAGGTCCTGGCTCCTGGCTTCGGCTGCAGCAGCTGTTGGGGGGCTTTGTGGAGTGAACAAGCAGAGGTGAGATCCCTCCCTCTTCTCTGTCTCTCCCTCTCGGTCCAGCAGGGTGCATTTCAGATAAATAATTAAAATATATATTGTATATATATATATATACACACACACACATACATATGGAGAAAGAGAGATGTTCAACGTGGTCCAAAAGATCCTGAAATCCATGCTTGAAAAAAAATACTATGCAGGGGCCGGCGCTGTGGTGTAGTGGGTAAAGCCACTGCCTGCAGCGCCAGCATCCCATATGGGTGCCAGTTCGAGTCCCAGCTGCTCCTCTTCCGATTCAGATCTCTGCTGTGGCCTGGGAAAGCAGTGGAGGATGGCCCAGGTGCTTGGGCCCCTGCACCTGTGAGGGAGACCTGGAGGAAGCTCCTGGCTCCTGGCTTCAGATCGGCTCAGCTCTGTTGTGGCCATCTGGGTAGTGAGCCAGCGGATGGAAGACCTCTCTCTCTCTCTCTCTCTCTCTCTGTAACTCTGTCTTTCATATAAATAAAATAAAATAAATCTTAGAAAAAACGACTACGCATTCTGCATGAACTTTCCCCAGACCCTCTCCTAGAGACGGATGCCAACATCTTTTGCACCACCATCAGCTTCTCTTTGGCCTCCGCCTCCCAGGAGATTTCTGAAGCTCCCTCTCCATTTGCAGTCAGTATGATTCCCCCACCACCACCACCGCGAGTGGGCTGTGCAGCCTCGGGGAAGTCACGCGGGGGTCTCCTCGCCCGCCCCTCGCCCCAGCCTCCCGCGGCCGCGTTACCTGGCGCGCCCCCTGCCCGTCGGCCGAGCTGCGGATGTCGTTGAAGTCCAGCACCAGCGCTGCCAGCGGCGCGCAGAGCCAGCCGAGCCCCAGCAGCACGGCCGCGGCCATGACCCCGAGCCCGAGCCCGCAGCCCGCAGCACCTGCCCCGGGGCTCCAGAGCGGGCGGCGCGGCGCGCGGGGTCTGGCGGCAGGCGCCGGCCCGCACCGTTTATAGCCAGGAGCGCCCCCCTCCTCGCTTCTCCCCACCGCACCCCCGCCTGCTTCCTGCCCATCTCCCACAGGCTTCGACAGATCCCGCCAAATCTGTTTGATCGATAGTTCAAAACCGGGCCTCGGTGGCGGCGCGGCCGCGGCTTTGTCCTCGGGGGTGGAACCGCCGCTCGCGACGGCGAATCAAAGGCGGTTCAAAGGGCTCGCCCGGGAGCGCGAGTCGGTATCAAAGGCGTCGCGCACCCCCCACCCCACCCCACCCCCAGGCCGCTCCGAGCCCACCCGCCAGGAAAGGTGCCAGAAACGGGCGAGGGGCCGCGGAGGCCGGGCTTGCGACTGGCCAGGGCTGACCCCGAGCGCCCGAGCGCCGCGCCCCGGCGGGGGCAGCTTGGCGCGCAGGTGGGGACCCCCTCCCCGCCCCGCCCCGCAAACGCGCACCTGTTCCCGCCCCACCTCCGGCCGGAAGTCGCTCTCCTTCAAAAGAGTCAGGGCTGTTCCATGGGATTTCGCAAAAATTCTCCTTTGTTTGTTTATTTATTTATTTATTTTTATTATTTGACAGGTAGAGCTATAGACAGTGAGAGAGAGAGACAGAGAGAAAAGTCTTCCTTCCGTTGGTTCACACCCCTAAGTGGCCGCCACGGCCGGCGCTGTGCTGATCTGAAGCCAGGAGCCAGGTGCTTCTTCCTGGTCTCCCATGGGGTGCACGGCCCAAGGGCCTGGGCCATCCTCCACTGCCTTCCCGGGCCACAGCAGAGAGCTGGCCTGGAAGAGGGGCAACCGGGACTAGTACCCGGCGCCCACATGGGATGTCGGCGCCTCAGGCAGAGGATTAACCAAGTGAGCCATGGCGCCGGCACCCATTTGTTTATTTTTAAAGATTTATTTATTTATCTATTTATTTTAAAGGTAGATTTACAGAGAGGTGAGGAGTGGGGCGGAGGAGATATCGTCCATCCACTGGTTCATTCCCCAAATGACCACAACAGCCAGAGCTGAGCCACTCCGAAGCCAGGAGCCAGGAGCTTCCTCCAGGTCTCCCACATGGGTGCAGGGGCCCAAAGACTTGGGCCATCCTCCACTGCTTTCCCAGGCCACAGCAGAGAGCTGGACCGGAAGTGGAGCAGCCAGGACTCAAACTGGTGCCCATATGGGATGCCGGCACTGCAGGCTGCGGCTTTACCTACGACGCCACAACGCTGGCCCCCGAAAGTTCTCTTTTAAGGGATGAGGAAGTGCAGATTTGCGTGGGGACTTAACGCAGGGTCCGGAGCAGCAGGTGTCATTTGGGGTGCAGCGGACTCGCCAGCTGATTTCTCGTGCGATTCCACGCCTTTCCAGGGTTCCCAGTTTGAATTTGTAAAATCTTCTGGTTTATCCTTTCTTTTTTGGTCTAATTTTTTTATTCCCCCCAGCCAGATTCTTTAGAGAAGGCGATTAATGTATGCTTGTGCTGCAGGACAATCTAGAACTCTCTCCGTTGTTTCCCTTGTTCTCAGTGTGGGCCCGGGTACCCTCAGGGGTAAGCAGTTGTTTACAATCTAAAACTGTGCACGGGCTGGTGTGTGGCCCAGTGCTTAAGTCGCTGCCTGGGGTGCCTGCCTCCCACAGCAGAGTGCCTGGTTCCAACTCCAGCTACCCCTCTTCCCACCCAGCTTCCTGTTAACATGCACCCTGGGAGGCCGGAGGTGATGGCCCAAAACCTTGGGTCCCTGGCACTCCCACGAGGGAGATCATTGAGTTCCAGGCTCCTGGCTTCAGCCTGGCCCAGTCCTGGCTGTTGTGGGTATTTGAGGAGTGAACCAGTGCTTGAAAGATTTCTCCCCCCCTTCTCCCCCTCTCTCCCCCTCTCTCCCTCTCCTCCTCTCTCTCCCTCTCTCTCTCCCCCCTCCTCTCTCTCCCTCCTCTCTCTCCCTCTCTCTCTCCCCCCTCCTCTCTCTCCCTCTCTCTCCCTCCTTCTCTCCTTCTCTCTCTCTCTCCCCCTCTCCCTCTCTCTCTTTCCTTCCTCTCTCCCTCTCTCTGCCTTTTCTCTCTCTCTCTGCCTTTCAAAAAAATAAAAATACGTGTTAAAATGGTAAAGCTACAGACGTGCCTTTTTTATGCCATCCGAGGCACTTCCGTGCTCCTGGCCTCCAGATGCTCCTCCATTGCCATGGCCCCAGAGCGCCCTCAGTTCTGAGGGAGGCCCGCTGCCATTTGCGAGCTTCCAGCAGGTGATCTGAGGCTCCCTCCACTGCCCCCCCTCCCCCGGCTCAAGAGCCTTTTTTTTTTTTTTTTTTTTTATCACTTAAGCTGACAACATCAAACACGCTTTGATAGTCTGACAAGACTGGTGACTAGAGGTGTTACAGAATTTATTTTGAAGTTGGATGATTAGGACCAAGGATAAAGGAGACAGCCCCAGGGTCCCGGCTCTGGTGGTTTCTGCTGCTTCCTGTTGCCTAACCACAGAGAAGAGTTTGGTACCAAAAGCCTGGGGTGCTATGCACAGGAAAACAGACTCCCGGGAAGTCCTGTAGCAGCCCAGACCCTGCATGCAGATGTCAGGAATAAAATAGAAAACTGAGAATCCGGGGTCCAGAGACAAGACACACACGCAAAGAGATGGTTTGAATATGCAAAAATAAAAGCATGGATGCAAGACTGGAAAAAGTCACAAAGGTACAAATACAGAGGAAGGCATGATTTAGACTTCTTGGAGGAATGAAAGAAAGGTGTTTTCAAAGGAGGGACTTTCTGAGTGGGACTTTGTGGGATGAGTAGGAGTTTCCTAGGGATGGTCCCACCGCAGGCTCAGGGGTTGAAGTGTGTGCAAGGGCCGGGAGGTGCATCCAGCCTCTAGTGAGAGGTTCTGTGTGGCTGACTCAGGCAGTGGGAGAAAGGGTGAGGCTAGACTGTGAAGGACCTGACACACTACCACTGAGACATCTGGATTTCATTCTTGGTGCAACCCAAAGTCACAGGAGACGCTGGGGCTTGGCAAGGGCAGGTGTGATCGGCCGTTAGGAAGAAGGCGCTGCTGGCAGTGTGAAGCGGGGCCGGGGTGTCACTTAGAACCCAGCTGTAATTGCTCCGTGACGATGGGACAGTCGGTGACACAGTGATAGAGAACCCCGCATGGGGGGGACCCGCAGCAGCCCCTGCAGCGTCTGTGGGGGTGTGAGGGATGGAGGGAAGCCGGGGTGATTCTGCCGTTTCTAATCCGGCACGGCCGCGCAGGCTGATGGCGCTGGGACGTGAGCTGGAGGAGGCGGAGCAAGGCTTTCCTGATCCTCAAGTATCTGCCGGCTGTGTGACACGGATGCAGGCTCAGCGGCCATGCCCGACACGTGCCACACTCTCGCTTTGCTCGCAGGAGACAGGAAGCAGAGGCTGGACACCAGGTGGTCACAGGCAGGGCGTGCACAGCCCTGTCCGTCTGTCTGTCCTTCTCAGCATTAGAAGAGTGTGGACTTTGGGGTCAGGCCAGGCTGATGTGACCCCCAGGCTGGTCTCCCGTTCCTTGCCCCGCCCCCATCCATCTGCCTGTCATGGCACCTGTGACTGTATTTGTCCCTCTGAGAGGGCAGGACTGTGGCAGATGCATTTGCATATCCGCATGCTTGGCATGTAGGAAAGACTCCAGAACCTTCTGTCCGACGGGCGAACACACAGGTAAACACGGGTTTCTAGAAACACTGTGACCTGGGCAAAGTCGGTTCACCTGCCCAGGCTGCAGTCTCCTCGGCTGTGCCACTGGCGCTGGTGACATTGGGAACACACGGGGGGGCTGACCCACGGTGACATCAGGAACACACGGCAGGGGTGACACACGGTGACATCAGGAACACACGGCAGGGGTGACACACGGTGACATCAGGAACACACGGGGGGGCTGACCCACAGTGACATCAGGAACACACGGGGGGTGCTGACCCACGGTGACATCAGGAACACACGGGGGGGCTGCTGACCCACAGTGACATCGGGAACACACGGGGGGGTGCTGACCCATGGTGACATCGGGAACACATGGGGGGGGGCTGACCCACGGTGACATCAGGAACACACCGGGGGGGCTGACCCACGGTGACATCGGGAACACACAGGGGGGCTGACCCACGGTGACATCGGGAACACACGGGGGGGCTGGCCCACGGTGACATCGGGAACACACGGGGGGGGGCTGACCCACGGTGACATCGGGAACACACGGGGGGGCGCTGCTGCAGTACCCAGCACCCATAACACTCTGCAAAAAAAGTCTCTTGTTGGTTTCGCAGCCGGAGCTCCCCAGTGCGTGGCACCTTGGACAGCCCTGCCACAGCAGGCTCACCACAGATGTCTGTTCTGGCTAATCCGTCTGAGGAAGCCCCCTCTCACCCTCTCACTCGTGTGCAGTGAGACGTAAGTGTCTCTAGCTCTCTAAAGGCCGAGTGGCGTGGAGGGAAGCAGGCCCCGAAAACGCCCCGGGATCCGCGGAGATGCTTGCTGGGTCACAGCTGCAGTGCTCCTCGGCCACCATGCCCCCCAGCAGGCTCCCGCTTACTTGGGGGGTTCGGCTGGAAGGCGATGACAGGAGAAGTAGGGAGAGAGAGAGAGCAGGCATCTAGCCCTGGCAGTAAAGAAGCCCGCTGCCCACGTGGGCGTGACCCCTGCTCCAGCACCTGACTCCAGCTCCCCACTAACGCGTACCCTGGGAAGGCAGCAGACGGCGCCTCTCCTGCCACGTTGGGGACCTGGGGCAAGGTCCGGACCTGACTTCAGCCCAGCCCAGACCAAGTTGTTGAGGAGTGAACTGGCACAGGAGAGCAAGCAATAGTAATAACAATATATGCATGGGGGTGTCTGTGTGGTCCAGAGATTGTCACTTAGTGATTGAAGTCCCAGCACCTCCACTTCCAATTCCTGCTTCCTGCTAATGCATGCCCCGGGAGGCAGCAGGCAATGTCGCAGGTATTTGGGTCGTCCCTGCCACTCACATGGGAGACCTGGATTTAATCTGGGCTCCTGGTTGCACGCTGGGCCCAGCCCTTGGCTGTTGCAGGAATTTGGGAAGTGAACCAGCGGGTGAAAGATAATCTCTTGGGGCCAACATCATCATGGCGCAGTGTATAAAGCCGCCGCGTGCCTATAGGTGCTGGTTCTGATCCAGCTCCCTGCTAATGCACCTGGGAAAAGCGGCAGAAGATGGCCCAAGTGTTTGAGCCCCTGACACTGACACGGGAGACCCAGAAGAAGCTCCTGGCTCCTGGCTTCGGCCTGGCCCAGCCCTGACCTTAGCGGACATCTAGGGAGTTGAACCAGTTGGTGGAAGATTCTCTCTCCTCTCTCTGTAACTCTGACTTCCAATATATAGATGATTTTTAAAAAATAAAGATGGTCTCTTTGTGCCTTAGAAATCAGATGAAAATAAATAATTTAAATGAATGAGTCTCGGCTTTAACGTGTCTGCGGGTGATCAGTTCCTCTGCTCGCAGGCCAGGCCTCTGAAGCTGGCGACCCAGATGTCAACAGCCGGGCTTGCAGGAGCCACCCGCCAGGGCCCCTTAAGCTGCACCTTGAACTGCGGTTCTTTGAAAAAGGGCCGCCGGCAGGGTGCTCCTTCCGCCCGCCCGGAACAAAGGCCGCCCTCACGCGCGCTTTTGGCCGACACGTTGACATTGTGATCCCCCCCGCCCCTCCCCCGTGGCAAGGATTATGGGTTCCTGAGTCTCCTGGTTTTGCAGTGAACACCTGGCCAGCGGTGTTCTGAGCCGGAGCCATCCCGCCTGAGATCACAGGGAGCGGAAGCTCCCGGAGGAGCGCGCTCTGCGAGGTCGCCGCCGACTGCACTCCTGGGTGATCTGGGACCCGCGGGAGGCTTGCGGGGGCTGTGTTTGCGAGCCGACACCTGTGCCCCAGCGACAGCTGCCGCAGCTCCAGTCAAAGGCAGGGTGTCAGACGGATGATTTATAGTCACTGAGGGCATGGAAATTTCGTTCCGGCGCCTGTGTCAGCACCACTTTGATTTCCATAAATTTTCCCTTTCTTAAAAGGGAATCAAAGTCACTGAAAAGAGCAGGGCCTTGGCAGAATCTCACAGGAACTGTTCAATAAAACGGGAGACGAGACGCGGCCCGTCGCTGGGAGCAGACAAAGGCTACAGGCCAGCGTCGCAGCCCAGCTACCTGCGGTGGGAAGCTAAAGCAAACCCTGAGGAGGGCTGAGGAGTGGGCCGTGCCTCCCTCCCACTGTCCCCCATTTTCCACTGTGACATGCTATGGCTGCGTGTTACACAAAATGCCGGGGTGTGTGTATACGTGTACGTGTGTGTTACAACCAATACTGCTAAAGATAGGCAAGAAAAGGCCGGCGCCGCGGCTCACTAGGCTAATCCTCCGCCTTGTGGCGATGGCACACCGTGTTCTAGTCCCAGTCGGGGCGCCAGATTCTGTCCCGGTTGCCCCTCTTCCAGGTCAGCTCTCTGCTGTGGCCAGGGAGTGCAGTGGAGGATGGCCCAAGTGCTTGGGCCCTGCACCCCATGGGAGACCAGGAGAAGCACCTGGCTCCTGCCATCGGATCAGCACGGTGCGCCGGCTGCAGCGGCCATTGGAGGGTGAACCAACGGCAAAAGGAAGACCTTTCTCTCTGTCTCTCTCTCTCACTGTCCACTCTGTCAAGAAAAAAAAAAAAGGCAAGAAAAGAGAAAACACAGCAGGCAGCGGCTCAGGAAACACTGCCCATGGTGCAGGCCGGGAAACAGCCCCTGAGCAGGATGTGTCCTCTCATCACGGCCACTGTGTCCCAGCAGTGTTCCACAGCCATGCCGACAAACACAAACTGCCTTTTGTTTTTGAAAGATTTGTTTTACTTAGAGTTACAGAGACACAGAAAGAGGAAGAGAGAGAGAGAGAGAGAGAGAGAGAGAGAGAGAGAGAGAGAGAGAGAATCTTCCATCCATTGGATCACTCCCGAAATGGCCGCAATGGCCAGGATTGGGCCAGGCCAAAGCCAAAAGCCCAGAGTTTTCTTCCAGGTCTCGTGTGTAGGTGCAGGGGCCTACGCACTTGGGCCATCTTCTGCTGCTTTCCCCAGGCGCATTAGCAGGGAGCTGGATTAGAAGTGGAGCAGCCAGGACTTGAACTGGCACCCATATGGTTGGCCAGCGGCCTGACCCGTTATGCCACAATGCCAGCCTCTGCTTTTTTTAAAATCTGAATTATGTTTCTAGAGTGGTTCAGGACTAACGTCCAGAGGCCTTTTCACCTTGTGGTTTACAGGAGGCCTTCCTGTGAAGTAACCTGGAAAGCCAGGCATGCTCACAGAGCTCACCTCGTTTCCTTTCTCTCTCGGCTGACTGGGACTTTGGTGTAACAACATGCAGGCACGTGGAGGGCATTAGAAGGCTGATGGACTCCTGTACAGCGAGCAGCATGGAGCCCGTGCCCGTCCTTTTCCCTTAAATTCACTGTTTCCCACCATTTGCCTTCCTCTTTGGTTCATTTCTCCTCATTTCCGTAATTTATTTTTGCCTCCCTCAGCACCCCCATAACTAACCCCACTTATTCTTTTTCCTGTTGACCCAAATGTTCTCTCAAAGGTGACGGTGTTCTGACACTTCAGGAGCCTGACAGTCTGGCCAGCCTGCCGCCCTGGGAAGCCATCTCTGGGGCAGTCACCTCCCCATGCATCCATGTGATCTGAGATCTCTGCTGAGTGGGAGGCTGGAAGGCTGTGGAGGGAGGGCAGGGTATGTGTATGACTCTGGGGACAGAGGGCCGACACTACTGGGTGACCCACATCCTCCAGGGAGCCTGTCTCAGGGAAGGAGTAAGCAGAGAGGAGCCCTCCAGGCCTGCAGCCTGTTGCCCAGCAACAAAACAGATGTTGCCATCTTTGTGGTCTGGACCCAAGACTCAGACCACACTAGGTCTGATTTGTTTTCCAAAGATATAAAGGGTGAGTCCTATCACATTAGAAAACCGCAAATCTGCATGGCTTCCCAGGGCAGAAGAATGAAATTTAAAAAACTAACCAGGGGGCTGGTGTTGTGATGCAGCAGGTTAAGCCACTGCTTGTGACATGGGCATCCTGTAACAAAGCACCAGTCCAAGGCCCAGCTGCTCCATTTCCAATCCAGCTTCCTACTGATGCACCTGGGAAGGCGGCAGATGATGGCCCAAGTGCTTGGACCCCTGCCAACCTTGTGGGAGACTGGGATGGAGTTCCAGGCTCTTGGCTTTGGACTGGCTCAGTCCTAGTTGTTGTGGGCATTTAGGGAGTGAACCAGCGAGTGGATAATCTCTCCTTCTCTTTCTGCCTTTCAAGTAGATGAAAAATAATAATAAAATAAAATACAATAAAAATAAAATAAATACAAAAAACCCTTGGCTGCCTTGTGAGCTCTGGAGGCCCCTATTGGAGGAAGGGGACCGTGGGTGAGGAATTTCCTGGGGAACTTTTCTGGGGACCTGGTTATCACAGCCCCAGGGTGAGCCTCCTCGGGTTACTCTACTTCCTTGGGCAGGTGTGGTGGTGCATCTGACACATGGGGTGGGTCTTTGGTACCTTGTTCTAAGCTCCTGTCCCAGGTGTGGGTCAAGCCACCCCAAGACTTTGGCTAAAGAAAGTGGGCTATAGTCCAAGCCTCTCTCTCTGGGCCCTATTTATTTATTTTATTTTATTATTTTTTTTAGAGAGAGAGAGAGAGAGAGAGAAAGAGAGAGAGAGAGAGAGATGGCAGAACAGCCAGAGTTAGAGGTAAGAACCCAGGTGACTGTCAGAGGTGCTAAAGCAGAGGGCCATACAGAGAGGGCTTATAATGGGAAGAAGAACAGGTAACAGATGAGAGGTGTGGTGGGGGAGATAAGGCAGGTGAGAGAGCGAGAGGAGAGAGATCTTTTTCTTTTCTTTCTTTTTTTTTTTTTGACAGGCAGAGTGGACAGTGAGAGAGAGAGAGAGACAGAGAGAAAGGTCTTCCTTTGCCGTTGGTTCACCCTCCAATGGCCGCCGTGGCCGGCGCGCTGCGGCCGGCACACTGGGCCCTATTTAGCCAGGAGTTGTCCTCTGAGAAATTCCATTTTAAAAGATTTGTTTATGTATTTGAAAGTCAGAGTTAGGGAGAATGAGAGAGCACGCTTCCATCTGCTGGTTCATTCCCCAGATGGGCACAACGGCCAGGGTTGGGCCAGGAAAAGCAGTGAGCCAGGAGCTTTGTCTGGGTTTCCCATGTGGGTGACAGGAGCCCAAGTACTTGGGCCACTCTCTGCTGCTTTCCCAGGAGCATTAGCAGGCCCTGCACCCGCATGGCAGACCAGGAGAAGCACCTGGCTCCTGGCTTTGGATCAGCGGGGTGCACTGGCCGCAGTATGCTGGCCGCAGCGGCCATTTAGGGGGTGAACCAACGGAAAAGGAAGATCTTGCTCTCTGTCTCTCTCACTGTCCACTCTGCCTGTCAAAAAAAGAAGAAGAAGAAGAAGAAGAAGAAGAAGAAGAAGAAGAAGAAGAAGAAGAGCAGCTGTGACACAAACTGACACACATACGGAATGCGGGTGTCCCAGGCGATGGCTTTACCTACTACACAATGCTGGCTCCCAGGGAAGTTTCATTTTAAAGATGAAGACAGTGAGACTCAGAGAGGTCAAGTAATTTGCCCAAAGTCACTAGGCCAGTAAGTTTTCTGGGACCAAAGTTTGTTCTTTCTTTATACCAACTGTACTGCTTACTCACTGAAGCCCACCCCCAAACCTGTCAAGTTGCTGGAAACCCTAATATACTCACTGAAGAAGAGAGTCACAGGGGACGTGGCTGTTTTGGCATTACAAGAAACCCTAGCAGTATGTCACCCTTCCCCCTAGGAGTCCTTTGTATAAATGGGGTTGCTGTGCTTCACTGTTAACATGAAAGTAGGGGCCAGCACTGTGGCATAGAGGATAAGGCCTCTGCCTGCAGTGCCAGCATCCCATATGGGCGCCGGTTCAAGTCCTGGCTGCTCCACTTCCGATCCAGCTCTCTGCTGTGGCGTGGGAAAGCAGTAGAAGATGGCCCAAGTCCTTGGGCCCCTACATCCACATGGGAGACCCAGAGAAGGTTCCTGGCTCCGGCCTTTGGACCAGCGCAGTCCCGGCTGTTGCAGCCATCTGGGAATGAACCAGTGGATCGAAGACCTCTCTCTCTCTCTTCCTCTCTGTAATTTTGCCTTTCAAATAAATAAATAACTCTTTTTTTTTTTTTTGACAGGCAGAGTGGACAGTGAGAGAGAGAGAGAGAGAGAGAGAGAGAGAGAAAGATCTTCCTTTTTTTTTTTTTTTTTGCCGTTGGTTCACCCTCCAATGGCTGCCGCAGCTGGCGCGCTGTGGCCGGCGCATAGTGCTGATCCAAAGCCAGAAGCCAGGTGCTTCTCCTGGTCTCCCATGTGGGTGCAGGACCCAAGCACTTGGGCCATCCTCCACTGCACTCCCAGGCCATAGCAGAGAGCTGGCCTGGAAGAGGGGCAACCGGGACAGAATCTGGCGCCCCGACCGGGACTAGAACCCAGTGTGCTGGCGCCGCAAGGCAGAGGATTAGCCTATTGAGCCACGGCGCCGGCCAAATAAATAACTCTTAAAAAAAAAAAAAAAGAAAGAAAGAAAGTAGTCTCAGCCAGGCCATACCCTAATCTTCACATGGCACATTAGGAAAACTGATCCTCCCATGAAAACATTTTGTAAGCATCTGCTGCCCTTGGAACAAATTAGATTTTGATACACTGTCTAATTCTAATTAATGACTTTGTTTGTAACCATATGCAGGTCTTGGATGAGGCTGTGTGGAACTTGAGGGCAGAATCATCACCCTGACTCAGAGGGGAACACCTGGGGCCCACCACCAGACTTCGCTTCATTTTACCCGATCTTCTTGCTTCCCCTTGTGGTCAGAAATGAGTTAGCACTCACAAGGCACGCCGTAGATTCCAGGTAACAAGGTTCCAGAAATATTTCCCAATTTCTGCTGGAAACTCCCCACAAAACAGCACTCTCTTACAAACCTAGGTACTTCCCTGCCTTATGAAAGTGAGCCTGGTTTTTCTATTATGAAAGAAATACGTGTTTCCAAATTTTAGAAATTATGGAAAATATAGGACGTGTGAAGAAAATAGAAGTCACATTTGTATACTGTTCCAGCAGAAATAGTCACTGTTGACTTTTTTTTAAAGTGTTGTTGCTTTCTTTCTATGAGGGAACATAAACACACATGCATGCAGCACTTATTTAATACGCAATATAATTAACCTGTCACCAGCTCCAGAAGGAGCTATTACTAATGCCAGTGTGTACACATGTGCACCTCCTCTGTCCAATACAGCCTCAGAGGTCACACCCTGATGTCATGTTTATCCTCCCCTCACTTCTCCTCAGAGTACCATTACAGCACACACACATGCATGGAACTACACTACACAGACTCTTGTTTCCCATCACCTATGAGAACACATAGCTGTATTAGAACTCAGAACAGGGTGTGTCTCTTAATGATCTCTAAATACTGGCCATTTATGTAGCTTTCCATTTTTTGCTATTATAAATTGTTCGAGCTATTAAATAGAAATCTATAATTATGAAAACTATACATCTATAAAAACTATAAATCTATAAATATGAAACTGTGGGGTATGAAATCCATCTCTTTTTTTTTAAATTAGTATATTTGTCCAGGTTACTCCAAAGATCTCTTTAAACATTTTTTTTATTCTATGTGAGACAGCCAAAGAGAGCAAGCAAGCTGTCACATCTGCAGGCTCATTCCTCAAATGCCCATAACAGCCAGAGTTGGGGCATGTCAAAGCCAGAAAACTGGAACTCAACCCAGGTCTCCCACATGGGTGGCAAGGACCTAATTACTTAAGCCATCTTGCTGCCTCCCAGGGTGTGCATTAGAAGGAAGCTGGAATCAGAGGCAGAGCTGGGGCTGGAAGCCAGGCACTCCAACATAGGATGAGGGATGAAGGTGTCATAAAGTGGCAATTCAACTGCTGCACCAAAAGCCTCTTTGCTCTGGAAGTCATTCCCTGTGGGTCCAGCTGAACTTTTCCAAAGATCATTTCCAAGAAGCCTCCAAACCCCATGCAGGTCCAACTCAATGCTTTCACCACTGTTGTCTCTGCTCTGCTGCTCCTGGGAGTGGACCAGGGATTTGCTTATGCTTCCTCCTCTTCAAAGCAGGGGATCCCCAGGCCTCAGCACAATTTTGGAGTCCTTGAAAATAAGTGGGTCATTTAAAAAAAAAAAAAAAAAAGAAATGGCCTTAAATCACAGTGTTGGCTCCAGAATCTAATAATATTCTTACATCTAAGGTAACTGAGCTACCAAATTTTTACAGTGGAGCTTCTGTCTTCTTCTTCTTCTTTTTTTTTTTTTTTATTTATGAGACTAAAACCCTACTAACCCTCTGAGATTTTCCTCTTATAAAGGCAACATGGGCAGATCAGCAGGTTATCTTGACTTGAACGAGCAGGTGACCTGTCCTGGAAATCTAGTCCATACATCATCTCCATGGGCCTCTGGACTCACTCAGCTCTGACACTTTTGGGTTTCTGAGAGTGGTTCCCTATTAGTAAGCATAGTAAATGTCTTTCAAAGGGAGGAGTTTAAAGTTCCTTTCCTGCTCTAAAATTCCGTGATTCTCTTGGTTTTATAGCAGAGAATGCCACGTTGGCAGAATTTGGACTGAGAAAATCCTTTGTACAGTTCCCCAGTTTGGATCTCAGTGAGTGGAAGAATGAGAACTGCCTGTAATTCTGAGCTGGTGAAAGCTCAGTTCCTAAGGACATGATCCAGCTAACTTGAGAGGGCTGGAGGCACAGGGAAGAAAGGAGGGATTCCTTCTCAGCAGGTGTTTTCCTTAGCAGTTTCTCTCATCACCTTGCTGTTTTAGGTATTGGGAGAGAGAGCAAAGTCCCTTTGGATGACCTAGGTTTGGTGTTGTCAAGGCTTTCTAGGAGAAAGACTTTGGAGAGCAGAAGACAGAGGAAGAATGTTGCCACATTCCCAAAGGGCTACTTACAACCTTTAATCGTCGGCTACAGCTGACCAATGCCAGGTCTGAGCCAAAGTTTAGGCAGCAGTTGTGGTTTTAATATTCATACGGATATGGGTCCGGTGCCGCGGCTCACTAGGCTAATCCTCCGCCTGTGGTGCCGGCACACCGGGTTCTAGTCCCGGTCGGGGCGCCAGATTCTGTCCTGGTTGCTCCTCTTCCAGTCCAGCTCTCTGCTGTGGCCCGGGAAGGCAGTGGAGGATGGCCCAAGTGCTTGGGCCCTGCACCCACATGGGAGACCAGGAGAAGCACCTGGCTTCTGGCTTTGGATCAGCACGGTGTGCCAGCCACAGCGCGCCGGCCACAGCGCGCCGGCCGCAGAGGCCATTGGAGGGTGAACCAATGGCAAAGGAAGACCTTTCTTTCTCTCTCTCTCTCTCACTGTCCATTCTGCCTGTCAAAAAAAATATTCATATGGTTATGAATAAATATCTACCCTGCCACCACAAATCCGAAGTATACTAATTTTCATCTATGTTATTAACTAATGAACATTTTCCATATGCCAGGTAGACTATATGCTAGGAATTATCAATTTAATATTCACTACAATCCCCTGAGGTAGACATTATTTAGTTGTTTCACAGATGTGGAAACTGAGGCACAGAGAGGTTAAGTTGCTTGCATAACACCGCAGAGTTGGCAGAGCTGAGACACAAATCCAGCTCTGTTCAGATTGTTACATTCTGCTTCGCTTATGACATTGATCACATTCTGCTTATTCCTCAGGTATTTGTCTTACATTTTAAGTAGGTTGGGGTATTGATCTTATTTTTTTTTACTTACACACAGCAAGCCCATATGGTACTCATCTACTGATTCAAGCAACAGCCTGACATTGTACGTTGAGCAACGCAGACTTGGTGGGATTTCCTCCATTTTTACTTTGAAAAATTTAACACTTACCATAAAGGTTCAAGAACAGTGCAATGAACACATGTGTCTTTCAGCTAGAATGACCAGCTGTTAACATTTTGTCACTTTTTTTCTGGATCATTTCAGAGTTAGTTGCAGACATAAGATATTTCACTTCCAAACACATTTCTCTTAAAAACAAGGCCAGTTCTGCATATGCCATTGCCCTCAAGAAATTGAGAAATTCACTTTTTCACAACACGAACGTGGTTTACATAGAAATTTTCTCAACGATGGCCTTCATTGGTCATTTAGGATCACACATTGCTTTTAGTGTTATCTTGCTTGTCTCCTTTAGTCTTTCCTTAATTTTTCAAGAGACTGGTGTTTTTGAGGACTTGCAGAAGGCAAGTTTCTCTGTTTCCTCACGGGTAAGCTAAACCACATGCTTTCGGCAAGAGTATGACCTGGGCGTCCCCGTGCATGGCATCCGGGGCACACGACGTTGGCTGTGTGTCACAGGGCGACGCCTGTGAAGTGAAGACATCTCTTCTGGAAGTCGCGCAGGCGGTGACTGGAAACCCTGCGGCTACCTCCGCCGCCCGTGCGGAACTGGCACCCAAAGCCCTCATTATCCCGGCAGGTCCAAAGCGCTGACTCCCCACTTCCGCACTTTCTTCATTTATTCGGCGGCATTCGCCTCGAAATGTCCCTTCAGGGGCCTATGTTTTCTCACCCTCAGGATGCGGTAACCCAAGAACCACATTCCCGACCGTCAGTCCGTCTGACAGGAAAACCCCGCTCACACCTGCAAGGCCTGCCCCGCAGGACGACGCGGTCGGGCGCTACCCGCCAGGCCGGGCTCCCCCCAGCTCGGGAGCCGCGCACCGCCGCCACGCGCCCGCCCCCGACACCTCCCGCGCGAACAGCCCCCAGCCACCCAAGGACGTCTCGCGAGAACGAGCCCCTCGCAGGGACAGAGTGCGGTCCCCGAGCGCCCGCCAACCCCCGCCGCCCGACCTGCGGCGGGGCCGTCGAGCGCCCGCGCGCCCGCGGCGCCGGGCAGTTGGCGGTGCGCGTTCGGCCCCGCCCCCTGCGCGCACTCGGCCGCGCGGCCGCGGCGCGCCCCTACGGCGCAGACGCGTGCGCGTGCGGGGCGGGGCGCGCAGGCGCCGCGGGGGCAGTGCGGCCGCGCAGGCGCGGACGGCGTTGGTTAGGAGAAGACCTTCAGCGTTGCCCTGGCGGAGCGGGGACGGCCCTCGGCTCGAAGGTGAGGGCAGCGGCGGCCGCCGGCGCGGAGGCCCGCGGAGGGGCCGGGCGGCGGCGGGCCGCGGGCTGACGGGGGCGGCCCTCACGGAGGGCGAGGGGGAGCGCAGTCTGACGGGGCGCGGACCGAGCGGGCCGCCGGCTCCGGCCCGGACCTGCTGCCCCGGCCGCCTCGGGGGATGGAGCCGCCGCGCGGCAGGGCAGGTGGCGCCGCGAGTGCGGGGCAGCGGGGCAGCGAGCCGCCCGCCGCGGGAGGTGCCTTGATGTTCAGGGTCAGGCGAGACAGGAAGTCGGTTTTTAGGGAAGTTGGATCCCTGAGCCCCAGACCCACCCCCTTGCCCTTGCCTGCTGTCCGCGTGGGGCGAGGCTCGCGCCTTGTGGCCGGAGGGCGGATGCCGTCCGTGCAATGGACGGAGAAACGAGGAACAAAAGGCTGTCAAGTTGGGGATTGTGTGAAAACCCCGCTTTTTCCTTCTGCGTCTGATGCAACCGCGGCACCTCGGACCCATCCACGAACAAGTGCATTTTGTAGCGCTGATGGAAGTGAGAAGCACGAAGCCTCTCCCGATTTTTGCTGGATCATACCAGCAGTGCACTTGCCATCGGCGTCATGGCCCTGGAAAAGTCAGCCGGAGCCAGGCAGAATTGAGACCCGTTCGTGAACCAGGCCCGCTGCCTGACTGTTGACAAGTATCTGGTACTGGTTTTGCACTAAAAAACCAAGCAGAATGCTAAGATTTTATTTGGTCCCGCCAAGTATATAGGAAGGTACTTCAAACAGTTTGTGGGGAAATGGAGTGAAAAGATAAGTTTGGATGCAAATTGTTTTTTGAAATCCTTGTGTAGTTTTTTCATAATATGCATTTCCATGAATGTTTTGAAGACCCCTCGAATGCACCTCTTGTGTGCATGGATTTTTTTGCACCAAAAGAAACTTTTTTATTTATTTGAAAGGCAGAGTTACAAAGAGGGAGAGGCAGAGAGAGAGAGGAGAGAGAGAGAGGTCTTCCATCCGCTGGTTCACTCCCCAGATGGCTGCAAAGACTGGGGCTGGGCCAGGCCAAAGCCAGGAGCTTCCTTATGGTCTCCTACATGGATCCAGGGGCCCAAGTGCTTGAGACATCTTCCATTGCTTTCTCAGGTGCATTAGCAGGGAGCTGGATTGGAAGTGGAGCACCCGGGACTTGAATCCACATGGGATGACCCGGTACTGCAGGTGGCAGCTTAACCTGTGCCACTGTGTGGGCCTGCACCAAAAGAAACTTATGAAATCCTCTTTTCATGAGCCGTTTGAAGTATCCTGGGTGTTTCTGAACATTTAATTGTGTCTTCTCTTGTTACTGTGAAAAATCAGACTGGAGTTCTGAAGGTGCCCCCCAAGTTACAGGCTCCTGGCAGTATTTGAACAAATATCAGTAGCTGTTTAATAATCAAGTAGGAGTTGGGAATATGTCAGAAGTCTGGACTCAATCATATAAGTATTGAATTGTAAAATAACTGCTTTGGAAGTGAACTATGAGACCCTGTAGCTTCAATTTCTGTTATAAGGCAGTACAATTATAGCACTCTTTCTGTTTCGTTTTTATACTATACTCTTTCTTCATAACTTTATATGTTGGTGTCTGTCATATTTGATAGGTTAAGGAACACATTTTAAATGACTTCCTGATTAACTGCATCATACATATATGTTCAGGTATGATGATGTAGGCAAAAATTTAGCAGAAGTCCAGATTAAAAGCTGGGCTAAATATAGATATTTGTGTAGATAGTTCAGGCATAACAGTTGCAAGAGCTAGTTGGTAACTGAATTTTTCCTGGTAGAAACTGGGCTAATGAAATTGCTTGAGGTGGTTGTATCTTTGTTAGACATGGCTTCTCAGTCGGTGCTAGGGACACAACAGAACCTGCTGCAGGGAGACATTTACCATTATACAGAGTGGGCAAAGGAGTACTATGCTCAGCAGTGTTGCTAGCTTCTCAGGATTTGATGGGCGAGTCCCACTGCCAGTAGAAAAGCTGGTGAATACTAAGTAGGCAAGGTGAGAGGTCAAGGCACCTTGGGTTTTTGAAGGCTTTAACTTGAGAGCTGACACCAGTTTTGCTAAGCAGTTGATTCTATACTATTTCTGGTTAATTGCTAAAATTATAGCACTCTATTTTCGGAAGAGCTTTGAGAAGGCATATTGTATGTGAATACATTTCAATTAGTGTGATAATTCTTGTCTTTAAAACAACTTAAAAGTAGCAAAATATCAACCCTGAGGATTTTGATATGTATTCTTGGAATTCCTTTTAAAATTTACCTTATTGCATTGTGTAACAGCCTTGAGAAAGGTTTTTGTAAGATACATTTTGCATATATTTTTAAGCATTCCAGTTTAATAAAGCATTTCCTCCAAAGCAAGTGAGAACTTTCTTTGAAATGCAGTCAGAAAATTGACGTCATTGAATCTCAGGGGAGAACTCGGCAGTGTTCTGTAGGGCACTTTTCTCAGGAGCAGAGTGCTTTCTCTTAATCTTGATTGCATTAGTAATGAACTTAATGGTGCAAAGGAGGACTGCACACATCTCTTCTTGCAGGATGAAACACTGGAAGAACGATGGGTGAATAATTACTAAATGGTTATTTTTATTCCTTTGTCCTCATGTTTCTTTATAAGATATGTGTAACACACCGACTTACTGTGACCTAGGAAAGGCTGCCAAGGATGTCTTCAACAAAGGATACGGTAAGTGTGCCGTCACAGATTTCCAGTGTTGGGTCAGGATTAGTGTGGACTTGGCTCTGTGCAAGATACTGTGCTCATAAAATAAGAGTACGTGTACATTGATCTAATTCACAAGCTTTAATTTGATAATTATTAACAAGCTATCAGATTTCCTTCTTTTGAGAAGTGGAGCAGCTGGGACTCAAATTGGTGCTGGTGTTGCAAGCAGTGGCTTAACCTGCTGTGCCATAATGTTGGCCCCTATTTTTAGGTTTTAAAGTGTAATCTTTAAGTTTGAAATTTTTGCTGCTATTCACACTGGATTTTTTTTAGTTAGCTAATGATGTTAATTGTATGTTTTAGACTTGTGTATATACCAGCATACTATTATCTAGTAATTCTGGTTTTTAGAGTAGTGCATATTTTTTTCATTCATTTTTTTTAATTTATATTTTAAAAACTTGTCTGTTTATTTTGAGGAACTTAAAAAAATTAGACTTATTATAATTCATTTTCTTGTGGAATTCTTCTCTAATAAGTATACTGTGTATTTTCTATATAGAAATTTAATAATTTCTGAGTTGAAAAAACTAGAGTGAATATCACATTTTATACATTACTATATTTTTTCCTGTGTATCTAGGGTTTGGCATGGTCAAAATAGACCTGAGAACCAAGTCTTGTAGTGGAGTGGTGAGTACTCAATATATTTTAACAAACGTAATATAATTAACTTAGCAGATACTATTTAAAAATTATTATGTAGTCACGTGATCCAGCATGCTTTTGGCAGTGTGTTCTTCCCTGCAGCTTTGTCCTACTCTCAGATTTCAGGTAGCTTTCTAATTCTGCCAGTTAAACCCACATAGACAGTCAGGCTGCATTCTGGGGGTGACCCTTAGTGTTTGCCATAATAAATGTGTTCTGCATCTTACTCTCAGAAGATATAAAATATGCATATTTTTGCTCATGCCATATCTGTATACTTACATGAATATGTATATGAGCACTAAAAACTTTATTTCCAGTATAATGAGTTCATGTTTTATTGCCTTTTAAAAAAAAAAAAAAAGCAGCTTTCTCCTGTGTCTTCATGATTAGTTGAGGCAAAATGTAAACATAGATGAACTTTTTATTCGCTTCATTTTCTGATTTGTGCTCACTGGCCTCATCTTTGGTTGGAGTTTACCTGTTCATACTCCTGCAGGTTGTATTCCTGGATATGTTTAATTAGAAGGACAGAAGGCCTGTGGCACCCCTGTGAGGCTTTGTATTGCACTTTGTAAATCCAGGTGTGCTGTTGTCCCTCCTTCCCTGGGCTCCTCTAGTGTGAATAAATACTTATGCACCCCTTCCCCCTAACTAAGAGGAGCACATTGTGTCTAAGTGGTTCTGGTAAGGGTAGAAAAATTGTGCTCATTTTGAGTAGGTGTCTGAGTTTGTGCAAGTTACGTTTGTGTTGTAAAAATCATCAACAAAGATTTTTTCTCCCTTTCATGCTGCTGTGGTGATCATTCAGATGGTAAGGACAAAAAGCTCATTTCTGTGCCTGCTTTCTATGGCTGCTTTTGGTCTCCAGTATTGATTTAGGAAAAATATCATCCACCGTTCCACATTTTTTAGATTGTATCTTGGCGTTTGCATCATGTACCATCTGTTTAACCACAGTGTTTCTATTTGTTTTGTTGCTTACTAGCTTTTAATGTGAGTAGCAGATGTGGTGTGCATGTTATAAATGTATTTTGCACTGTTTGACCTAAGTGTGAAATTAGACAAAAGCTGAAGCTATCGTGATCCTGGAGCTCAGAACAAGTCTCGTCTTCTCTTTGATATCTGTACCTGGTGTTTGCACTAAGGAACGATGATGGTAACGAGGAAGAAAGGCAGACCACTCCTTTACCTTAATTTTGTGCATAAAGTGTCCCTCTGATGCCAAAATTAAGATTTGCATTGGTTGCACTTGTCAAGTTTGTGAAGCATAAATGTGAAAAACGAAACCCTGGTTAGTTGGATCTGTTGAAAGAAAATGAGTGTCACATTGAAGAATTAATGTGAACTGTTAAACATGACCAACACTTACTTAATCAGTTTTTAGTACGGACTTGCCCTACATGTGCAGTATGATACTCACTCTGAAAACTTCCTGTGAGGTGTAGATAAACACGTCGGAGTTTCCTGGTGGTTTTATTGCCTGTGCTAGAGCTTGGGAGCAGGCTGTTGTCGAAGGATTCCTGTTGCAGGCAGTGGGGTGGAGCCGGTGCGGGTGGCAGCATTTCAGAAATGTTCCTTAAACAGGGCCAATCAGAATGCTTCCTCCCCCTCCTGCTCCCTTTCCAGCTCATGATTGTCAGTGACAGGTGCTGATGGCTTCCCCCAGAAGGAGATTTGTTTCCAGTTGCTTATTGTCATGTGATTGAAAGGACGCTTGGCTTGGGAGGAGGGTATATGTTGAGGTATTCATAATAACCATTTGATAGTAGGTACTTAAAGGTACACAGGGTGGAGAAGGGGGAAAGAACATTCTATTACTGTGAACAATAGTCAGATATGTTCACATATTAAAATTGTTTATGCTGAACGTTTTGCATGTAGTTTTGTGGAAAAGCAGTGGTTTACATGAGGTAAATGTACTTGATACCATATCACCATACACTTGAAAGTTGTTAACATGGTAAATATTAGTTAAATGTATTTTACCTTAGTAATAAAAAATAAATTTAAGTAATGAAATGTTGACCCTGTTAAAAGGAGGATAAGGACCTCTAGATTAACTAATCACGTGAAAGGCATTACAGAGAAAGGATCACCTTTTTTTTTAGGCCATACAAGCAGAAGGTTTAAGATCACATATTTTGTCTATAAATAAAAATGGCATTTATTTTCCATGAAGAGATTTCTCTTTAAAGGAGAGAATTTAAGATTTCCTTTGAGTCAGAGTCTGTGGAACGAGAAACGTGTGTCAGAGAAGGGGAGCAAAGACCAGAAACTGGTGCAGATGCTCAGAGCAGAGAGGCAGGAGGCAGGAGGTGAGCTGTGTAGAGCAGGGCTGTGGTAACAAGTCAATTGTTCCGGTTTCTGATGCGTTGAATACACTTTCTGAAGTGAATATTTCCTAATCGATGAGCTAATTTTAAAGTAATTATTTTTTTCTTGCTTACCAGGAATTTTCTACTTCTGGTCATGCTTACACTGATACAGGAAAAGCGTCAGGCAACCTAGAGACCAAATATAAGGTCTGTAACTATGGACTCACCTTCACCCAGAAATGGAACACAGACAACACTCTGGGGACAGAAATCTCTCTGGAGAATAAGGTAAGGGAAGGCATTAGAAGTTACTCAATTTAAGCAGGTTTAATTTCTCTTATGGATTGTATAGTAAACAAGCCCAAGTACAGTCTGAACTAGCTCCTGTTACCTTTCTGATAGCTGTAATTCTTCTCTGCATGTGGCCTTTTTGGCCATTTCTTAGGTTTTTGGGAAATAAGGCCTTGTGTGTACTCTTAGAATGTCATCTCTTTGTTCTGATCTGTTTTTTTATTCTGTTATTCAGCTGAATCTCTACTGTGTAGGACAAACCATTTGTGGTGATTTGGTTTTCTAATCATTGCAAAATTTATGCCACAGAAAAGTGCCTCTAAAATTTTGTGTGTTTTCAAGTAGCTACTGTACAGGGCACTATTTTTTGTGATACATGTATATGTTCATTATCATATATAGATAAACATATAGATTTATAGATTGGTTTTTTAAATGTCTGATTATTTTATTGCAAAGAGAATATCAAGATTATTTGGTTGTATTGTAGTTCTGTTATTTTTGTATCGTAATTTATATTACTTGCTGTCATAGGATTTGGTCTATTTATTTTTTACCCATATTTTGGTGAAAGAACCATAATGAAAATGGGGTGAAGGGTGAGAAATATGGGGAGATATAATTTCTATATAATTTAATATTCGATTCTCTTTAATGACTTCCTTTTTTTTGTTAAAGGGGAAGTTAGTGGAAACTTTAAAATTGTTTTCTTGAGTTGAATAAAGAATTGGAAATTGGGGCCAGTGCTGTGGCTCTGCTGGTTAAGCCTCTGCTTGTGATGTTAGCATCCCATGTTGCAGTGCCATTTCAAATCCCGGTTACCCCACTCCCAATCCAGCTCTCTGCTAATGCACCTGGGAAGGCAGTGGATGATGGCGCAAGTGCTTGGGCCCCTGCCACTCATGTGGGAGACCTGGATAGAGTTTCTGTCTCCTGGCTTGGCCTGGTCCAGCCCTGGATGTCGTGGCCATTTGGGAAGTGAACCAGCGGATGGAAGATCTATTTCTCTCTCTCTCTCTCATTCTGCCTTTCAAGTAAACTAATATATATTGTTTTTCAAAGAATTGAAAATTATTGTTAATTTAAAATCTTTGTTTTTCAGTTGGCTGAAGGATTGAAACTGACTCTTGACACCATATTTGTACCAAACACAGGGTAATTATCTAAATCTTATTTTCTGGAATGTTTTTGAAGCCTGAAGGGATGGAGACCATTAGAATTAGGGATTTGCAATGAGAAGTTTAGGGTAGAGGACGAGCTTAGGGGTTGTTGTCTGGAATACTAGAGGCAAGGGTAGAGGAAGCACCCTGAGGCAGGATAAAATTTCCATTTTAACATTGAACTGATGAACACAACTTTATAAATCTAATTCAAACCAGCATGGCACAGAACAGGCTTATGGGCTGGAATGGTCTGAGACCAGATACAGCTTCAGCTACTCTAAGATCGGTGGGTGTGCTGCTGAGAAGGCGGTTTCTTAAGATTGTAATCTAGAAATGTGGGTGTTGGGGCAGGAGGGAGGCTGATAACGGGTGCACAACACAGATAGCAGGAGTTAAGTTGTAGTGTTCTGAGTACAGTGCGCTGGCTGCAGTTCACAGTAACCTATTATACAGTTTATGAATGAACAGAAGAGAGGGACTCAGGCTCCAAGCATAAAGTAATGACCAGGAGAGGGAAATGTCAACTACCCTGATGTGATCAGCACACGTTGTATGTGTTTATTGAAATACCACACTGTATCCCATAAGTGTGTACAATTATTACTTTTTTGAAAATTGTAGGAGGTAGAAATATTAACTTGGTTTGATCATCACACATTGAAGATATGTATCATACTATTCCATAAATATGTCCAATTAATAGTAAAAAATTTAAAAAAAAGGTGTATCTGGTCTTCTAGAACAACAGAACGAGCAGTTAGGCTGCCTGCTGGGTCTGTTACTCTCTGGAAGTCCCCCAGCTTCTTGGCCTCAATTTCTTATGTAAAAGGTGGGAATTGTGTCATTTTCCCCTCTGCCTGATGTGGGTCTGTGTTACCTGAATGACAGAGAGAATGCAAAGTGGTGTTTCTGCAGGTATGGCCTCTGTGCCACCTGCTTTAGTTATCTTTAATATCCCCATAAGAGGCTCAATTGGAATAGGACAAGGACTATTAAGAAATAACTTCCTGTTTTCAGTATTGTCTTTGAAAAAAACTACACTTTTCTCCATGAAAGGGTTCTGGTGTGTGTTGGGCATTTTGTATTCTTGTGGCATTTGGCATTTGGAAACATTTAAAGAGATTTGTGTACATGTGTCTTCAGATTGTGAACTTGGCACTTACTCCTCCCTTTGTGAAGTTAATCACAACATATCCCATTAATTGAACTTATATTGAGGAATAGATAACAGTGTGTAGATTGCTGATCCTAACAGCATCCTATTTGTAGAACTAAGTCCCTTGAAACACTTTTACTATGGGTATATGCCCCCTACCAAAATAAGTCTTCCACTGAGGGAGAGACAGGATCTTAACTCTAAAGGTTCCGACCTAGCAGTAGAAACTCATTGTGTTTTCATTGTATTGTTTTTGTTTGTTCTTTACAGAAAGAAGAGTGGGAAATTGAAGGCCTCCTATAAACGGGATTGTTTTAGTCTTGGAAGTAATGTTGATATAGATTTTTCTGGACCAACCATCTATGGCTGGGCTGTGTTGGCTTTTGAAGGTTGGCTTGCTGGCTATCAGATGAGTTTTGACACAGCCAAATCCAAACTGTCACAGAATAATTTTGCCCTGGGTTACAAGGCTGCAGACTTCCAGCTGCACACTCATGTGTGAGTGTTTATAATTTATTCCTTACACAGTTGCTGAAAAAGGGTTGCTGTTAGCATCTTGCAACAGTTAAAGTGGTGGTGCCTCGGGGTACGAGGCCTAAGTGGACACCAGCGTTGGTGCACTGTTTTCCTAGTGAGTGAAACGTTGCCAGGAGACTCGTATACCTCACGCACCGTGCCGGGCTGCTGCTGGTAGTCACTGGCTTCAGCCTTTTCCTCAAACTCCAGGAAGCTCCAGAGTGCATGGATGGAGAGAGCTCACATCATGGTGTACCTCCCGGCATACGGGGTATTTTGGAATGTTTCCTGCTTCCTCTGGTATGCCTCCTGGTAGCAGGTTTGGATCGCCAAGGAACAGCCCACAAAGCGACTGGACTACCCTGAAGCATCCTCAGTAGTTCTGGAGGTTTCCAGGCGTCCTCGATCGGAACGTAGTCAGTGTGTTGCATTCAGAAGTTAACGGAGCCCTTTGTGCAGTTCTAGACTGCACTCTGTTGGCTGATCAGTGTGAACTTCTAATTGTGTTTTATGTCTTAGCCTGCTGGGTGGTGCTGCACTGTACCAGGCAGAACGCACAGAGGGCGGGCGAGCTGTGGGTTTTTGCAGTATTGCGGATTGCTCCCCACTCGGTCTGCTGTTCACTTAAGACTTAAATCAAGCAATGGCACAGACTGAGGTGCTGAAACCAGTAACACGGTATTATCAGGAAGACCATGACACCTCAAAGATAATTACTAGGACGCTTTGACGTGATAGTTTGGGTCCTTCTCTGGAACAGTGCACCCTTGACATTGTGGGGGAAAGTGCTTTCTAACTCTTCAGATTGTTTTAAATGAAGTCGAGGACTGACTTTATTCCTGCACTTCTGCCTCTGTGTTCTCTGCAGACTCTTGAGTGCACTCTGCTCTGAAGTTTCTAAGTTCAGTGACCATCAAAGAGGGACCTATAAATTACATTTCCCTGAGGCTCTTGCCTTGGTGCAGAATTGAATTGAGTCTAAGAAATTTACATTATGTGGAGGAACCAAGTAAATTAATCATGTTACTACGTCTTAATTAGGTGATTATAGAGCGTATCACTGGACCTAGTTCCGTGTTCGGTTTCATAGTCATTTGTGCTAGAAATTGGCTGAGATCCATAGTTGCAAAATGGGACCCGTGTTTAGACCTTTAGAATTTATTTCCTGTCCTAACAGTGGTACAGATTACGTACTTATGACTTTTGCTTGTGCTATGCAAACAGAAACGATGGCACTGAATTCGGAGGCTCCATCTACCAGAAGGTCAACGAGAAGATTGAAACGTCAATAAACCTCGCATGGACGGCTGGCAGTAACAACACGCGTTTTGGCATCGCAGCTAAATACAAGCTGGATTGTAGAACTTCTCTCTCTGTAAGAATGTGCTGTGGGCTGGATCTTCTCTTAGGTTTTCACTTCGGTTGCAGATGAGTACTGGGGTGTGCTTGCAGTCCGCACCTCACGTCCACAGCTGGCTCCTCGTGACGTGAGAGGATGACCATGTGGAGACCGGAGCGTGGGGCTTGCCCCGTCCTCTTGTATTTGAATGCCCTGTGACTTTCTCAGTTTATGTTAGCTTTTCTGCTTCACAGGAACTGGCTTACCGTTCCTGTGGCTGTTAGCAGTTGATACTAATAGTAGCACTAACTGAGCTCTCCAGTTTCAGGGACTGTGCTCAAGATTTTGCATGAGTTTTCTTACCTTCTTATCCTAACCCCTGGTCTACGTGGCGAGTAGTGTTATCCTCATCCGTGTTGTACAGATGAGGAGACCGAGGCCTGGGCCAGGTAACTTACCCCAGGCCACGCGGTAAGTGTTAGTGCCAGGATCCGGGCCCAGAGAGGTCGTACACCGGCACCTCCGTGTGTGGGCAGAGTTGCCGAGACCCATGGGCGTGCGTTCTCAACGCTCCCCACCCCTGCCAGCCCTGTTGGCTTCCCGAAGGATTTCTCTTTTTATGTATGAGATGTTTAATGTCATTAATTCTAGACTGGCCGTCAGGTGCTTTAGCTGTGGAACCTGATGCCTGAAGCAGTGGTTGTGTTGGATTCTTTAAGACATTGACTTGTTTTTTGCTTCTTTCCTGTCTCTGACTCTTAGGCCAAAGTAAATAACGCCAGCCTGATTGGACTGGGTTATACGCAGACCCTTCGACCAGGTAAGCAGAGGGGTCAGGGTAGAAGATAGAGGAGTAATGGCAGTAATCAGACGGGAGCCTGCAGGCACTGTGGGTTGATGCAGCCCGTATTTGTGACACTTGGTTCCTGAGGAGTAAGACAGATGAAGTGCTTTCACTCGGAAAACGCTTCTGTGTTTCCAACTATAATTTGGTCACTGTGGCCCCCGAGTTTGGTTGATCACTCTCATTGCTCTTAACTCGGAACCCCAAGTAGAGTTTGCCATGAGTCTGCTGTGCGTGTCGCACACCTGTCTGCGTGCCTGTGACTCCTGTCCCCAGCTGGGATCCCGCCGCTGACTCCGTCCACTCTGTGTGTGAATTCAGATTGCAAAGCCTGCTACAAGTGACCGGTGTTTTCTCCTCCCTAGGAGTCAAATTGACCCTGTCCGCTTTAATCGACGGGAAGAACTTCAACGCAGGAGGCCATAAGGTTGGGCTGGGATTTGAGCTGGAAGCCTAATGTGGCTTTGAGTCATGCATCACATTGGTCCCTGGCAGCGAAGAGAAATGAACCCACTATGTTTTGGCCTTAAAATTCTGTGAAGTTTCAAACGTGTGAACTTTTTATTCTTCCAAAGAATTGTAATCCTCCCCACACCGAAGTCTGGAGATTGCGGGTGCGCGCTCAGGAAGGCTCTGGGAGGCGTGCCCGGAAGTTGTGTTTGTGCCACATTTCAGTTCCGTTCCGTGGGGTTGGTTTTCACGTGTCCCTCGGCAGCAGCCTGCTGTCACATTACAGGAGACAACCCAGCCCTCCAGTTTGTACATCGCAACCTGCATGCCCCCCCCCCCCCAACTGTTCTCCATGCTGTAGCGGAATCTCTGGTTCTGCATCAGAGTAAACTCAAATAAACCCATCACATTTGGAACATTACTGCTTTTCTGATGGCTAGTGTCCGTTTTCTTAGATCTGCTGGGATTTGGTTTGAAAACATGCTCTGCTCGGTGGGGTTTGCGTCTCCAGTGCTGTTGTCTCAGTCCGGGCTCTTGCTCGTCCCAGCCACCTTTGGCTCTCTCACCCTGAGTGCTCTCCGGGTCAGGTGGAAGGTGAGATGGGGAGTTTTGTTATGCTGGGGAAATGTGCAAACGTTGTCACCTGCCTGCTAGGTAGTGGGGTAGGGCACAGTCATCCTGGTCGCTTTGCAAAGCTGCTGAGAACGAGTGAGGGTGTGAGTGGGTGACAAGACAGAGCAAAGGATGAGGCCAGCCCGTGGAAATGTGGTGGGGAGGAGACGGATGGGGTGGGGCCACAACGCAGGGGACGCGCACGGGGCTCCCCGGCTCGAGAGAAGTGCTTTGTATCACTAGATCTGGAACTGATGATGGCCCAGGAGTGCAGGTGCCGCTTCAGAAAAGCAGCAGAGGAGGGCTCAGGGCTCACTGGTGGGACTCCTGGAAATCTCTTTTTTTTTTTTGGGGGGGGGGGAACAGGCAGAGTGGACAGTGAGAGACAGAGAGAAAGGTCTTCCTTTTGCCGTTGGTTCACCCTCCAATGGCCGCCACGGCCAGCACGCTGCGGCCGGGGCACCGTGCTGATCCGATGGCAGGAGCCAGGTACTTCTGGTCTCCCATGGGGTGCAGGGCCCAAGCACTTGGGCCATCCTCCACTGCCTTCCCGGGCCATAGCAGAGAGCTGGCCAGGAAGAGGGGCAACCAGGACAGAATCCGGTGTGCCGGCGCTGCAAGGCGGAGGATTAGCCTAGTGAGCCGCGTCGCCGGCCTGGAAATCTCTAAAACTAATACGTGCTGGTTTACAAGTAAACTGAAGGCCGCTGCTGTGGCACAGTGGGTTAAGGCCCAGCCTGTAGCACCAGCAATCCCATATGGGCAGCGGTTCGAATCCCGGCTGCTCCACTCCTGGTCCAGCTCTCTGCTAATGCTCCTGGAAAGCAGTAGAAGATGGCCCAAGTGCTTGGGCTCCTGCACCCATGTGGGAGACCCGGAAGAAGCTCCTGGCTCTGGGCCAAGCTCTGGTCATTGCAGCTATTTGGAGATTGAGCCAGCAGATGAAGGTCTCTTCTCTAACTTTGCCTTTCAAATAAATAAATACATCTTTAAAAAGTAAACTGAAAAATTCCCATTCTTCTTTCCATTCCTTCTTCAAGCATATCCCTACATAATTTTTAGTGTTTTTTTTTTTTTAAGATGTATTTATTTATTTGAAAGAGTTACACATAGAAGGGGAGGCAGAGATCTAGGTCTTCCACCCACTGGTTCACTCCCCAATTGACTGCAACGGCTCGAGTTGTGCCAATAAGGAGCCAGGAGCTTCTTCTGGATCTCCCATGCAGGTGCAGGGGTCCAAGGACTTGGACGTCTTCTACTGCTTTCCCAGGCCATAGCAGAGAACTGGATTGGAAGAGGAGCAGCTGGGACTCGAACAGGTGCCCCTATGGGGATTCGGGTGCTATAGGCGGTGTCTTTACCCACCACGCCACAGTGCTGGCCCCAATTTTTAGTGTCTTTAGAGATTATATAAAATGTTAAAATGCTTATCTCTTTTTGTAGTACACTCTTAAATTTAACATATCAGGGTCCTCTTTCTGTCCATGTCTGCCGCATTTTTTATTTTACATTCTGTATAAGTGGGACGTAAAACATTTAGCTACCCTGAACGTCCCCCTGCCCCCTTTTTGTGCTATATCCCGGTTTTAGCTTTACAAATGGTGCAGTGTCACTGTTCATTTTGTGAATGCTTCCTTAGCAGCACTGCACGGGGGAACTTCTGTGCTGGTGAAAATGGTCTCTGTGCGCGCTGGTGCACGGGAGGGGTGCAAGCCACGTAGGGCTCTCGAGCTCGTGAAACGCAACAGATGTTCAGTTGGCTGTTGCACTGGGCAGTGCAGCTCTCAGTGATTTCCAGATGTGAGATTGCTGAGTTGTAGGGCTTTGCATTTGATTAGTGTAAACTTGCCCTTCAAGAATTCTGCACCACTTATATTTCTGTCTCATCTTCAGTAACACTGAATGTTACCAGACTTCCACATTTATACCAGTTTTTTAAGTGAAAAATGGAACGGCCTTGTTTTGGTTTTCATTTCCATAATTGCCAGTGACATGGAAGTGTTCAGATGCTTCCCCATCGTCTCATTCTGACTTGCCTATGCAAATCCAAATGTATTGTCTTACAAACAGCAGTCGCCTTGGCTTTGTGAAAAACTGCAGTGCAAGATATTCCTCTTACCACCACCAAAGAGTATCTTCACTTGCCAATACCCGATACTCGAATATGGTCGACTGGGCAGTGAGTGGACATCACGTACGTTAGAAACCACCCATGACGCCAGCAGTGTTTTCACTGATGCTCTCTGTAGGCTGACCCTCCATTGCAAGAGGCAGAGTAACCCAGAAAGGGAAGGTGCTGAGAGGGGTGAAACCACGCCTTAGTTCTGTCTCGTTAACCGAGGCCGGTTCACACCGCGGCTGGCTGCAGCCTGAGCGTGGAGGGGCTGGTGCAGGGGCCCAGGGCCGCTGTGCAGTGTGGGCCGGAGGGGTTGGCAGCCGCTGCGGTGTCTGTGGGGCCTGTTCGCTTCTCTTCAGGGCGGCTCAGGGTCAGGGGCAGCTCAGAGTGCGAGGAAATGCTGTCGGGAAGGGGGTTGCGCCCTGTCCCTGCTGGCGCTGTGCTCGGCTGTTGCAGAGCGGAAAGGACAGATTCGGGTGTCGATGCCCCAGTCCAGAGAGGAACTTGGGCCGTCTTACTGACTCCTGGGGCTGGCTGGTGGTTCTGAGCACGTCGTCAGGGAGGGAGTCGGGGAGCTGTGCTGGGAAGGGGAGCGTGGTAGCTATAACGGTCACGTCATAGAGAACAGGCTGTTTCATACCAGTGACTTCCGGGCAAGCAGGAGCGCCCTGGGCACGGCGCTTCCTCACGGCTGCTTCCACACTGCTCCCCCTCGCTGCTTCCTTCGCCTTGGATTCTCCTTGGAATTCTCATGGCCACTCATGGCCACTGCTGGGGTTCTTCGTCTTCTCGAGCCTGCCCTTGGCCCTCACCACAGCCCATGAGTGTTGCTCCTGGACCTGTGTAGCTAACATTAGTGTGTGCTCTGATTCAGGGCCTGCATTTCTGGAAACGTATCTAAGGGCCTCAATCATCAGAGTCGCACAGAGACTTACGTTCTAGGTTTCTTACTGCAGAGTTTATAATACTGAAAAATCAGTAAGCCTCCAGATGCGTCACCTAGGGCAGTAGTTAAATAAATGATGGGATAGTCATTGAATAGAATATTACCCAGTCATTAAAAACCGTGTTTCTGGAGAAGACAGGAAGTGGTCACAGTATAACATTAAATATTAAAAGCAAGTGAAAAGCCACGTTTCAGTTTTGTTTTTGAACAGGTACATGCAAACGCAGGACAAGTCTCCAACATGTCTGCACGCATTAGTGCAGGAACATGGAACTTCAAGGAGCTGCCACTGGTTTTGCACTTTATTTTTCAAGTTTTCTAAAAACATATTTATCATTTTTGTAATTGGGGAGGAAAAAAACCCTTCTAGTGAGGATTGAGAAGGGCAGCAGGCGCCGGCGGCAGCACAGAGCGGCCGGGGAGCTGGCATCGGCCCTGGCAGGAAACACCACTGGTCCTACTCGCTTCCTATGAGGCGTCAGATTCTTAGGAAATGTTGTGCTAAAGAGAGCTTAGGGTTTGCACATCACAACAGGTGACCGGACCACATCATGGTCTTGACCTCTGAACATCTCGGCCCCGGGGGGTGGAGGAGGACGGTTGGTGTCTGGGTGTCATTTGGTTGCTGTCCGGCCGTGGAGGCCTGTCTGCGCCTGTCTCAGTGCTGTGTGTGTAGGCGCTCAGCGGGGCGAAGACGGCCGCGTCCTGGGCCACACCGCAGCCTCGGGCTCCCTGCGTGCCCCTTCCTTGCTGTCCGTGTAGACATCAGCACGGAGGCACTGCCTGCCGCCTGATCTAACGCTCCGCCCTGAGCGTGCGTGCATGTGCGCTGTTGGTGTGAGGACCAGCTGCCTTTCCTGCGGGGACTCCTCTCCGAGAGGGCGATGTGAGGGGAGCACCATCCTTCCTGAGCCAGGTTTTAGGCAAACTGTCAATCAGGACGGGGAGTCGGTGCTCAGATGCCATCTTGACCCCTACAAAGGGCTGGGTGCACCTGCTGGACAGCGCGGGCCACAGCGGGTTCTGGTGCTCTGAGGCCAGTCTCTGTGTCCAGAACCATGTCCATCACGTCTAGTCCGTCCTTCCCAGATGTACCTGTGCAGACACTGAGTGTGGTCCGGCTGCCTGGAAGGAAGCCACGGGAACAAGACACCTCTTCATCTTCATCCTGTCCCTTTAAGCCACCGACCGGCCAGCCCCACCTTCTCCCAGAGAGCTGGTGTGTCCATCTAGGGATGTGTCCCAGTCTTGAGGTGTTGGGGGTGAATGGAATGTGGGCTTGGACACAGCCTCCCAAGGGATTCGCTTGTCCCCACGTGCTCTGCCTTCAAACACCACCCTTCCGCCTGCCTCCCAACCTCAAGAGCTCCCCTCTTTGTGGTCTCCTGGGACAGCCGGTGGGCATCCAGAGTAGCCCTGTGCCCCCAGCGTCCGCTTTGCCAAATTCTTCTCTTCTCTGAACACTTCCCCGACCCGCTGCGCCCCTTATAGCCCTTCCCCGAGGGTGAGAGCCACAATGTGGCAGCCTCACCTGTTTGCCTCCAGTGGTCTGGCTGGTGCTTGGCACTTAACAGGCACAGGTAGGAATTGCTGAATGAATGGAGACCTGGACCCAAGCCATCAGGCAGGTGCCCCGCCTTGGCCTCCCAGGCGGGGATTTCTGCATACGTGGCGGGGGGCTCTCCTTCAAGTGCCTGCGGTTCCCTGGGGCCCTCAGGGAAGCACCCATCACTTCCTGCCCACCATCCACCCAACATCCCAGCGAGGCAACTTCAAGGCTCTGAAGATAGTTGCAATTCATCCTAACTCCACTGGGTGTCGCTGCTGCTGCTGCTGCTGCTGCCTGCCAACGATGACAGCGCAGCCAGGGTCGCTCAGTCATCATCCTTTTGACCTTGACCCCTTGCCCTACAGACTCAGAGTTTGGAATCTCTAAATTCAGGGTTTTGTTTTGCCCAGGTTACGCTGGTCAAAACCCCTTGGTTGCTTAAACAGATTTTGTGTATCATGTTTAATTCCTCGGGATGCTTCCTTTCTAGGAACGAGAATTAACCATGAACCCTAGATAGGAAGAGTAGGGGCAGGAGGCCAGCTGCTGCCTCAGTGCAAGGTTTCCCAGTGCCAGGCCAGCTTCTGGTGTTTCAGAGACCAGATATGGGGACCGCAGTGTTTCACGGGAATGAAGGGCTGTGAGGGGGTGGGGGGCTTTCCTTTGCTCCTGCACCAAGGACAATCCAGGAGCAAGGGCTGGTGTGGCGCTCACTTAACCATGCGCGCAGGCCTTTCCCGCGTCTTCCATCAAGCAGGTGGATGACCCGGTCTCGTCTCCGCCCCCGGCTGTAGGCTCTTGTTCAGCTAACTGGGGTTTCTCCTCCATCGCCCAAGACTTGGAACATGCACGCACCACGGAGCAGCAAGCTGAGGTTCATCCACGAGGGACGGAGAGTCCCTCCCCGGGCTGGCCCCCGACTTCCTCAGGCTGGCTGAGATGGTCATGGTGCATACTGAGTGGACAAGGAGGCCGGTGCTAACAGGGTCAAAGATGTGACCCCAGGCCCTTGAGCAGGAGCCGGGAGTGACCCTACCTGTGCTAGGTTCCAGCTGCTGGGCTAGGGAGGGGGCAGGTTTGCTCTCCCGCAGGTGAGTGGCAGCTGGGTGCAGCCTTGTAACTCATAAGGTGTCTTTTCTGGCCTGGCTTTATTGTGGAATTAAAATCATGGCTGTAGAGGCCGGCGCTGTGGCGTAGCGGGTAAAGCCGCTGCCTGAAGCACAGGCATCCCATATGGGCACCGGTTCAGGTCCCAGCTGCTCCACTTCTGATCTGGCTCTCTGCTATGGCCTGGGAAAGCAGTAGAAGAGGGCCCAAGGGCTTGGGTCCCTGCACCCGCGTGGGAGACCCGAAAGAAGCTCCTGGCTCCTGGCTTCAGATCGGCGCAGCTCCAGCTGTTGCGGCCAATTGGGGAGTGAACCAGTGGATGGAAGACCTCTCTCTCTCTCTCTCTCTGCGTAACTCTGATCTTCAAATAAATAAATAAATAACCTTTTTTAAAAAAACCATGGCTGTCCCAAGTTCGTGTCATCTTCTAAACTTTTAACTTCTGTTCAGTAGGTTGGCTGTTTAAGAAGGGGCGGTGGGGGGTGGGGTGGGAAGCACGCATTAAAAAATAAGACCCTCGCTGAACGTGAGCATGTTTAGTATTTGCCTGAGCTCAGTCCCTCTGGGAAGGCAGGAAATGAAGCCCGGGACCCTGGTCCAGGAACGGGAGCTCCGTGTGACAGCGGCCAGGCGCGGCCCCTCCGAGCAGCCCAGCCCTCCCGCTTCAGGCGGAGGTTTAACCTGCCGTGCCACAGCGCCAGCCCGTCTGTGACCTTGCTGAAGCGCCTTGTGTGTCGACAGTGGGGACTGCTGAGTGCAGGGTGTAGAACATTCTTGCCTGTTCTTGCTCCTCTGTGTTTTCCGCACAAACACAGAATAGCAGGAGAAGAAGGGGGAAAGACAATGAAAGGTAGCTGAAAAACGCGAGTGGACGAACGATACAGCTTTTGTTTGTGTGGGAAGTTGGGGAGAAAAGCAGATGTCAACACTGAAGAAGAGAGACTTCGGAGGCCGACTTTGGAGGGGCTTTTTTTTATTATAAATTTAATGTGGTTGATTAATGCAAAATCACAATGAAGTACCGAGAAAATGTTTGTCAATATAAAAATTTTAGCAGCATTTCCATAGTTTCAGGCTCTGACATTAGTCACACTTCCTCCCGCTGTCAACAAAAAAAGAAGAGAATCTGCTGGGGCTACAGTAGAGCATTGGCATGGTCAGCTTGGTCAAGGCCTCGGAGAGAGCCCCACGGCCAGTGCGTTTGCTCACGTTCCCTCTTCCTGCCCCTGGGATCTAGAGTGGCAAAGCACGGGAGAAGGCCCGCACGCCTTTCACACTGGAGGTGGGAACTCCGCTCCACAGGCCGCAGGGAGAGGGCTGGGAGTCTGCACTGGACACACACATTGGCACGTTGGCACGCGCTATGCTGATGACGGTGACGGCCACGGCAGGGCTGCCTGGGATCTGGGTCATGGTGGCAGTGGTCTGTGTGTGTGGGGGGAGGGTGGGGCTGCTGGTGGGTGGGGGATCCAAAGTGTGACCTGCTGGCGATGGGTGACTGGGGCCTCAGCCACACGGTGCCCCGGGCGGGTGGGCATCGGGCTGGTGTGGCCGCCTCCCAGGAGGGCGGTAGTGGTTAAGGACGAGGGGAGACGCACAATATGAAAATATAATACTGGCAAACTATACCCCTGCTTCTTTGGTACTTTCCAAAAATCTCGGATCAGAAAAAGTGAAAGGGAAACACACACCGTTACAAAAATTACAGTTTTTCAGTATTTACAAAAGCCACGAGGGTCTACTGTACAAGAACCGGTACACAGCTGTCTGCAGTGAAAAGCACTTGTGGGCCCCTTGCCAGCCTCACCCGCCCGAGTCGGCCGTGTGCGTATCCTGCTGCTCACTTCTCTTACAGTAGTCAAAGGGGAAGATGTCGCCTGGACGAGAGATCACCTTCCAGTCCACGCTTTCCTTTGAGAACTGTCTTGCCATCTGCCATTGAAATCATTATGTACAGGATTGACCGGGGACTGAGTTCTAGGCAATTATCTCCACTCCCAAGTTGAGTACGTTTGTAATAATGCTACCTATTCTATGTGTACAATATGCAGTTTAATATATAAGGAACCGCACCACATCCTGTCACCATGATACCGGCTGAATGCGTAGTGTTATGTGCAGTAGTGAAGTTAGCTCTGGGAGGTGCATTTGCAGCCTGGCGGACAGGGTGTGTGTGTGTGAGACATGAGGACACGCGGCGGCCACATACTCCCACACCACCCGGTCCCGTGGAAGCGAGACGGGTCACACGTATGGGAGGATCCCGTACATGAGGAGAGCCATGATCGCAGCACTGAACAGCCCGGCCACGGGGACCGTCACAAACCAGGCCACGAAGATGTTCCGGAAGAGGCGCCAGTCCACGGCCTTCCGGGAGCGGATCCAGCCCACAGCCACCACGGAGCCCACCTGCAGGGGACAAACGTTTCAGCGTTGACAGCAGAGGTCCTACATCCTCACCGGTGACACCTGCAGCAAACGGGCTGTCCCAGGCATGAACCAGGCATCCACCCGCCCTGTCCCCGGAGCCTGTCAGAAGCTTTTACGATGACTCAGATTGTAGGCGTCGTTGTCCTCGGCTCATTTCAGCGGGCGGGTCTGCTCGGTCTGAGTGAAGTTAACCCAGTTAACATGCGTTCCACTAGGAACGCATTTATTTCATAAATCAAGCCGTGGCACCTCACTTCGCACGCGACCCCAGGGCCAGTGTGCCCCACGCCAACGGTAGTTTGAGAATCCTTGTGCAATGTGCCCTCATGTCCTTTAAGAGCTGGCCCGCGGGCCGATGGGGTTCACCCAGCAAACACAGCTCGGCGCTGGGGCAATGCGGAATCCAGCACCAACTCCTACACCAAGGCCAACCGGAGCACAGAACCCCGGCAGCGCACGGAGAGGCAGCCGCTCCAACATCTCAGCCCGCAGCGCCGGGAGGACAAGGGCCCCCGCCCGAGGAAGGGTCAGCCCGGGCTGCTCTGAGGTCTCGGGCCAGGCCCTGTGTGGTGTCAGAAAGTGGTGCTCCCGCTTAGCGGTGCCTAGAGCCCGCTGGACCACAAGGCCGCGCATGGTCGGATCCAGAAACGCGACTGCCCGAGATCGATTCTTCCCGTCACTCCCGGGGCCTTCCCAGGGCTTGCCTTTCAGTGCCCTGCCCTTGTTCTGGACTCCCTCGCAGGGGAGGGGTGTGTGTGTGTGTGTGTGTGCGCGCGCGTGCACGTTTCAAGCTGTTTGCCTTTAAATGCTTTCTTTTCTTAAAGCATAAAAGTAATGCCCTAGGGGCTGGCGCTGTGGCGTAGCAGGTAAAGCTGCTGCTGCAGTGCCGGCATCCCATATGGATGCCAGTTTGAGTCCTGGCTGCTCCGCTTCTGATCCAGCTCTCTGCCATGGCCTGGGAAAGCAGTAGAAGATGGCCCAAGTTATTGGGCCTCTGCACCCACGTGGGGGAGCCGGAAGAAGCTCCTGGCTTTGGATCGGTTCAGCGCTAGCTGTTGTGGGCATTTGGAGAGTGAACCAGTGGATGGAAGACCTCTCTCTCTCTCTCTGCCTCTCTGTGACTCTGCCTTTCAAGTAAATGAATCTTTTTTGAAGTCCTAGTATAATTGCAAGCCTGTGTAATGGGAGGAGTGGGGCGTTACTTGGAGCTCACTACTACATGTATGTATTTCAAATATTTTCTTTAAAAAGGGCTTATTTATTTTATTTGAAAGAGTTATAGAGAGGGAGAGGCAAACACACACACACACACACACACACACACACACACAAGCATGCTCTTCTATTTGCTGGTTCACTCCCCAAATGGTTGCAACAGCCAGGCTGGGCCAACCTGAAACCAGGAGCCGGGAGCTTCTTCCGGGTCTCCCATGTGGGTGAAGGGGCTCAAGGACTTGGGCCATCTTCTGCTGCTTTCCCAGGCCACAGCAGGGAGCTGGATCAGAAGTGGAGCAGCCAGGACTGGAACCAATGCCCCTGTGGGATGCCGGTGCTGCAGGCGGCAGCTTTACCCACTATGACTCTGCGCCGGCCCCTGTTTCCAGTACCTTCTTTGCAAGCATGCCTTCCCTGGGACATATTAGAGTACACTTCCATCCCATTTCTTTACAAGAAACTGCACTACATCAGCGCGCCGTCTTCAGCCCTTCTGACCCTTTAGGTGGGTGTACTCGAAAATTCTAAAGCATTTCGATTCACTTCTCCTTTTTCTCTCTATTATAAATAGCCTCATGATGAATATGTTGATATTTACGCATTTGTTTTTAGATGTAAAAAACGAATGTTTCCTGAAACAGACTGTTAGTTAAAGAGGAGCATTTAAAATGCATCCGGAGTGGCAGGTGTTCAGCTTCGCGGTAGCAGGCACCAGGTGAGAGGCCTGCAGCCTCTACCCGAGTGCCTGGGGCTGGTGCCAGGCTCCGGCTTCCTGCTAACGGGGGGTGGCAGTGATGGCTGAAGGGATGCGGCTCCTGACACACATGTGGGAGACGCACACTGAGTTCCCCTCCCCCAGCTGGGACCACTGTGCCTATGTGGGGGATGAGCCAGCGGATGGAAGCTCGCTCGCTCTCTCTCTGCCTCTCATGTAAAGTCAAGAGCTGCTGTTCTAAATCAATCTATCTACCAGTCAATCAGTCTTGGGCCTGGTGCTTCCGATCCAGCTCCCTGCATGTGGGTGGGGGGGCAGCAGATGATGGCTCAAGTAGTTGGGTCCCTGCTGCCTACACGGGAAACTCGTACTGAGTTCCTGGCTCCTGTCTCAGGCCTGGCCTTGCCCTGGCTGTTGCAGGCATTCAGGGACTGAACCAGTGGATAGAGTCTCAGTCTCTCAGTCTCTCTCTCCCTCTCCCTCTCCCTCTGCCTTCCAAATAAAGATAAAACAAACTTGAAAGTAACAAATGTCTACCTTAAAATCATTTGAAACGTAAAAGATCAAGAACTATCACCCTTTAACTCAAATTCACCAATTTTTAACATTTTGCATTAATCCGATTAGAAGCGTTTACTAACGTGCAGATATTGTTCTTATCACACTTCCCTCTCCCGGCTCCCACCTTTATCACGATGGCTGCAAATGGTGACCAGCACCTCCCTTCCCACTGAGCACCAGGGGTTCTGCTCTGAGGAGGAAGCTTTCCCAGCATGCTTCGGGGTCCACATACAAACACAAACTGCCAGTCTGGTAAGCGGCTGTCACTGGAGACCACCCACAGTTCGGGAGTTTTAGCACATTGGAACAATCGTAGAAGTTGCTCCAATGCGGGCTGTTCCACTTCCCATCCAGCTCCCTGCCAATGCTCCTGGGAAAGCAGCAGAGGATGGCCCAAGTGCTTGGGCCCCTGTACGCATGTGGGAGACCCACATGGAGTTCTAAGCCCTGGGTCCTTGTGGGCCTCTGGGGAGTGAACCAACAGATGGAAGATCTCTCTCTCTCTCTCCAACTCTGCCTTTCAAAATAAATAAATGTCTTTAAAAAGTTATCAACGTGGCCCCGCTGTTCTTGATGACACTGTTGATGTCATTTATCGTCAGTGTGGCTACGGCTTCTCTAGTTCGGGATGCGTTACACTGGGCTCTGGCATCAGGAATATCGGCGTATGCTGTGTAGAAGGAACCCGAGTTTCCAGGTCTGCAATTGTCCCTCCTTCGCGGGGAAAGTTTCCCTAATGTGAGAATTAATCTTTCTGGTGGAGGAAATGTATGCATCTACCCCGAGGGCAGCCGGCGGTGACCCCTTCCCTTTTGCTTTTTTGGGTGAGAATCACTGTTTTTGGAAGACTCCCTTAATCTTGTCCTAAAGTGCTGCTCAGGGCTGTACACTTGTTTTCCTACTCCATATGCCAACATTTCTGTGCTGTTCTCAGAGGTTTTCAAGCCCTTAGCATATATCCGTGTGGTTTCTTCCATAATTAAAACAATTCTGTTATTATAATTATGTCTTTCTCTTTTTTTTTTTTTTTTTTTTTTGACAGAGTGGACAGTGAGAGAGAGAGACAGAGAGAAAGGTCTTCCTTTGCCGTTGGTTCACCCTCCAATGGCCGCTGCGGCTGGCGCACTGCTGCCGGCGCACCGCGCTGATCTGAAGGCAGGAGCCAGGAGCCAGGTGCTTCTCCTGGTCTCCCATGGGGTGCAGGGCCCAAGCACTTGGGCCATCCTCCACTGCACTCCCTGGCCACAGCAGAGAGCTGGCCTGGAAGAGGGGCAACCGGGACAGAATCCGGCGCCCCGACCGGGACTAGAACCCGGTGTGCTGGCGCCGCAAGGTGGAGGATTAGCCTAGTGAGCCGCGGCGCCGGCCGTCTTTCTCCTTTTTAACTCAATTCCCCTTCCTCCTTTTCCATGATGTGGTTTGCTATTATTTTATGTGTAACCACTAGCCTTCTTCATCTTCACCGCTGTTTTTTAATTTATTGTGTTTTTATTTAAAAAACGTTTTTAAACATTGAACGGTCAACTTAATTTTTTTCTGAAAGGCAGAGAGTCGGTGAGGCACACACAGGCACACACACAACACACAGAAACAGAGTGAGAGAGACAGAAATACTGTCCATCGTCTGCTGGTTTATTCCTCAACCTGGGAGACCAGGCTGAAGCCAGGAGCCCAGAACTCGGTCCAGGTCCCCGCTGTGGGTAGCCGGAACCCACAACCTGAGCCATCACCGCTCCTGCCAGGGTGTGCGCTAACAGGAAGCTGGGCCTGGATGTGGAGCTGGGACTATCGCAGACAGTCTGACTGATACGGGATGTGGGTGTCCCAGCTGGGGTCTTAAGCGCTGCACCAAACACCCACCCCTGTTGTGCTCTTGAACTTCTCATATCCTCTATTTCCTCAGGATTTTTACTGCTCTGGACTTTTTATGAAATCCCAATTTGGTATTTGCCTGTGCATCAATTAAACCACTTGCAGATGGGGACTGTCATCCCACAGGACCCTTGGCTGCCGGGGCGGTGCTCTGTGCAGTCACGTGTATACAGCTGGTGCCTAGTATTTCCCAAGAAAGCTGTCATATATATTTGTTAAACTCCTTTATTCAACTGTCACTTAAAAGAGTATTGAAAATGCTCCAGGGCTGGGGCCGGCATTATGGCACAGCAGGTAAAGTCACTGCCTGCCATGCCGGCATCCCATATGGGTGCTGGTTCGAGTCCTGGCTGCTCCACTTCCGATCCAGCTCTCTTCTATGGCCTAGGAAAGCAATAGAAGATGGCCCAGGTGCTTGGGCCCTTGCACCCGCGTGGGAGACCAGGGAGAAGCTCCTGACTCCTGGCTTCAGATCAGCGCAGCTCTGCCCATTGCGGCCAACTGGGGAGTGAACCAGCGGATAGAAGACCTCTCTCTCTCTCGCTCTACCTCTCCTTTCTCTGTGTAACTCTGACTTTCAAGTAAATAAATAAATCTTTAAAAAAGATGCTTCATACTGTGTTTCAACACATCAATTTCCAGTTTCACTTCTTTGTGATTAGAGTGCTGGTTAACACAATTCCGTTTTAAAAACTTTAGAGAGACTTTAATCTCGGTTTACTTCAAAATGCTTAACTATTCACTTACTATCTACGTTTATGACTAATTTTTAAAGTGATGTAAGGCGGCGTGTGATCATCACCTGGTACATGCTTACCGACCAGTCTCTTCTCAATGCATGCTTCACACTCCTTTCGCTCCTTAGCATGCCCCTCCTTCATTTGTCCTAGGCTCAACTTCAGTAATTTCTGAGTTCTAACAGCTTTGCTCTGTCAGTTCAGCAGTTACATGTTCTTTGGCTCAGAAAAGACACAGTATGTTTTCATGGTTGATGTCATCTTCGGCTGATATGTAACAACACTGGGGTGGACATTTGGTGCAGTGGTTAAGATACTGTTTGGGGGGCCGGTGCTGTGGCGTAGTGGGTTAAAGCCCCCCCACCCTGAAGTGCTGGCATCCCATATGGGCACTGGTTCAACACCTGGCCGCTCTACAACCGATCCAGCTCCCTGCTGATGGCCTGGGAAAGCAGTGGAAGATGGCCCAAGTCCTTGGGCCCCTGCACCCACGTGGGAGACCTGGAAGAAGCTCCTGGCTTCTGGCTTTGGATGGGTGCAGCTTTGGCCATTGCGGCCAATTAGGGAGTGAACCAGAGGATGGAAGACCTCTCTCTCTCTCTCTCTTTCTGCCTCTCCTCTCTCTGTGTAACTCTGACTTTCAAATAAATAAATAAATAAATAAATCTTTAAAAAACAAAGAGACTGCTCGAGACACCTGCGTCCGTAATGAGTGCCTGGGTTCCAGTCCTGCTCTGTTCCTAATGCCAGCTTCCTGCTACTGTGCACCATGGGAGGCAGCAGGTGCTGGCAGCAGGAGCCAGGAGCTTCTTGTGGGTCTCCCATGTGGGTGCAGGGGCCCAATCACTTGGGCCATCTTCTACTGCTTTCCCAGGCCATAGCAGAGAGCTGGATCGGAAGAGGAGCAGCCGGGACTTGAACCAGCACCCATATGGGATGCCAGCACTGCGGGCAGTAGCTTTCCTCGCTACACCACAGCACCGGCCCCTCTCTGCTTTTAAGTAAAATTAAAAATGCATAAAAGTTGGCATTCCCTGCTGTGTTCTAATTTCCCTTTTAAGAAATTATGGTTCCAGGTTACGTAAGGCCCACCGTTGGATACTGACAGAATTACTGAGAAGGGAACCAGAAAGCAAGAATTAGATATTAAACAATAAACTGCAACTCAACATCTTTAAGCAGTGTTTCCCATATGCTGCTGTTCCAGACCTTGGGCTGTGGGTGGCTGTGCGGCTCCTCGCTGCAGGCTGACATCATGGGCAGTCCCCGCGAGGGCACACTCTCCCTCCACCCCACGGGGAACTCTACCGCTTCCAGTAATGTCACCCCTCCTTCCTACCACAGGGCTCCCAAGCCACCTCTGCCCGGGGTAGTGGACTCGTGTGTCCTGTGTCAGGCTCCCAGTCAGAGCAGGGAAGACTGACTAGCACGCTGCAGTCAAATGTGGCTGGGAAAGCTGCGTTTTCCAGACCAGGTTCTGTGTCTTTGACTAAGGCTTCCGACCTTAGCCAGCGGCGTGAGCCCAGCGAAGTATCCAATAATCAAGTCCTAGAGCAAAATCCACACCACGGACACGCAGGAAACGGAAACACTTCTACGGAGCAACATTTACAAGCAAACGCAGACTGTCCTAAATATGCCTCCAGGGGTCAAATGGGAGAGTATCATTTCTGAATTATTCTTTCCCAAATCATCCATTCAGCTAACGTGTGTATCACTGACTGCTTTAAACCGGCCACAGCAAAGCCGAGCACCCAGCTACGGCCACACAGGAGGAAGTGTGATGAGATCTGCACGAATTCGAAAGCTCACCTGAAGACAAGAGTTGGCATCTTTTCCCCTGCCAAGTGCCCAACCCCCGTCCAACGGCTGGCTCTGAGCAAGGACCTCGAAGACCAGGCACAGAACAGCTCCTGGACCAGTACATTCAGGAATGGCACCCAGTGGACGTGGACCCTCTGGGAAGGTTCCCAGGTCACACTTCCCTCCCACGGGCCCTGCTCTTCTGCTGCCCACGTCTGCCCACGGGGACGCACGTGCTGCAAGGGAGTAAGTGTGGCGGCTGGCTGTGGCTGCGGGCTCTTCCCAGGACCTCTAGGGTTGGGACTTTGCTGGGTGTCACTTGTTCTGCCGGCCCGCAAGGTCTTGGGAGCCAGGACCCTGCCCGGGGCTTGGCCTAGCGGTTCCTGGACAACACCATGGGACAAGCAGGTGGGGACCTGGGTTGGTCTCTGTTTCTCGCGTTTACCGATGGCGCTGACGCACCTCCGTGGGATCTGCACAGATACCGTGTGACAGTGACGTGTGCCTGAGGCCCCCTACGAACTGGACACAAGTCCTTCAGTCACCCCAACCTTATTGCAGCAGAAACAGAAACACTGGGGGCGTGACATGGTAAGACCCAATCGAGGAGTTCACGGTTCATTTTTGAAGGCATTTTCTGCTTCCCGTCTGCTTCTAGAAGTGGTACTCTTGGAGTTTAGGGTTATTCAGTGTCACTGGCCAACTCTGGATCGTCGGTGAGTTAGGGGCCGCGCTGCTGCTGAAACAGCTGGGCAAGCCCACGCCGACCACGTGGAGAGCAGCCTCTCTCTCCCCCGGCGGGCTGGCAGGTGCCTTCTCTGGGGGGCTGCGGTGCCGGGCTCAGCACTAGACAGACGGCGGGCATGGTGCTGGTTTACAAGCTGCCCGCAGCACGGCTAGCACCCGACTTCCTCGGGAAAGCGCGTGTCTTCCTAACGTGCATGTGCTCCGTGCGCCACCACAGTGAGCCGCTGGCGAGGGCGCGGTGGCGGCGCTGTGCTCTGGATGGTTCTGGGTTGTTTCCGTGGCTTCGGGGAGCATAGGCTTCTTGATCATTTTTAAATAACTGGAAGAGGGTGCCGGCACTGGGGCATAGCGGCTAAAGCCGCCACCCACAACACTGGCATCCCATATGGGCGCTGGTTCGAGTCCAGGCTGCTCCACTTCCAATCCAGCTCCCTGCTAATGCGCCTGGGAAAGCAGCGGAAGGTGGCTTGGGGCCCCTGCACTCACATGGGAGACCTGGAGGAAGCTCCTGGCTCCTGGCTTCAGATCACCCCAGCTCTGGCTGGTGTGGCCATTTGGGGAGTGGGCCAGTGGATGGAAGATCTCTCTCTCCTTCTCTCTGTAACACTGCCTTTCAAATAAATGAACAAGTCTTTAAAATAAATAAACAACCAGAAGGAGAACACTAGCACTTGATGAAAGGCAGGGGTGCCCCGTGAAGTAGGCTGGGCACCTGCGCTGGCATCTCAGCTCTGCCTCTCCTCGCTGTGTGATCTCAGGCACGTGGCTTAACCTCTCTGAGCTGCCTCACCTGTAAGACCTGCAGAGGCTCTGGGGAAGAGCTCACATTCACAGGGCACTGGACGGCACTCAGAGGGCTCGTGGTGCCGTGGTTCAGCTGGGGTGGCTCCGTGGTGCAGCTGTGCACCGCGGTGGGGGGGGGCAGGTCTGACCCCGGTTCCCTTGCACACTGACCGTGTCAGGGCTCGGCTTTCTCCTGTGCTCACTGGGGAGGAGCACTGCTCTCACGGGGGTTAACGACTTCCAGTGCAGGTGCGAAGCACTGACCACCACGCCTGGCACTCTATGTGTCGGAAATTTGTGGGAAAGCAGGTTCTCCCGTACATTGTAGCAGAAAGAAACAACCAGAAAAGCTCTTCCCAACAAGGCCATTCCTCATGCTCTGCAGAGCGCCCCGGCTGACAGTCCTCTCGAAACAGAACTTGACATTCACACATGCAGCACTGGGCCACAGAACTTGACATTCACACATGCAGCACTGGGCCACAAAACTTGACATTCACACATGCAGCCCTGGGCCACAGAACTTGACATTCACACATGCAGCACTGGGCCACAGAACTTGACATTCACACATGCCGCACTGGGCCACGCCTAGCGGCGGCCTAGACACCCAGCCAGCACAGCCCGCGGACCCAGGGGCCCCCACGACGCTGCCCGGCACAGATGGGCGCCCAGGGGGCGGCCTCCGCCTGGCTGGCAGGCACCTACCTTGCAGTGCGTGGTGCTGACGGGAAGTCCCACGTTGGAGGCGATCACCACGGTGAAGGCCGAGGCCAGCTCGATGGTGAAGCCGCTGCGGGGGGCGGGGGCAGAGAGGGCTCAGCACAGGCCCTTTGTCAGCCCTGGCACGAGCCACGGTCCCGTTTCCCGCCCCCGGGGGCCCACGCGGCTGGAACTGGGTCATAAACGCCCGCTGTGCGGGAAGACGGCCCGAGCGTCCTCCTCACTCATCCTTCTCCACGTCAGCCTTCTTACAAAGACTCTTATTGAAATGAATTTCAAGGGATTGGGGGAGGGGAGGCAGGAAGCTGAAAGGCTAGCAGGCAGCGCCTTTCCGGATGCTGCTTTTTAGAAAAGAGAAGCATCTCCTGTGACGTGCAGCTCCACGTTTTGGCTATAGTCCCAAAGCATCTCAGGGCCACACGGTACCCGCCCCCCACCCCCACGCAGCAGGCAGCAGGTGCACCCCCACGGGGCCGGGTGCGCAGTGTCGGGGCAGGTGGCGAGGCTGGGGCCATGGTTGAGTCTGCAGCCTCCTGTCCGCTTGCTCCCTGGACCTGAGGGACCTGGTGGGGGGCGGAGGCTGGGCCCCTCTTTCGCTCTCTGCGCTGATTCAAGCCCCCCCCCCCCCCCGCCCCGGTCCTTCTGGCCCTCCTGCTCCATGCTGCTGAGACGGGGCAGGGGAGTGCGGCCAGACAGGGCGCGGATGTTGGCCCTGTCTTCTCTGTGACACTGGGCCACAGGGTGGCTACGCCGAGGGGACGGCCCACGGGCTCACCTGGATGGCGTGATAGGAGTGAGGTCCTTCCCCATGGTCTGGATCACTCTTCTCCCCCAGACCCAGAGGCCCATGCAGATGCCAACTCCTCCGTAGAACAGCAGCCAGATGGGAGTGGCGGCTTCCTGCATCACCCCGCCTTGTTTGTAAATCAGCCACAGAGCCACAAGGGGCCCAATGGCGTTGCTGGGGGGGGGGGGACAAAACAAAACAAAAACAGAGCCCGTCAATCACCCCGGTAAGCGTGGGGGCGCCATCCACAGTGACTTCTCAGCCCGAGGACAGCTGGTGGCTCACGCACACGACCTGGTGGCCACACACTGACCGCCTGCTTCTACTGGGGTAAAATGCATTGGGTCCCAGTTTCCCCATAGCTTTGCCAACACTTGTTATTGTCTGTTTCTTTTTTTCATACTAGCTGTTGTAATGAGTGTGTGACTCATTCAGGTTTTTTTTAAGTACTGGAAAAAAAAATCACAAGAAATGGACACAATAAGCAAGTTCTTTTTTTCTCTCAAATTTCTTTTGACTGCTACCCTGTAGTGTCGCTAACAGTATTAGCTACTGGTCCTGTCTGGGGCCACAGTTGGTTGCTGGTCATTTCTGCTCACCACCACCCCCACTTTACTGCCCAGGAAACTGAGGTCGAGGTCAAGGTCATGTGGTGAGCCAGAGGCGGCCCGGGTGTGAGGTGGGCGCGCAGTCTGAGTGCACACTATTGTTGCTAGAACCTTGCTTCTCTCAGGCGACACCCCTGCTCAAGAGCCCCGACACCAGGGAGGGGTGTGTGTTTACGGCAGCTGATAAGATACCAGCTGGGACGCCAGGATGCACCTAGGAGCGCCTGGGGCTGACTCCCAGTTCCAGTGCTGAGTGCAGCTTCCTGCCCGTGTGCACCCTGGGAGGCACCACCAAGCACTCTGTAAAGAATCGGTGACTGGGGCCAGTGCTGTGGCATAGCGGGTTAAAGCCCCACCCTGCAGCACTGGCATCCCATATGGGCGCCAGTTCGAGTCCCAACTGCTCCACTTCCGATCCAGCTCTCTGCTATGGCCTGGGAAAGCAGTGGAAGATGGCCCAAGTCCTTGGGCCCCTGCACCCACGTGGGGGACCCAGAAGAAGCGCCTGGCTCCTGGCTTTGGATTGGCTCAGTTCTTGCCGTTGCAGCCAACTGGGGAGTGAACCAGAGGATGGAAGACCTCTCTCTCTCTCTGGATCTACTTCTCTCTGCAACTCTTTCATATAAATAAAATAAATCTTAAAAATAAAAGAATCAGTGATGAGGAGGAAGCGGGCTGGCCAGTGGGGTTGGCTGGAGCAGGGTGGTGAGACACATTGCTAAGATGAGACAGAACAGGGCATCCACATAAAATACTCCGGAGAGGCTAGTGATGTCACTGGGCTGGTTTGATTCCCAGCTGCTCCACTTCCAATCCAGCTGCCTGCAAAGGTACCGGGGAAAACAGTGGAAGATGGCCCAAGCACATGGGAGACCCGCATGGTGTCCCAGGCTCCTGGCTTCAGCCCTGGCCATTGAGGGCATATGGGGAGTGAGCCAGCGGGTGGGAGACCTCTCTCTATATAACTCTACTTTTCAAATAAATAAAGAAAGAAACCTTCAAAAAAAAAAAAAATCCTGGACACGCCCACAAGACACTGGACAGAACCTAAGACCCAGGGGATTGTCTGGTGACAAGGCTTCTCTCACTGAGGACAGAAACGCGGGTGCACACAGGCAGATGGTGGAAACCCATGGTTACCTATGTGACCCGATAACCAAGACCACAGCAGAGACACCGGTCCTGCGTGACGGAGACCCTGACAGTACCAGCGAAAGCATGTGGACAGTGACAACCCGAGGGGCCCCGTCCCAGCCACGTTCGACAAAGCCTGGCTCGGGTCCTCACGGAAATCCCATGGTACAGACGGAAACCAAGATCTGGGGACAGAGACTTCTCCAGGGCCCCAGGCCCCAGGTGGGAAGTGGAGCTGCTGGACTGTCGCTCCCCCTCTTCGTGGAGGAACGACACTAAACCCTGCCTAGGCTTCATATCCGAGTCACGGCACCATTATGTCGCTCCCCCTCTTCGTGGAGGAACGACACTAAGCCCTGCCTAGGCTTCATATCCAAGTCACGGCACCATTATGTCGCTCCCCCTCTTCGTGGAGGAACGACACAGGACCCTGCGCTGTTCTTTCTGTCTGCTCGGCCCTCCCCGGGTTTGCTGCTGGTTCTTCCCGGGTTGGCTACTATCCCTTCCACCTCCGTGGAAGGGCAGTTCCCCCTGGCCGCATTCCCCACTTCCGCAGGGGAGCGGCACACCGCCGGCCGGCTCTTCTCGGGGGCTGCACAGGTGTTCCTTCAGCTAGATGTTCCCCATAGATGTTCCTGGTGAATGCCGTCTCTCTCCTCCTTTATAGTCCTCCTCTGCCAATCCCAACTCGGCTGCCCACACGCCGAGTACGCTGCTCTCCAATCAGGAGCAAGTCCTACAGTTTATTGGTTGAACTGGAGGCAGCTGTGTGGAAGCTGTTTACTTCTCTCCCAGCGCCATATTGTGGGAGAGCAGATGCATAGAATAAGTCTTAATTCCAGTAACTTAGTCCAGTCCGGATTGCTCCCCACAGATCCCCCTTTCTTTTTATTTTTGGCGTTGATACGCGCCTGTCTTCGGTGCCCTGCAGCACACACTCTGCTCTACTTGCTAGAGTTGCCACAGGCTCTTACAAGTCCTATCAATCAGGCAAACCGAATCCGGGTCCTCTCTTCGCCATGTTGTGAGGAGGTTTTTAGGCGCTGATGCGTGCCTGTGTTCGGTGCCCTGCAGCGCATGCTCTGCTCTGCCCGCAGGGGCTTACAAAACCTATCAGGCAAACCGAATCCAAGCCTTCTCATTGCCGTATTGTGGGGGAGACTTATTAGTGTTGGTTTGTGCCTATCTTCGGTGACCTGCAGCTCATGCTTTGGTCGAGCTGCTTGCTGGTGCTTACCGCCTTAAATCAGGCAGACCGAATCCAAGCCTCCTAATTGTATTGTGGGGAAGCCTTACTGATGTTAATTCGTGCCTGTCTTCGGTGACCTGCGGCGCATAAGCTGCTAGCCACCGCAGGTGCTCATCGTGCTCATCGCCTCACTTAATCAGGCAGACCGAATCCAAGCTCTCACAGTGCAGTGTTGTAGGGAGGCCTTTCTATTTCTCTATTTCTCTATCTCCGGGCATTCCTATTTCTCCCATTTTACTTCTATCTGCCAACATTCCCATTTCTCTCACTCTACTTCCAAACTTCTGTTTCTCTTATCCCCGCAGCTTCCCGCTGCCCGCCCCGAGGCTACTTCTCGGCGGCTTACCAGCTGAGCTGCTTCAGCCCGCGCCTCTTTCATCTGCGCAGCTTCCCGGCTTTGCGCGGCTTGGCTTCGCGCGCTCCGCGGTCTCCACGCCCTTCGCGTCTGCACCACGGCCTACGCCAGCCCCGTTCCCTATCTACTTGTGCCCCGCACGCTCTCTCTGCGCATGGCAGCCTCCGCGAGTCACACAGCGTGTAGCTTACGTGTCCGCCACTAGCATTCAATCTAAGTTCCCCGGGCTAGCCTGGCGAATTCAACCCAGCATACGTCTCCGCCCCACGGTTTGGCTTCCGTTTCAGCTTCTGGTTTCAACTTTTCGCCCCCTATTCCCGGGCTAACTTGAGAACCCCAAAGTGGCTTTCGTGTCCGCCTTGGCCTGCCCCCCACGGCTTCAATTTCCCTAACATTTTTCTCTACCCGGTATGTTTCCCCAAGCTTTCCTCCAACAATACTCCTCCCTCATTTCTCCTGGCCTCTCCCCACAGTCCGCGTCCGAGTCTGTTTGTTCTAGCTTTCACCCTCGCTTTCGACCTTAGAGATTTCTCCCAGCTTCCCCCCGTAGTCCGTATCCGAGTCTATGCCTAGGCTTTCAATAGCTTCTTCCGGCTCCTTTTTCGTCCGGCTTTTCCCTAGGCTGTTTGCTAGTTTCTCTCTCCGATATTTTCCCTAGTTCTTCCCGTTTCTTCCCTCTTAGGTTTCCTATCTGTCCTAGGTTTCCTATCCGAGTCACGGCACCATTATGTCGCTCCCCCTCTTCGTGGAGGAACGACACTAAACCCTGCCTAGGCTTCATATCCGAGTCACGGCACCACTTGCTGCTCCTCCGCACGCGGAGGAGCCGCACCGGACCGGGCGCTTGTTGTTCCCTTTTTTTACAAGTCCTTTCTATAGTAAAGTAAGAATAAGTAAACAGCGAACTCCCAAAGCAAGAATGAGTAGAGAGAAATGAGAAAGAACGAAGTAACGAACTTCCCCGCGAACTCTCCAACGCACTCTCCAACCAACCCACACCACCATGCCGTCTCTCTCCTCCTATATAGTCCTCCTCCGCCAATCCCAACTCGGCTGCCCACACGCCGAGCACGCCGCTCTCCTCCAATCAGGAGCAGCTCCTGCAGCTTGTCAAGTTGGTGAGAGGCAGCTGGGTAGAAGCTGTTTACTTCTCTCCCAGCGCCATATTGTGGGAGAGCAGATGCATAGAATAAGTCTTAATTCCAGTAACAGTATAGTCCGAATTGCTCCCCACACTGGACTCCAGGAGGCGGCTCTGCTTCCTGCAGGGCCAGGCCCGGTGTGGGCCCCGCCAGGTGAGGCGGGGAAGAATGCCTACTGCACTGCTACACCCGGCGCCCGGGTCTACACCCGCCGAGCCCACAGGTGGCCTGGACCCGCTCCTGGCGGGGACTGGAGGAAAGGCTCAGTTACATGACTCTGTCCCCAGCATGCAGCCCCCCGGCATCTCACCAAGGAGCCCAATCCCGAGAGATGGCGGGGGCTGGCCCCACACGGTGACCCCCCCAGCAGCACCCTCCTGGCCAGGCCTCTGAGCCTGAGTCCCTCGCGGCTCCCGGCTCTTTCACTGTCACACCAGACCTCCGCCTGCCTGTGCGGAGCCAGACCCTTGCTTGCACTCCTCCCAGTGGGACGGCAGGTGGCGCGCTGCCCGCGCCGACTCACCTCACGTCGTTGCCGCCGTGGGCGAAGGATCCGAAGCAGGCGGTGAGGACCTGCAGGAAGTGGAAGAGCAGGTGGACCTCAGCCGTGTCCTTCTCCTCCTTCTCCTCCTCGGCCGGGTCCTCGTGCGGCGGCGCGGCGTCGGCCAGCTCGGACGCCAGCTTCATCTCCACGCCGCCCTCCTCGGCCTCGATCTCGGCCTCCGCCACGGCGTTGCAGTAGCTCGAGTAGCTGTCGTAGCGCAGTCGCTTCTTGGAGTAGGACACGGCGTCGCCCACCAGCTTCTCGCTGTCCTCGGGGGCCGAGGGCGCGTCGGCGGCCTTGAACGTGGCGTGCACGGGCAGCCCGCAGATGGCGGCCGTGTAGCAGGTGTAGCTGTTGTTGCGGCGCAGCAGGCGGTAGCTGCTCTCCGGGGCGGGCTTCTCCTCCGGGCCCCTGTCGCTGTGGATCTTGTGCAGCAGGTCCTTGTACAGCCCTGAGTCCTTGTGCACCGTGTGGTACACGTGCCCGTCGCTCCTCGCGTGCCCGTCAAAGCCGAACGTGCCGTTGGAGATGGGGGACTTTGCAGAGCCGTGAGTCATGGAAAGGGCCCTTCCTGAAAGACATTTTTCTTTTTTCTTTTTCTTTTTTTTTTTTTTTTTGACAGGCAGAGTTAGAGAGAGAGACAGAGAGAAAGGTCTTCCTTCCATTGGTTCACCCCCAAATGGCCGCTACGGCCGGTGCGAAGCCAGGAGCCAGGTGCCCCCTCCTGGTCTCCCATGGGGTGCAGGGCCCACACACTTGGGCCATCCTCCACTGCACTCCCAGGCCACAGCAGAGAGCTGGCCTGGAAGAGGGGACAACCGGGACAGAATCCGGCACCCACATGGGATGCCAGCGGTGCAGGCGGAGGATTAACCAAGTGAGCCACGGCGCCGGCCCCTGTCACCCTGCTTTCAAATAAATAAAATAAAGCTTAAATAAATTTTCATAACTGACTACTTATTTGAGAGGTAGACAGAGAAGGACAGAGAGGGAGTTCCACCCACTGGTTTACTTCCCAAACGCCTGCAAGGGCTGGGACCGGGCCTGGACCAGGCTGAAGCCAGGAGCTGGGAACTCCATCCAGGTCTCCCTGCAGTTTTTTCTGTCCACTCCATTTTCTAAGTTGACTATGAAGGACACGCAGTGGCTTTAGAATTAAATTAAAACAACTGGAAGCCTACAGCAAGAGGGTAAAAGCTGTAACACCATCTTTAAAAATGATGTGACTTAAGTCTTCTAGGAACTGCCACAGCCCGACGGAGACTGTCTTTAGAAGGGACTTATTTCAGGAAATTGCATTCCGGAGTCAAAGCTCAGCTCAGGTAAAGACGGCCATTGCAGGCGTTTCTTACAGCGTCACAGGCCACACTGCTCTCCTGGGCCAGTCCCAGATGGCACCTGTGGCAAGCAGGTGCCAGGGCCCCTCCCCGCCAGGACCTGGAGGGTGCTGGGCATAGAGGCTGCAGCTCACTGGTCGCCGTCCACTGCTCCTGCAGCTAACGGGCAACCTTGGGTGTTCAGGGGGTTCCTAAGGTCTCTGAGTCTGTGACGGTACCACTTCCTCCCCTCCACGCTGAGCTGTCTCCTCACGGGCTGCAGGGCAGGGTGCGGGTATGCTCTGTGGGTGGCAGGCACCTGAGCCAGCTCGCCTCCCCCAGGGAGTGGTCTCTGGGCCCTTTCCAGCACCCGCCCCCAGCCCCCTGTGGCCTGTCTCAACTACACAATGGGACTCCACCTGCGAGCACTGGCAGCAGGCTGCCCAGGCTTACCATAGGCGGCCCGGGGGTGGTGTCCGGCTGGGGCACCCTCGGCAGTGGCAGCTGGCTCCCCGGCGGGTCCGGTCAGAGGGACGGTGCTGTCGTCACTGGCCTTGGCGCCCGGGAGCTCCTTGAATGCTGGGGACTCGGCCTCCTGGACTTGACCGAGACTTTCGTCAGATGCTCGCGACAAAGCGCTTTCTTTCTGTAGTTTGTCTAAAGAGGTACAGTCGTAAATGAGAACCTGCAAAGGGATTCCTGTGACCGGAAGAGGGATGTGGACAGGATGATTCGAACAGGTCACGGAAAATGGAAGCAACTTGATTTGGGCACCAAAAAAAAAACAAAAAGACTGCACGCTCCAAGCACAGTTTTTCCCGTGAACTCTTTGGAGGCTTGCTCAGTTTTCGTGTCTGTACCTAAGATAAACTCAGCTTTTCATTTCAAATTCCACAAATACCTCCATGGCCCCTCACATCTTTATCTGCTGGTACTTACCCGGGGGCAAGAAACAAACAAACAAAACTACAGACACGGAAACAACATCCGGAATTCCGTCAATTTTCTGGAGAATGCTGGCCAGAAAATCCAGCTGTCGGGGACAGGCAGGTCTCCTGCTGTGGTATTACAGCCAAAGCTGAGAGCAAAGATTTTAAGGTCTCCTAAGGATCTTCAAAAGCCTCACGGAAAATGTGCATTTTGAAAACAAAACAAAAACTAAGCATAGATTTCAAAACTGTCTTGCACTCAAATAAGCTCATCTTTTAATTCCATTTTCCACAAACATTTTGAAGTCCCCTCATGTGAAATGAAGGTTGGTTAGCTATCAAGGAAAGGCCCTAAGGATGCAGCATGGGGCTCATTTTATCCTTCCTGTTTGAGTAAGTCAGACGGACAGTGGGTGCCTGGGGCAGGTGTGGGGGGCTCGCCGTGGGCAGAGACCATGCTTATTCGCAGCACAGAGCAGGAAGTAGACTCCGTCAACTGCTCTTAATCCACCAGCACTGTGGCCTCCCTAGGAGGCCTGGGGATGTGTTAATGGGGTTTTCCAAATTATTAGCTGGTCAAGTTAACACGCAGCAGACTGACGACCCGGGGACCCGAGACTCGTGTCAGGGTCATTGCCACCCTCACTGGCACGAGAACAGCCCATCACCCGCCCGCCCTGCCCAGCCCCAGCCTTGACCCCCAGGGAACTGGCTGCTGTGGTCCCTGTGTTAGGTAGGAAGTCAGTTATGAGCTTGTGTGTGTGTGACATAAAGGCCTAAAGAGAAGACATCTATGTCCAGCATCTGCATCTGCATCTCAGTCATCCTGACAATGTTTCAGGGGCAGCCCGGTATTCACATCCTGCCCTGCCCTCTTCTACCTGATAACCTGCCAGGTGGAGGTCCCTGCCCCTTCTGCCTGACAAATCTTCCACAATCTCCCAGATGCAGCCCAGTATCTGCATTTCAAACACCCTGCTCCCGATCCCCATTCTCTAGGGGTCCTGCTCACCCTTCCTCTGAACCCAGGATGGTGCCAGCTAGGCTTCCTCCTGTCTGATACCTTCAAGGGAAAACTCAGATAGAAGTTTTTCTATTTACATCCAAAAAGCCCTTTGTTCCAAGAGAAGCAGAGGTGGGGAAGCAAGACCCATCTCCTTAAAAGCCCCCGGCCTCAACTGGACTGCGCGCTCAGCCCTCTGCCTCTCTGCTGAGCTGCCCGGCTGGCCTGGTCAGGTGTAATCTCTCCACTCAACCATGTAACCCCCCCCCCCCCCCAAGTCTCTCAGGCCCTGTCTGGAGAGGTGCCCATCCGTTCTTACGGATGTCCCTGCCCTAAGAAACCTTGCTATTTTACCTCCCACTACTCTCTGTCTCACGCCTGAATTATTTCTTGCGCGAAGACAAGAACCCTGCAATTTCTCCGGTAACACCTGCACTCGGCCTGTTTCAGGAAGTCGAGTGGATGAAGTCAGTGGCAGGCCACTTTAGCTCAGCCGGAGCCCGTTCCCACCCCTCCTCGCCGCCTGGCGACGTGCCGCAGCTGGTTAGCTTGTTCTGTGCACCACCGGGGTTAGTTCCAGTTTCACTGATTGCAAATGAAGGTGCCATGGATACTCTCGGACAGATATTGGCGCGGATGTGGAAATAGGCAAGAGTGGCGCGGACACTGCTCAGGGAACGTGCACGGTCACCCTGCTAAAGAGCTGCCTGACCTGGGCACGAGCTCCGGCTGCCCGGCCTCCTGGCTGGTGGCGCGTGCCTGTAACCAGCACACTCTGGCGGTGTGCAGGGACGGCTCACTCTGAATTCAGCCTGCGTTTCCCGCATGGCTCGGTGCTGAGCACCTGTTGGGTGGGCTTACTGGCCCTTCTCGTGTCTTCTTGGGTGACATCTTTCTAACGGGCTTGTCTGCTTCCTGGAATCTGTCTCTTCTGAGTGCAAGCCAGGGGCTTTGCAACTGCTTTCTCCCTGTCTGTGCACTGTCTTTCCCATCTCTTCGTCGTGTTCCCCATGGAGCAACAGTTCCTGATTTCGATCAAGTACAATTCATTCATCTCTTCTTTGTGCATTGGTTTTTGATGCTAGATCTGAGAACTCTGAGCCCAAAGCTTTCCCTCTGTTTTTCCCTCCCTGAAAGTCTCCCTGTTTTCTGACTTTGCATTCTGATCCATGGCACATCTTAGTTTTTTTATAAGGTGGAGGGCTTAGATTAAGTTTCCTTTTTTTTTTCTTTTTTTTGGGGGGTGCGTGAATGTCTAATCCATCTGACACCATGTTGAAAAGACCCCTTTCTCCACTGAACTGCCTTTGTACCTGACAGGTGTGGGGCTACCTCTGGACTCTTCTGCTGTAATGCACAGATTCACATTTTCACCACCGTCACAGCCCTGCAACTTTCTATCAGTCTTCCAAGTCTTAAAATCAGACGGTGTGAGCCCTTCAAGTGAATCCATTTTCAAAACTATCTTGGCTATTTTAGTCTTTAGAATTTCCACATATAAGGGTTCTTCGAAAAGTTCATAGAAAATGCTTATGCGGAAAAAATTATGGATGGATTTCCAATGTTTTTTGCACCAAAATAAACTGCTCTTTTTATCCAATTTTCCACGAACTTTGAAGTACCCGCAATTTTTAAAAAAAATTTTTTTTGGAATAAATTTCATTTTTAGTGTAGTTTTCTGTTCATGACACAATTGATAGGAAGGTACAGACAGTGCCATACAGCCTCTGCCCCTGTACCTGCCCAGTCATTAACACTCCTCTATTCGCTGTAATTACTGACGCATCATTAGTATCCAAAGTCCGGAGTTTAGATTAGGGTTCATCTTGATACATTCGGTGCGTTTTGACAAATGGCTAACAACATGTACCCATGAGCATACCGCCCCTCCAAAACTTTTAAAGCAGCTTGTCGAAATCTACACAACACCCTGCTGGGATCTGCATTTACACTGAGAAGAACCGACGTCGGTGCTGTACTGGGCCTTGTAGTGCACGAGCGCAAACAAGGATTTTCAAATCCAGACAGATGCACGTGGTCACACACCAGTAGGCACCCCCTACAGCCCAAGGTGGGCGTGTCTTTTCTCTGTGGAGGGAGCCTTGCAAAAGCTTGGAGGCTTGGAAGGCTGGTGCTAAGAAAACATCTCCAGCTGACGTCCTAAACCACCTTCTCCTTTTTAATGCAGTGTCTTTATAAGGTCAAACTGACGCCAATAAAACCCATACATGTTGAACGTACACATGGGGGGATGATCTGTGACAAGTGAGGACCCCCATCCTGATCACCCCATCCCCAGTGCTCCTGAAAAGTCCCCTTGCACCCCTGTGCTGTGTCCCCCAGACCCCAGCTGGCTCAGGCAGCCAGGGATTTCTGTCCCCATAGAGTAACTGGTGTGCTCTCGTCTTCTGGAAAACCCCATGCAATCTGAACAGGACCGTGGAGTCACGCGCTCTGCGTGCTCTCACGGCTGGCCCCGCGGCTCCCTGTGAGGCCGGGGTGGCAGACAAACCACCACCGGCTCGCCTGGTCACCTGCTCAGGGACACCTGGGCTGTGGGTTGCTGCCAGTTTTCGTCAGCTATCGCTAGAGTGTTTTCACGCGAGGCTCTTTGTGAACACCTGCTTCCACATCTCACGGGCGAATCCCTAGGAGTGAAGTTCCTGGGTCAGTCTGGGAACTCCCTGGGAAGACTGCGGGGGCCGAATTTCCCAGGCGCTCCGACCGTTTGACGTGTCGCCGTGAAAGCTCTGAGCACAGCGCAGGCCTCTCTCCCCGGAGCCACTCTCACTGGTGAACTCCACTGCGTGGCCCCTCCCAGGTGCCAGCGGCGACACGGACCTGGCTGCTCTCCTGGCTCCAACGCTATCCTGACTGCCACAGAGCAGTCAGCTCTTTTTTTTTTTTTTTTTTTAGAAAAAGCATTTACAAGGTTGCTGGACAGGGGAGACAGGCCACGTGCCATTGCAGCTCTCCACAAGGTGGAGGGCCCCTGTGCACCACAGGTGCGGGCCCGGGGCCCAGGGCGTCTCTGTGGGTCAGACGGACATTGGAGCCCTTACCTGCGATCTTCCTCCTCATCCAGGGACACACGAAGAGCCACACGAAGAGGGCGAAGAGCAGCGCCACGCCGGAGGAGATGAGGACGATTGCCCACAGCGGGAGGACCAGGCCCAGCACTGGGGAGGCAGAGGGGACAGCGGCGGGGTTACGCGGGCTCTCCCAAGGGCACGCCCTGCCTCACCGCCTTTTCCTCCCCCAGCTCTGTCCAAGATTGACCCAGGTTCTGCATTTCATACAACTCGCAGCCAAAAAGCCACGATGCTGTATGTGAGGTGTGTATACTCAGCGCTTTGTGAACACAGCCTTTGGATCTAGGCTTCCCAGGGTGGGACAACGGCACGCTGACTTAGGTCTTATCTGGGTGTCTAGGTGGCTGGCTAAGCTGGGAGTCCGCCCTGCTCTGTGCTGAGGGACAGCCAGACACCACCCTGGGAGCGGCTTCTCCCTGTCCCAGCAGCCGTCAGCAGCCCCGCCACAAGGGGGCACAGTGCCCTGAGCACACGGGCGAACCTCGCTAAATCAGCTTAGAAATGAGAGGTCCTTGAAAGGACACTGGCATTCACACAGAACTCTCCCAAGCGTCAGCTGGCAGAATTACAACACAGAAGAGTTTTTCGTTAGTGCACAAGTGGTGCTCGCTGGGTAGCAATTCTGTTAGCAAGCATCAGATCCAGGGTGCTGTCCCATGTTCGGCACCACCTGTTGGTTGCAACAGGCACGCCCCACACACGTGTTCACAGGTGCACGGCATGGGCACTCCTGCTCCTGTGTGACCGCATGGCACACCCACACAGGCGTTCATGGGTGCACAGCGTGGGCACTCCTGCTCCTGTGTGACCGCACGGCAATGCGCAGGCTAGCACACCTACCACCGCGCCAGCTGCGACAGTGCAGACCAGCAGAGCAAGACACGCGTCACGGGAATGGGGGATTGCTGTGGTCCCCAGACACAGGTGAGCTGGGTCTGCACGGGACACAGCGCAGCGGCACCTGTCCATTTACCTTTTTTTTTTTAAGATGTATTTATTTGAAAGGCAAAGTTTCAGAGAGATGGAGTAAGAGAGAGAGAGAGAGAGAGACAAAGAGAGAGGGAGCAATAGAGAGAGAGAGAGAGAGAGAGAGAGAGAGAGAGAGAGATCTCATCTGCTGGTTCACTCCCTAAATGGCCACAGTAGCTAGGGCTGGACCAAGCTGAAGCCAAGAGCCTAGAACTCCATCCAGGTCTCTCCCATGGGTGACAGTGGCCTAAGCACTTGGGCCATCTTCCACTGTCTTCCCAGGCACAGTAGCAGGGAGCTGGATGGGAAGTGGAGCAGCCAGGCCTCTGACTGGCACTCATATGGGATGACGGTGTCTCAGGTGCTGGCTTAACCCGCTGTGCCACAGTGCTTGGGGAGGGGGGGAGCATTTATGTTTAAAAAAGACAACCACCCCCTTCCACATGTGCACACAGGGAAAGTTCTAGAAAGACGATGGCTGCCTCTAGGGGAAGATGGGAAACAAGTGAGATTTTTGCTTCTTACAATGCATACTTTCACTGGTAACTTTAAGAAAGCACAACACAGATGCCACTTTAGTAAATGGCCAAAGATTTCTTCTGAATTTTAACGCAGTGAACCCTTTAAAAGGCCTGCTCTTCCACTAATGTTTAATGATGCAGGCCTTGTTACACTGTTACCAATGCACACATCCCCATCTGTGCACGGTGGCAACATCAGGGGGCTGTGAAACCACTGAGGGTCACAAGAGGTGACACAAGAGGCAGCGACTTACTCTAAGTGGGAGGTCAGAGTTCAGGCAGATACAAACCAGAAACAGAAGGCCCGGGATGGCCTGGCTCAGTGCCAGGGGGCAGCCCCAGAGCTGCTGGGAGCACTCAGACCCATTGGGGCCCAGGGGGCAGCCCCAGAGCTGTGGGGGAGCACTCAGACCCACCGGGGCGCAGGCGGCAGCCCCAGAGCTGCGGGGGAGCACTCAGACCTACCCGGGCGCAGGGGGCAGCCCCAGAGCTGCAGGGAGCACTCAGACCCACCCGGGCCCAGGCGACAGCCCCAGAGCTGCGGGAGCACTCAGACCCACCCGGGCCCAGGCGGCAGCTTTCTGTCCTCACGCTGCGTTCTGCCCCCAGGTGTTTCTCACCAGCCTGAGTGGGGAGCGCTTCGGAGCAGCGGGCCGCAGTCTGCCCCATTCCTCTGCTGAAGCAAGACAGGCGAGGGCTGCCCCCGGGGGCGAGGCGAACCCTCTGGGCTGTGCACTCTCTAAGATGCAAGGGCGTTTTCATTAACAGGCCCCGTTTTTTCTGTGCCTGCTGGAAAAGCCCAAGACAGAGGGAGAGGGGATCACCACACTCCCCTGCCCCCAACCAGGGCCAGGCAGGACTGCGAGGGGCAGTCAGGACCTGAGCTCAGTGGCCAGGCCTCTGTCCCCTGCTTAGCTGGCCAGACGCACCATCCCCTGCCCTCTGCACCACCTGCCAGGAGGGAAGACAGTCAGGTGGAGGAACAGAGGCGGGAGTCCAGGAGAACTGGGGGCGGGGATTGTGAGAGAGAAGAGGAACAGGTGCCAGTAACGCAGGCTTTAAGAGCAGGAGGCGCCGCCCTGGTGGCAGGCTCCCGGGGGGGACAGCTCGGTCAGTCACGTTGCATGGCTCCACACACTGGTAAATCAGGGGTGGGGAATGCCTGGCCCACGGGCTGCACGAGGCCCGCTAAATCGTCTGGTCTGGCCCTCCCATGGCCACCGCAGGCGGGACTTAGAATCCAATAAAGCTACACAGCTGGCTGACATGTCAGCTGGCAATGATGCTATAGACCTCCACACGGCCCTGGGCAGAGGAACAGATGCCCTAGCCTTGCACTAAACACACAGAACCAAGCTTCATGGTCTCCAACACTTCAGTGCAGAAAAGGGCGGAAGGGGGGGAGGGGGGAGAAGAGGAGGGGCAGCAGCGGCAGTGGTGCCTCAGCGCCAGGCCTGGGCACATGTGAGGCTGCGTTTGCAGGGACAGCAGAGGGAGCAAAGGCCGCTGTTCAAACTTGCTCAGAGCACCCGACACCCAGGCCCTGCAGTGAGGCAGCTGTGCGGACGGCACAGGAGGTGAGCGTGCACCAGAATCTCCACAGAGCTCCCTGGGAGAGCACAGGCCGCTGGGCTGGAGAATTTCCCATTTACGGCGCTTAGGGTTGGGCCAGAGAATCCGCCATCTTTTTTCCCTTTTATAGATCTCTTTATTTGAAAGGTAATTACAGAGGCAGACATCTTCCATCTGCTGGTTCACTCCCCACAATGCCCACAATGGCCAGGGCTGGGCCAGGTGGAAGCCAGAAACCTGGAACTCCATCTGAGTTTCCCACATGGGTGGCAGGGACTCGAATACTTGGGTCATTCTCTGCTGCTTTCCCAGGTGCATTAGCGGGGAGCTGGATCGGAAGTGGAGCAGCTGGGACTGGAACCGATGCTCATATGGGATGCCGACGTTGCAGGCCATAGCTTAACCCACTGTGCCACAACGCACGCCCCAAGAATCTGCACTGATGAGCCGCCAAGTGCTGCTGCTGGCGCAGCTGGGACGCAACTGGCCCAGGAGCTCCCCTTCACCTGAAGTCAGATGTCCCTCCCAGAGGCCTCTGCGGCTGACAAGCCCTGCCTGCCTGCACCTCATGCTGTCCAAGCACTCCACAAAAGCCTGGCCCTGCACATCTGAAGACCCTGGCATTACAAATAAACTTCCGGCTTGCATCCAACCCAAGTAAGCACTTTCTGCCCGAGTTATTCTGGGTCTGGCAAGTTCGTTTTTAAGGACGAAAACGCAAAGACGACTTCCGGAGTGCGAGCTCCGTCTCTGAAGTTCAGGAATGACTCATGAGAGGTAAGTCATGTCTGTTGCAAATCGAGCTGAGGACATAAACAGCTTCAGAGCCATTCAGAGTGGGAGGCAAACACGACACTGGACCTCGACACCCAGCACCTCTCCGGTTCATTCCATGCCTAGAGATGCTGTTTGTCCGGGTCTCTGGGAGCTGAACTCGGGCAGAGTGATGCTGGAGAACTTCCCTTTCTCCTTTCATCACCAAGGCCCTTTATATGAAAATGTCCCAGGGCCAGAGCCGTGGCTCACTAGGTTAATCCTCCGCCTGCAGTGCCGGCATCCCATGTGGGCCCCGGATTCTGTCCCGGTTGCCCCTCTTCCTGTCCAGCTCTCTGCTGTGGCCAGGGAGGGCAGTGGAGGATGGCCCAAGTGCTTGGGCCCTGCACCCCATGGGAGACCAGGAAAAGCACCTGGCTCCTGGCTTTGGATCAGTGTAGCTCCGGCCGTAGAGGCCATTTTGGGGGTGAACCAACAGAAGGAAGATCTTTCTCTCTGTCTCTCTCTCTCACTAACTCTGCCTGTCAAATAAAGAAAAGAAAAGAAAAGAAAACGTCCCAAGGGGGAGAGAGGATAGCGACAAAGGCAGAGCTCTGCTGAAAGGAGCGGCTGGACCGAGTGGTGCTGCACTGACCACCTGCGCCCCCCTGTGGCACAGGCTGGCAGGTGCAGAGGCCCCAGCGAGTAAATCCTGCGTGACTCAAGTCTGCTGTGAGGCCAAGAGAGCCCCTGCAATGCTTCCGTGGCCTCGGACTCAGCTCCCGGGTGTTCCAGCAACACCCCTGGGGAACCAGCGCGTTAGCAGAAGCCTCTTCTGACTGACCGGAGGAACGCACCAGGGGCCTTCAGGGTCATGACTGCCTCCCCCTTGCTGCTGCTCCAGGCAGGTCCCCCCACCCCCCAAACGTCTCCCAAACATGTATGGGGAGAAACAGAGAGAGGGGACGATTCGGGACTTCCTGGAAACTTAGCACCAAATGGATGAGGCTAACGGGGACTGATGGTGGAGACGCTGTTCCCTGCCTGTGCTTCATGACAAAGGACGAGACGCGGCCGTGCGAGGACACGGCACACCCCGACCGCCCCTCGTGCCCACGCCAGGATGGGGGCTGCTCTTCCCGTTCAGGGGTTTCTAATATTCCTAACTAAAGAGAAAGAACCCCCCCCCCCAATGCTGGCCGGTTCACGTGGCAGCTTCCCTAATAGGGCGGTACGTCCACAGGTTTGTGGGGAAATGGGGTTCATGGGTGGGGGCTTGGAGCCTGGGTTCTGGCGCTGGCTTCACTCCCCATTCCAGGTTCCTGCTAGTACACATCCTGGGAGACAGCAGGTGAGGGCTCCCGCCACGTGGGAGACGTGGATGCAGTTCCCAGCTCCCAACATCAGCCTGGCCCAGCCCTTGCAGAGATGGGAGTTCTGTCTCACTATACATCTATCTCCCTGCCTCTCAAATAAACAGATACATTCTAAAGACGGGCTGAAAAGCTAAGTTAATTGTTGCACAAAACCGTTTGTTTTAACCCACGCATGGTGCTTGCAAAATTCTATTCACTTGGTGACGACCTCTTGTATGGCAGTCTCAACACTTCCTGGGCACCAGAATGAGCTTATCTTTTAACTCCAAGCCCACAAACTTTTTTTTTTTTTTGCAGTATCTTTGAATACTGGGAGACCTTTGACAAGAGTTAAGAGAGATGATGAACGTGTGGAGGTTGTTAAGCTTTGTCGTTAGCATCCTGTGGCAGGTGCTATGTGAGCGGGGTCGACCTACGGGGTCGACCTGCGGGGTCTCCCGTGTCAGTGCAATGTCACGACCAAGACCCTGGGACTCCGTGTTGTCATCCCACAGTCTCCCACCTGCACTGCGGGCAGAGCCCAAGTACCAGTGTCCCCGGGGAGGCAGGGCCCCGAAGAATGAGTTGGTGAAAAGCTCAGCTCAGCCACCCCGGGAAGCGTCCGTGTCATCCTTGGTTGCCCCATCCGTATCTGGTTTCATGTCCCCGACAACTATCTACTCTCCCAGGGAGATGATTCTCTTAGCACACGTGCAACAAAACTGCTGCAAAAAGATGACGAAAAGAAAAACGAGAGGCGGAAAATCCCAGCCGGGGACGGACAAAGCCAAGTCCTTGCAGACACACACCCAGCCAGGGAGCAAGACGAACACAGAGCAGGCAAAAGCAAAAGGCAGAAGCAACAGGAAACCATCTTTAGTTGTCACAGGGGCGGGGGGGGGGGCATCCACAGCCCTCATTAGCTCAGGGCATCCGACACCACCCCGGGGTGGGGGTGGGGATACGCAGTACTGAGGCCTTCCCTGCTTTGTGTGTGGCTAACCTGAGATCCAAGAGCTGACTTAGGTGAGGGATGAGACCTCGCCTGTAGGGGGCCGTCCACAGCTCGGCTCTGTGCTGCCTGCACCTGCAGCCCCACGCCCCAGGCCCCTCCCACGCTCTGAGGTGCAGGGAGCTCCACGGCAAGGCACTGCCTCCTTCCTGACTCCTGTGTGTTTTTACTGACCCCAGAACACGTTAAAAAAAAAAAAGCCTGCAGCAAACACACTTCCTAGCCCACGAGTTACAGAACCCAGAGGGACCACGGGAGCTGTCCTGGGAGGCTGGGACGCCACCTCTCTTGGGCTGTGCTTCCGTGTAACTCACAGCAGCTGCGAGGCCGGCACCCCCTCCCCCCAACATCACTCGAAGCCAGGAACCCCGATAAGAAGTATTCAGGGCAGGTGCCAAAGTTAAAGGCTGTGTGGGCATCGTATCACACTGATTTTTCATGGCTGATGTAGACAATATATAATTATGTATATCAAATAAAATCTGAGTAAGATTACACTGAGCAAATCCACAAGGATCCCCCCGGGCACCCCCTCATATTGGAAGGTGACCCTTTTCAACTTTACTATCACGCGCCGTTTAGCAGAGATTTAACTTTTGGTCAGAGGAAGGGAGACTTCTCTGTGCGATGTGGCCATCAAGGACATGAATGAGATGACGCACAACACAGACAGATCTGCTGACCCCCACCTGTGTCCGTGGTGGTGGGTGTGTTTCGGAGGCACCTGTCACAGACAGAGAAGCCCTGCCTGCCGAGACAGGCACCCAAGTATTTCAGAGAAAGTTGCCAGCTCACCACCCTGAAACGTATGCATTTAAGAACACTGGAGGTGCTGGCCTTGTGGTTCTGAGCTCACACGGGCAGCCCACACAGGAGCGCTGTTCAAGTCCCTGCTGCTCTGCTTCTGACCCAGCTCTCTGCTAATGCACCTGCGAAAGCAGAAGAGGATGGCCCAAGTGTTGGGCCTCTGCTACCCACGTGGGAGACCCGGATGGAGTTCCAGGATCCTGGCTTTGGCTTGGACCAGCATGGCTGCTGTGGCCACTGGGGGAGTGAACCAGAGGATGGAAGACCTCTCTCTGTAACTCTGCCTTTCAAATAGGTAACTAATTTTTTAATAAAGAAAAAGAAAAAGGAATACTATACATGCTTTTGTTTTGCCAGAATGTAAGAGAAAAGAATTCATTTTTAGCTGACACCCCCTCGCCACCAAAGCAACTCTAGACCCTTATTTAAAAAAAAAAAAAAAAAAGCCAAAGCAACCAGAATGGGACCTGGGAGTCACTGCTAAAAACAGAGCCCCCTTGCTTTTAGCCACGTGGGAAGCCAGCATGCAGGCTGCTCTGAGGACCGGTAGGGGCTCTGGACGCTGACCCCCTCCCCCTTCACCAGGGGGAGGGTGGAGGCTTGGGGGAGGCAGGGGGCAGACCTGGCTGCTGCACCCTCCCTGCCACCCACACCTCTCTCCGGGCCCAGCAGAGCCCGCCTGCGCGTGCTATCAGTTCCCATTCTGAGATGCAGAGAGGTTGTGTTAAGCTTCTAAAGCAACACAGCGGGGCAGGCGGCAGAACGGGGATTTGACTTTCGTTTGAAACCAAAGTTCTGATGCCCGTTGCACCTCCCGCATCTCCTGGTCATTTAGCACGCTAAATGCATTCACTACTCTCTGCTACTCCGTCACGACCACAGGAAACGCTTTCCTGCCGCTGGTCAGCGATGCCGACTGAGTCGCTACTGCGGACGTGCGAGCTCTGCTCCCGAGGGAGCCTTACCTGGTGCTCCTGTGTACATGATGGAAAACACATTTATTGCTATGGTCGCAGCATAGAACACGGGAAGCGCCCGGAGGCCGTTGGGAACGGGGTCCTCCTGTGTAACAAGGGGACAGAGTGGCAGGTCAGGACTCATGCAACACAGCACATGGCCACAAGAGGTCGTCTCCAGCACGGGTGTGGCCCACCCCTTGCACCCAGGGGCCAGGGCCAGGCTCCACAAGCTGACGTCAGAGTTAGAACAGGAAGAATCGCTAGGGTGAGTCAGCTCAGGGGGCCGAAGCCCTCTAGCGAGATTCAACTTTGGCCCTGGAAGTCCACGTTCAACAACTACGTTAAGGGCCAGTGCTCTGGCATAGTGGGTAAAGCTCTACCTGCAGGGCTGGCATCCCATAGGGGTGCAGGTTCAAGTCCCGGCTGCCCCACTTCCTATCCAGCTCCCTACCAATGCACATGGGAAAGCAGAGGGAGATGGCCCCAGTGCTTGGGCCCCTGCCACCCATGTGGGAGACCCAGATGAGGATCCTGGCTCCTGGCTCCCGCCTGGTCCAGCCCCAGCCATTGTAGCCATCTGGAGATTGAACCAGCAGATGGAAGATCTGCCTCCCTCTCTAACTCTGATTTGCAAATAAATAAATCTTCAAATAAATAAATAAAAATGTTGAGACTCAAACCCCTGAGGATTCTCTACATCACTCTTATTACACAGACATTTTAACTATATTGAAATGCATAAAGCAAATGCATTTCCAGGTGCTATGAGTGTCCAAATCTTCAACTATGAAAAGTTCAGGAGTGGCGGGCTCTTTGTCTGGGACGATGTTATTTATCTACAAACATAGGCTTCTTCTATGGCATTCCCTAAACCAAATGCTGTAACGAGAATGGTGCCACGTGCGTGTTAGGTTAAATAACGTCTGAGAAACTACTGGAACTGTTAGAGCTCTCAGCAGATCTACGGAGGTGTTGAAAGCAAAAACGCGGGCTACAAACTCTTGGACACCGTGCTAGCGCATAGAGGGTACTCAAACAGCTCAAGATTTTCTAACCGTGCGAGCCAGCCTCACACGTTTGTATGGGCATGCTGCCTACCACAATTAAAAGGAAAACTCGCTCTTAGAGTTGACGTGGGCGACAGAAGCTTGGCTGAGTCAGCAGAGTCCGTCTCACAGAGCCATCTCAAGTGCGAACAGGTACGCAGACAGCACGGCTCACGGAGAACGCATTCTGGGGCGTCCTGAGCAGCCCTGGTCACGAGGCCTGAGCCGAATGGCAGCGGAAGATCAGGGCAACGAGAGCAGGGGCAGCAGTGGCCCAGCTGCGCGTGTGAGAGAGCCATGGCCAGACCAGGCCAGGCAGGGCCAGGGGCAGCGAATCTTGGGCTCAGCACGGCTTGGAGGGACATGGCCAGCAGCCTGACCCATGCTCCATCACGTGGAAAGGGCCCAGCCGCAAGGCCAGACACCGGTTCCAAGACATCGCTTTCTTGGGGGCAAGAATTGCTAATAAAAGACTTAGGTAAACATCTGAAGGTACACAGTACTGAGCCTGTGCCTGTAATAAAATCACCTTACGTCTTTTAATAATAGATTCTCAAAACTCAAACAGGAGCTGGTGCTGTGGTGTAGCAGGTAAAGCCATAGCCTGCAGTGCCGGCATCCTATATGGACACTGGTTTGATTCCTGGCTGTTCTACTTCCTATCCAGCTCTCTGCTAGGACCTGGGAAAGCAGTAGAAGACGGCCCAAGTGCTTGGGCCCCTGTACCGCGTGGGAGACCTGGAAAAAGCTCCTGGCTCCTGGCTTCAGATCGGCTCAGCTCCAAATGTGGCTATTTGGAGAGTGAACCAGCGGATGGAAGACCTCTCTCTCTGCCTCTGCCTCTTTGTAACTCTTTCAAATAAATAAATTAATTTAAAAAAACCCTCAAACAGCAAACATCTGGTGGAGCCCTGTCTCCTTTCTCCTTCTGCTGCCTCCTCTCCCTCTCCTCCCTCCCAGGCATCCATCCTCTGCCACCCAGGCCAGCACCCATCACTCTCTCTGAAACATTTAATGAGTGTCTTTTCCAGTGCCCAGCTCAGTGCTGGCCACCGGACTACGGAAGTGACCAAGGTGGTCACAGAACAGCAACGAGTGGAGAAACAGACGCCCACAAGGTGCCACCAACAACGAGGAGGAAGCGCCGGGGACAGGAGACCAGGAGGTGGCCCAGGGAGCCACACCTGAAGACTGGGGAGGCGTGTGTGTGCCAGCGAGGACGGATTCCACATCGAGGAAATGAAGAGGCTGGCAGGCGAGACGGGGTGGCAGCTTCCAAGACGTAAGCAGATATCAGCGTGGCTGGCGCCCAGGGGAAGGGGGTGGCAGCACTCGGCGGGGGCATGCTTGCGCTTCTCCAAGGGAACACGCCTTCGGTGGGGCACGGGGCAGGGCTAAGGCCGAGGAGCCGCCTGTCCACGTGTGTCCCCGAAGTGCGGGCAAGCGAACGCCGGAGCCGGTCCCCTCCTCCCTGGGGCATGCGTCCCAAGGGCCCCCCCCCCCCGGCTGCCTCAAACCTCAGAGAGTCCCCACCCCGAGACGCCAGGGTCCTTGGAAATGTCTGTGGAAAACCGAAGTAAAAGACGAAGCTTGTTTTGGTGCAATGCGTTTTGAAACCCTTGCTTCTCGAAAGGTCTCCCAAGAGTCCCTGGGCGGCGCGTGTTATGAAAACAGCTCCCGTGGACTTCCGAAGGACCCGCTCGGAAACAGACTCCCTACCTCTTGATTCCACTTTGTACAAACATGCTGAGGTCGGAAATGTGCGCTTGCCTGCTTTTCCCTAGATGTACACACGTCCCAGGGGTGGAGTTTAATTTGGAAGTCAGGTGCAGCAAAGGCTTAACCACAGCAATAATGCTACGGACCAGTGCTCGCAACGCTCTGGACTGGAAGCCACGTGAACTCCGTGCACTGCACTCACCCTTCCCCCTGCGATGGCGCGACGGGACAAGCCCCACGGGGTGGAGATCCCCCAGCGAGGCGAGTGACCGTGACACAGCACGCGCTCTTACGCAGGGCCTATCTGGACACAAGCACTGGCACACCGACCCTGAGAACTGGCTGGCTGCCTGAGCGGCTTGCAGGTGGGTGGCACACACGGCACGCAAACACTGAGTCAGTGGGAGGCTTTGTGTCCTGGCAGGGCTGGGGCCCGAGCGGGACGGGGGAGACTGCACCCTGCTACTCAGAACGCTGTGCCATTGAACTTCTGGGATTCTCCACTCAGTACGTACAGACCGTGGCTGACTGGGTAACTGGAACTACGACGAGCAAATCCCGGGCGAGGGGCGCTGCTGTGTGGTGCGACAGTCTAAGGCAGGCGTCTCTGCCACGGGCCTGAGAGGCAAATGGGCTCGCCTCGCTGGTGCTGAGTCTTGTTTTACGTCTCAGGTGAGTATGCCCAGTAGCCTACTTCCTTCTTATCCTCTCCTCAAAGTAGCCAGTGCTTCAAGCTTGCCTTCTTCAGACGACGGGAGAGCGCTGTTTGCTCCCGTGTTGTTGGAATCCCAGTCAGTTCCAAAGTCTGCACGCCACCTCCTTCCACCCGTTTAACATTCAGAAAACAGCGACCTTTCCTTCCTGAAGCCAGCACCATTCCTGGGAAGGCTGATGGGTGAACTAAATCCTGGAGCCAATCCTGCCACCCACGTGGGAGACCCGGAAGAAGCTCCTGGCTCCTGGCTTCAGCCTGGTTCTGCCCTGGTCACTGCAGCCACTTGGAGAGTGAACCAGCAGATGGAAGATCTCTCTCTCTTTCTGCCTCTCCCCCTTCTCTTTGTAAGTTTCAAATAAATAGTAAATCTTAAAGAAAAAAATACGAAATCTTGAAGCTGAGCAACACTGTCTGTAACTCTGTTTTCTGGAGTAGTCCCTGGGTGAGTAACCTTCTAGCTACTAACTCACGCCAGGGTGCTGTTGCCTTAACAATGCACAAATAAGGGGTCGGTGCTGTGGCAGAGGGGTAAAGCCACCGCCTGCAGTGCCGGCATCCCATATGGGCACCAGTTCGAGTCTCAGCTGCTCCACTTCCAATCCAGCTATCTGCCGTGGCCTGGGAAAGCAGTAGAAGATGGCCCAAGTCCTTGGGCCCCTGCACCCACATGGGGGACCCGGAGAAGCTCCTGGATCCTGGCTTGGGATCGACGCAGCTCCAACTATTGCAGACAACTGGGGAGTGAACCAGCAGATGGAAGACCTCTCTCTCTCTCTGCCTCTCCTCTCTCTGTGTAACTCTGACTTTCAAATAAATAAATAAATCTTTAAAAAAAAAAGGTTCTTTCTAAAAAACAAAACAAAAACCAAAACCAATGATGTACAAATACAATTATTCCTCCCACCCCCCCACCATTCATTCCTACTGAGTAGGACCTGCGTTAGCTCTAAAGTTTAATAATAATAATAATAATAATAATGATAATACAAAAATCGCCTCACTTACCTTTTTAAGGATGAAAATTCTGATCAGTATGAACAGCACGCCAGACATGAAACCAGATAAGAGTGGAGATATAAACCAAGAAGCAACTGAATAATTGAAGAAAAATCTAATGAATGTCAAAATCCATACGTAATCAAGGTCAGATTCACATAAGACGATGATAACCAGCAATCAGCACACACTAATGAATGTGCCCACAGTCATTGGCCTTAATGCCTGGCTGACGTCACGCGGTGCGGCCGCACTCCAGATGGGAGCAGCGGCCAAGCGCCCGGCTGCGCCCGGATCAGCCCCGGAGCAGGCCCTCCTCATCAGCGCGTGTCCCACAGGTCACCTCCAAGGCCTGCTGGTGCTCTCACTCCTGCCTCTCCCTTCGGCCTCTGTGTTCCCTACTCTGGGGGCACACGGGGGCCCCTGGGGAGCTAAGCTCTTACCACCCCCAGGGTTCTGGGCTACTCAAGGGTTTGGAGGGAGCTCGGCACACTGGCGTTTTTCCATTGTGTGCCCAGGTGATTGGGAAGTGCAGCTGGAGCTGAGAACCACTCCTCCAGAGGCCTGGGACCTGGCCACTTTCCTGGGGGCCTCCCTGCCGCTAGGGGCAGATGGGACCTCACGAGCAGAGTGAGGTGCAGACGTGCCGCTGGCTCCCTTTGACGCTCCCTCCCTGACTGTGAGCTCTCAGACCTTCCTGGGGCCCAGTCTTTCTATGACGTCCAGACTGGGTTCAGTCCAACTCACTGCTCTCATGCTTGGGAAGAACAAACAGATTCTGGTTTTCAAAGCTGATGAGAGCAGAGGTTAAAGACGCCCGCACATAACAGCTCTCACAATCTCCACTAACAGGACTTCAAAGGGAAAATGCACTCCCCATACCAGCTCTTCTAAAGCTTAACATCCGAAGGGGCCAACACTGTGGCGTAGAAGGCTAAGCTGTCTGCAGTGCCGGCATTCTATGTGTGCACCAGTTCAAGTCCCAGCTGTTCCACTTTGATCCAGCTCCCTGCTAATGGCCCAGGAAAGCATTAGAAGAGGGCCCAAATCCTTGGGCCCCTGCACCCATGTGGGAGACCCAGAAGGAGTTCCAGGCTCTTGGCTTCGGTATGGACCAGTCCCAGTCCCAGTCCCAGCCATTATGACCATTTAGGGAGTGAATCAGAGAGTGGAAGATCTTTCTCTCTCTCTCTCTCTCCCCCGCCCCCCTTTTCTCTCTGTATCTCTGTCTTTCAAATAAATAAATAAATAAATCTTTAAAAAAAAAAAGTTGGGTCTGGGGCCAGCACTGTGGTGTAGTGGACAAAGCCACCGCCTGCAGTGCCGGCATCCCATATGGACGCCAATTTGAGACCCGACTGCTTCACTTCTGATCCAGCTCTCTGCTATGGCCTGGGAAAGCAGCAGAAGAGGGCCCAAGTCCTTGAGGCCCTGCACCCGCATGGGAGACCTGGAAGAAGCTTCTGGATCCTGCCTTCAGATCAGCTCAGCTCCGGCCATTGTGGCCAATTGGGCAGTGAACCAGCGGATGGAAGACACCTCCCCCCGCCCTGCCTCTCCATAACTCTGCATTTCAAATAAATAAACAAATCTTTTTTTTTTTTTTTTTTTGACAGGCAGAGTGGACAGTGAGAGAGAGATACAGAGAGAAAGGTCTTCCTTTTTGCCGTTGGTTCACCCTCCAATGGCCGCTGCGGCCAGTGCACTGCGGCCAGCGCACCGCGCTGATCCGATGGCAGGAGCCAGGAGCCAGGTGCTTTTCCTGGTCTCCCATGGGGTGCAGGGCCCAAGCACTTGGGGCATCCTCCACTGCACTCCCTGGCCACAGCAGAGAGCTGGCCTGGAAGAGGGGCAACCGGGACAGAATCCGGCGCCCCGACCGGGACTAGAACCCGGTGTGCCGGCGCCGCTAGGTGGAGGATTAGCCCAGTGAGCCGCGGCGCCGGCAATAAACAAATCTTAAAAAAAAAAATATGTTGAGTCTAGTATATGGTATGCTGGCTTATAACCCAGGATCATGTCCTTATTAAAATAAATAAATAAAGCTTAGCATTTGAAGTGGGGGAAACCCGATGAAAAAATCACTTTGGATACAACTTACTCTAAAGCACGTAAACTTTCCTCCTCACAGGTAAAAGAAAATGGCAATTACCAATCTTGACGAGCTCCATCCACTGCACGCCTTTCGTGCCGATGGCGACGAGCGAGAATCCTATGGTGGCGCCTACGATGCAGTGGGTGCCAGAGATGGGCAGCCTCAGGAACGACGCAATCAGCTGCCACACCGCCGAACCTGCGGACGGGAAGAGCAGCGAGAGTTACCCCAGAGTCCAGAGCCTCACACCGGCCCCCGGGGATGGCAGTCGGGGGCTGCTCTCCGTTCCAGCATCGCCCGGGGATTTGCTTTTCTGTGCACTGAGGTCTGGACCAAAAAATAAATAAATAAAAAGCACAAAATTAGGGGCCCGGCATTGTGGCACAGCAGCGGAAGCTGCCACCTGCAACACTGGCATCTCACACAGGCACTGGGTCGAGTCCCAGCTGCTCCACTTCCAATCCAGCTCCCTGATATGGCCTGGGACAGCAGCGGCAGATGGCCCAAGTGCTTGGGCCCCTGCACCCGTGTGGGAGACCCGGGTGGAGTTCCAGGCTCCTGGCTTCAGCCTGCACCAGTCCCAGTGCCAGCCATTGTGAGCATCTGGGGCGTGAACCAGTGGATGGAAGATATCTCTCTCTCTGTAACTCTGCTTTTCAAATCAATCAATCTCTGTCGTGAGGTTTGGCCAAAATGAGGCAGGAGAGGGGAGGCTCCAGGGACTACAGGGAGTGGAGGCAGTAGGTATCCTGGAAGGAGGTCTTGCGTCTTGCAGCCTGTGTGCCAGGGTTCAACACCACACCGCTCCCTGATTTTCTTCTTGTCCGAGAAGTAACTGTGACGATGACCCCGACTGGCCCTGCGGCCTGGCCCCTGCCCTCTGCTCGCAGGCTCCATTCTGCCTGCTGGGAGGCACCCTCGGTTCCGGCTTTGCGTCTCTTCGCCTCAATTCCACCGCTGGGCTTAGGCTTTCTCCCGGCTCCAGGTCACGTCGGGGACTCGCACAGGGAGTGGGAAGAGCGGCAGCTGGGAGGGCTCACTTGCAGGGAGAGTTGTTGAAAGGCTCACCCGGAACTGCAGGGAATAAAGGGCCCGGCTGATAAGCCAGGAGTGTGGATCAATCCCGGACGTTAATTCTGGAAGCCTGGTTGCTTGGCTGCGGACGCAAATGCAAGCCGGCCCCCATTTCCTTCAAAGATTTCTGAGTTGGGGAAGGATCACTGTTGGTGGTGAGGGTCCCAGTGCGTGAGGCTATGGGGACAGCTGCGTGGGCGAGGGGTGGGCATGCTGACCTTTGAGGCCAGCTGTGACCTGGGGTCTGGCTGCAAAGCATGCCGGGAGGAGAAGTGGAGCGGTGTCACCAGTCCTGTGCTGCCAGCCGGGGAACAGGTTCCGCGGCAGCACCGAGGAGTCCCCGGGGAGAATTCCTTCAGCTCGGCATCTGAGCCCGGCTGGCCCCGGGGGAACGGCTGTTTTAAAAATAGAGCCCCGAGCCGCCAGCTGAACACCACACTCTGTGATTTATATTCTTACAAACATTAAAATAGCCTGGGGATGGAAGGGAGTGGGATAAACTTGCTTCCGTCCTCAAAGCCTCCATGCTCTGTGTGGCTGACTTCAGAGGACGCGTCCTGCAGCAGGGAGTCTGTGAGGACAGGTGGGGGCGTGGGGACCGCCTGCGAGAGCGAGGAGGGAGACAGCCGCAGCGGGAGGGAGACAGCCGCTGGGAGAGGGGCACGGAGACCTACAGTGGGCGTCTCTTTAACCTCTGCACTGAATTACTGTCAAAGAACAGCGAGGCCTCCCTCGCTGTTTTCCATGTAAGATCATGGCACCCTGGGGCCGGCGCTGTGGTTAAGCCTCTGCCAGCGGCACCGGCATCCCACATGGGCACCGGCTGCTCTGCCTCTGACCCAGCTCTCTGCTACGGCCTGGGAAAGCAGTGGTGCTTTCCCAGCCACCCGCATGGGAGATCCTGAGTTCAGATGGGTCCAGCTCCGGCCATTGCGGCCACTACAGGCGTGAATCAGCGGATGGAAGACTTCTTTGTCTCTCTCTCTCTGTCTCTGTCTCTAACTCTGCCTCTCAAATAAATAAAAATTGTAACAACAATAAAAAGATTACCGCAGATCATCGCACCTGATGGAAGAAAGGGATGAGGTGTGGGGTGAGGGTGAGACTTAAGCTAGGGAAGTGTGGACACGGGCAGGGCCAGGTGCAGCGGGGACGGGGAGGTAGAGGCAGGTGCGGAGAAGGTGGAGGATGCGCGGGGGCGGAGGGTGCTTTGGAGGGCTGTGCGCCTTGCACAGTGGCTCAAGAAGACGGCCTGTGTGTGCTGGTGTGGGCTGTGAATTCTCAGGGGAGCTCTGCTTCCACACGGAGCGGACCGCCTGTTGGCCTCGGGCCAGGCGTGCGTCTCAGGAGCTGAGCCGGAGCGGCAGTTCAGGGGACGGTCAGTCTCCCACCCGACCCAGTCTGACCTCTCAGCATCGCGAGGCACAGAGGCCCGCAGGCTCGGGGAGCGGTTTCTGGAGGAAGAAGAGCAAGGAGAGAACAGAACAGGATAGAAGGGTGGGGAGAGACAAGGGGCAGGAGAACTCGGAGGCTGGATTTCGAGAGAAAGACCGGGAGGAGTCGGGTGCGTGAACAGAGCGTGTGCTGGCTTGGGCCAATCATTGTGACACCACCATCCTCAACCTGCACAGCTCCCCTTCGCAAGGACACCTGGGAAGTGCACACAAATCCTGGACAAGGTGGGCTTTGGGAATCACCTAGCCACACGCCAGAAAGAAACCAAAGCAAACAACACCACAGTTATTCGAGCAAAACCCCAAACTGCTTTGGTTAAACCCCAACCCCAGCTGGTCAGCGTCTTTGTGTCTCTTGGAGAGAGCCGGCACGCAGGTGCCGGGACGGGGAAAGCAGATGAGCCGTTGGCTGTCCTCATCGGACCTCAGCAGCGCCCGTGAACTCTGACCCCAAAGCGTTCTGTGTCTTACGCCATCACTCTGCGGAGTACAGCCACCACCCCCCAATGGAAAGGACTTCTGTCAAGGCTGGACCTCTGAAATTCCCGCACACACCTTGCCTACACCATCTTTACTGGAACAAGGTGAATTTCAGCTGGAATCGCAGGTGTCCAGCACGACCATCGAGGGTGAGCGTGACAAACGAAGCTGTCTTCTAAGGGTGATTTCAGTGCTGCCGACCGTGCTGAGAAACACGTCCTCCAAGGAGGTCAGAAAACACTCAGCGATCTCAACAGCTGCTGGGATCGAGACGGCGGCCCCACTCCTGACATCTTCACGCGGCCAGGTAACAGGAGCAGCCAGCCGGCCGCGTGTGGGAGCACACAGCCGCGCGGACGCTGGCCTGCTCCTCAACTCCTCAAACTCACGTGCTGCCCAAGATCGCCAGGGGCCCCACGGTCTCGACACTGGCAGCCTAATCACCCAGAGACCTGTGGCACGCAGCTGCGTCCCTGGGGCACAGCATCTTACCTGCGGGGCAGGACTCTGCCTACAAAGGGAGGAGCCTGCTGAGAGCTGACAAGGTTGCCTGATGGACATGACGTCAGCTGTACTCCCGTCTTCCTGCCTGGAATTTCTGTTTAAGATTTATTTATTTGAAAGAATTAGAGAGAGACAGAGAGAGCAGATGGAGAGAGCTTCCATCTGCTGGTTCACTCCCCACATGGCTGCAATGGCCAGGACTGGGCCTTGCTGAAGCCAGGAGCCAGGAGCTTCTTCTGGGTCTCCCACACGGGTACAGGGGCCCAAGGACTTGGGTCATCTTCCAGCAGAGAGCTGGATCGGAAGAGGAGCAGCTGGGACTCGAACCAGCGCCCACATGGGATGCCGGCACTGCAGGCAGTGGCTTAGCCCGCTATGCCACAGAGGTGCCCATTCTACCACTATCTGCCCCTGCCTGGAGTTTTTCTCTGCAGCTCGCTCCAGGGCAGGAAGGGAAACACCTCCACTGAGCTTCAATCGGCGGTCCTCTGGGTCCCCTTGGTGAGGGAGACATCAGCCTGGCTGACCAATCTGCTTATCAGCATGGTTCACTCACCTCAATATGTAGACAACTTGCAACTACCAATCACAGGCCAGACAGACAGGTGACCAACAGACTACCTTTTGGCTGGAAATAAAACAAACACACCAAGTGGAGCTCCCAGAGGCAGGGATTAAAAAAAATCAAAGCAAAAGCCAAGGAAGGGATTACAGATGCTGAAGGCCAGAATTTCTTGAAACACAAGCATCTAATTAAGTCTCATTTGGTGACAGCTGTACAACTTACACCGAGAATACAAACTAAATTAGTAAATACTGTTTTCTGACCTCAAATTTTCAAAACACTGCATCCTAATTCAGAGAAATCCTGGAAAAAAATAGAAATCAACCTTCAAGGCAATTCACACGTAAGCCTTTAGAGCGCAATCACTTAGACAAATTATTTCCTGAATAACTCTGAAAGAAGTCTAGAGCAACTGCAGGCTATCCAACAACCCCTTCTTTTTGTACTTTATGAAAAGTGTTCACTTAGCCAAAATCCATCTTGGTAGGTGGGTCTGCCAACAACCTGGGAAAATAAAATGTTTGCTTGGTTTTTGAACACTTTTTTTTAAATCAAATAAAAATCAGAATGCAACTATATAAGACGGCGAGTCTGAAACATCAAACTCACTCTTGATGAACAGGAAAGCAGAGATCACACTGATGGATAAGGCACAGGTAGTGGAGGAAGGCCGGGGCAGGGCACGCCTCCCGCCGGGAGCCCAGGAGGCGGCTACTCACCAACCATGGCGCTGACTTCTCCGGCCATAAGCGTCTCTACGGTCTCGTTGTACAGGTTCACATCAATGATGCCTTTGCGGATGGTCTCGCCCACTTTGGCTCCCAACAACATGGAGCCGGTGGTTTCAAAGATCGAAGCCAAGATGCATGCCTGCCTCAAGGTCACCACGCCGGATCCCACGGCTGTGCCGAACGAATTGGCAACGTCATTCGCCCCAACAGAGAACGCCAGGATGAAAGCTATGATAAAACCCAAGATCACCATCCACAGGTACTCCTCCATGGCCATGCTGACACAGTGGGCTCCGGGCACTCCTTCTCTCTTGCAGGAGTTATTTTACACAAAGCTGCAGGTGACAAACGTGGTTAAGGCCGAGAGTCCCCGTAAACAGCGCGTGTGCTCTGGAACGTGCTGGGCCACGTTGGAGCCCAAACAAACTGCTAACTGCTGGTTTTCAAGCGGCTGTCAGTCCAGCTCATTGGGTTGTGTTCAGTCAGCGGGAAAATGCATTCCATATTTTCCCTCCCGATCTGGGAGAGCTGGGATGTCTCCTCCTGCGACAGAAAGGAAACAAAAGACATCAATTAGCCCCAGCAACCTGTAACAGTTTGTTCTTTCAGAAACGAATGTTTTAAGCCTGCTAATGGGATCTAACTTCAGCATGTGACAGATCTAACCCTAAAGCAATTCAAGGAAGATTATAATTAGGTTATCCCCCCTCCCCAAACCCAATCCCCTGCCATGCCTCGAAAGACCATTACCACCATAACGGCCCCCCAAAAATCTGCCTTCTATGCTGTCAGAAGTTGAAGCAGGCTGAATGTTAACAGACTGGGTAACTCGAACTAGGTTAGCCACGGCCAGTGGATAGTGTATTTTTTTTTTTCATGCAATTTGAAAACCTATTTGGTCATTCTTTTCAGAGAGGAGCAGCCGCCTCTAACGAGCTGGAAGAACAGGGAAGTCCTTGGTGGGCCGCTCCTCGGCTGCGGGTTCTGTGGCTCCACATTCACACACGGGGAGTGAGCACGTCGGCACACGTGCTGCCTGGGGGACGTTCCAGCCTCTGGGACACTTCTCTGTCACTCACCGAGGGCGGCAAAGGTGGGAACCAGAGGAGGGAGAGGAGGCAGGAGCAAAGCCCAAGTCAGACCCTCAGTGCTGCTCCTCGGTGCCCAGCTTGCTCCGGGAACGCCGTCCCCTCCACCTCACCCCTACCCCAGCGTGACCAGGGAGACCCTCCACGTCCTCTCCCCTGCCCACCCTGCCCTCACTCCTACCCTGGCGTGACCAGGGAGACCCTCCACGTCCTCTCCCCTGCCCACCCTGCCCTCACTCCTACCCCGGCGTGACCAGGGAGACCCTCCACGTCCTCTCCCCTGCCCACCCTGCCCTCACCCTGCACACCTCCTGTTGCATTGGCTCTTTGCTATTCCTTGAAAACACCAAGCACACTCTAGCCTTGGGGCTTCTGCAGCTGAGGATCCCTTTGCCAGGGAAAACTTTTCCCCTGACAGCTGCACCGCTCACGCCTCAAATGTCACTGACCCTGTCAAGGAGCGGCCCCTCGCCCGGGCCGTCGTCACCCATCACCAGAGCAGCCCCTGCATTCGTTCATTCTGGTCCGCAGAGGGACCTCCAGCAGCACACGGAACAGCGCGTGGCAGGTAGACGCCTTTACAGGTTTGCTGCATAAACGAAGCCGCAAGCTAGTCAATAACTGGACAGTCTTCCTGACTCCTCTTGCTGAGACGGGGAGAGAGGCCACAGATTCCACCAAGAGCTTCACAACTGCGGACCCGGTGCTCTCTGCACGGTGTCAGGAGGCACACCTGCCCAGCCCTGGTGTTCCTTCCTAAACGCTTCTTGAATTGAACTGAACAGAGCAGGCTCGCTACCCATGTACAGTATTTTAGTCAACCAACAGTAAGGTTATCTAGGGGGAACAAAGCAGGACACAAAAGTCAATGTCAGCAATGCACATGCAGGGTCCAGCGCTAAGCCACACGGGTAAAGCTGCTGCCTACAGTGCCGGCATCCCATATGGGCACTGGTTCACGTCCCAGCTGCTCCACTTCTGACCCAGCTTTCTGCTGTGGCCTGGGAAAGCAGTGGAAGATAGCCCGGGTGCTTGCACCCCTGCCATCCACGTGGGAGACTAGGATGCAGTTCCAGGCTCCTGGCTTCAGATTGGCCCAGCTCTGGCTGTTATGGCCATTTGGGGAGTGAACCAGCAGATCGAAGAACTCTCTCTAGCCCTGACTTTCAAATAAATACATAAATCTTAAAAAAATGCACATACACAAATCACAAGATGACACCCTGACATTACAACAGAGGCAGATACGGAGCAGAAGGGCTACGGACTGCACATTTCCTCCCAAACTGCAGGATGGTGCTTCAAAAAGTTCATGGAAAATGGGATTCAAAGTTTATTTTGGTGCAAATTTTTTTTTAAATCCTTGCATAGAGGAATCTTGCAAAGAAAAGGTCATGCAAAACATGTATTATGAAAAAATTACATTAAAAAAAAAGGGGGGCCGGCACTGTGGTGCAGCGGGTTAAAGCCCTGGCCTGAAGCGCTGGCATCCCATACAGGTGCCAGTTCTAGCCCCAGCTGCTCCACTTCCAATCCAGCTCTCTGCTCTGGCCTGGGAAAGCAGTAGAGGGTGGCCCAAGTCCTTGGGCCCCTGCACCCACGTGGGAGACCCGGAAGAGGCTCCTGGCTCCTGGCTTTAAATCAGCCCAGCTCTGGCAGTTGTGGCCAACTGGGGAGTGAACCAGAGGATGGAAGATTTCTCTCTCTGTCTCTTCCTCTCTCTGTAACTCTTTCAAATAAATAAAATAAATCTAAAAAAAAAAAAAACTACACATGGATTGGATTTTTTTTTTTTAAATTTACTTGAGATGCAGAGTTATAGATAGACAGAGGCAGAGGCAGAGAGAGAGAGAGGTCTTCCATCCACTGGTTCACTCCCTAAATGGCCGGAAGACCATGTGGGTGCAGGGACCCAAGCACTTGGCCCATCTTCCACTGCTTTCCCAGGCCATAGCAGAGAGTTGGATTGGAAGAGGAGCAGCCAGGACTCGAACCGGCACCCACATGGGATGCCAGCACCGCAGGAGGAGGCTTAGCCTACCTCCACAGCACCAGTCCCTGTACATGGATTTCAAGATTTTTTTGCACCAAAATAAACTTTTAAAAAGACTTAATCAAATCATTCATTCATACAAAAAACAGAGTGACAGAAAGATAGAGATCGATCTTCCATTTACTGGTTCACTCTCCAAATGGCCTTAACAGCCAGGGAGGAGCCAGGCTGAAGCCAGGAGCCTGGAACTCCACTCAGGTCTCCCACGTGGCTGACAGGAACACAAGTACCTGGGCCATCCTCTGCTGCTTTCCCAGGCCATTAGCAGGGAGCTGGATCGGAAGAGGAGCAGCTGGGACTTGAACTGGCACCCATATGGGATGCCAGCACTGCAGGCCGGAGTTTTACCCACTATACCACAGCGCCAGCCCCCAAACTTACCTTTAATTCTATTTCTCCACAAACTTTTTAAAGTGTCCTCATATGTTTTTCAAATGAAAACAAAACATAACAAACAAATCAACAAACAGATACCTTTGCATGTGTATGCACTGCTGTCCGCATACAATGACACAGAAAGTGTGCATGGACAGACCTGAGCCAGGGCAGCCGCAGGACGCACTCAGCCAAGGCCCTGGTTCCAGCTCTAAACCAACCAAGAACAAGGGGCGTGTAGACCCCAACTCCAAAAGATGCCCTACTGGCCTGCTTCCTCCAGGTCTCCCACACATATGGGTGCAGGGGCTCAAGCACCTGGGTCACCCTCCTCTGCATCCACAGGACATTATCGGGGAGCTGGATCGGGGGAAGTGGAGCAACTGGGACTTGAACCGGTGCCCACAAGGGATGTTGGCATCACAGGCAGCAGTTTAACACTGCATGCCACGACGCTGGCCCCAGGGGTATCTTATTTCTATGTTGGGCACATTATGTCTATACATGGAAGCCAAGATAAAGCATATTTGGGGCCAATATTATCTGCCTTAAACAATGAACAAATATAGATGAAGCCTTGGTTGCCGGCAGGGCAAACAGGAACAAAGATCAGCTGTTATCTACAGACGGCTTCCTTTATGCCTGTCCCTAGACACACGACTGTGAGATAAAAGGGTATGGTCTGGCCACCTGTGGGGCTCAGAGCCCACGGCAGGAAGCAGGCATCCAGACATGTGACCATGGTCCCTGGTAATCGCGCCACACAGGTAGGAGCCACAGCGACATGGCAGCACAGATCTGGGCAGGATCTTGTCCCGGGGAGGGGTGGCAGAGGCAGACCTGAGGTCTGAGACCACAGGGGCACTTTGTCCAGGCCCCTCTCAGCGTGTGGGTTTCTCTCCTGCAGAGTCACACCCTAAGCACCTGGTGTGCAGAAAAGCTTGCCACTTCTAGGAGACCGGAACAAGCTCCCTGTCTCAACTGTGCTATATTTACACTTGTGTTTTACTACAAGCACTAATGCCTTGCTTTTCCTCCTTTTCCATGAATTTTCAGCAGCCATGACACAGTAAGACAAAGTGCTCAAATGGCTACAAGATCTTCTGTGCAAACCAGGCCACTGGCAGGCCAGGGGACCACCAGGCAAAGGCCCAGATGTGGCCTTGCCAAGAATCCAGAAGGCCCAACTGCTGAGTGGTGGAGGTCTGGGCAGGTAAGGTACCTGGCACCGGCTGTTTGAAAGCTGGATGTCAAAGTGGGGAAACACTGACTTAGGGGGCTGTAAGGTCAGGATAACTTGCTGACTTCGGAAGAAATAGGGAAGTCAGATCCCTACCTCACGCCAGAATATTTAAATGTAAGGAAATGGAGACGTGAAGAAGACGAGAAAGCACCAGGTAAACACCCACTGGAGAAGTCTAGATGTGACTTCATGAGTGTGAAAACCACGCAGACAGTGAGGTCTCACGGGCAGCACGTGGAAACGCTACCGTTCAGTGCTATTTAGAATTTCCAGCCAACGTCTCAGTTTTTTCTAATGCTCCTTGTAAGGGTTTTTCTCAAACAGGCTAATACTACCGTATCAAAGCATGAAGGGGAGCAGCACTGTGGCGTAGCGGGTTAAGCTGCTGCCTGCAGCACCACTATCCCATATGGGCCCCAGTTTGAGTCCTGGCTGCTCCACTTCCAATCCAGCTCCCTGCTGATGTGCTGGAAAAGCAGAAGATGGCCCAAATGCTTGGGTCCCTGTACCCACATGGGAGACCCAGAGGAAGCTCCAGGCTCCTGGCTTCAGTCTGTCCCAGTCCTGGCCATTGTGGCCACCTGAGAAGTGAACCAGCAGATGGAAGCTTTCTCTCTTTCTCTGTCTCTCCCTCTCTCTCCACAACTCTGCCTTTCAAATAAATAAAGTCAGTCTTGGAAAGAGAGTTGAGAAAATCATGAAGGAGGGTTGGAGCAAGCTTCTTAACTCCTCCCCCACTACAAAAGCTCCCTGCGTGGCTGGGACTTGCAGGACTGAAGGCTACGAGATATTCCTCAGTCTTCAAATGCTGCCCACCCCCTGCACTTGAGGAATGGAGACTTAGAGGTTCTGAGCCACTGGGCAAGTTCCTCCTCCCTCACGTGCAACGTACTAGCGAGACCCTCACGGCTTCTCACCGCTCCTTCAGTGCCTTCTAAGCAAGATGTGCAGCTTCCTGCTCTGCCTCCCACCACTCCGATCCTCAACCCTGAACCAGGCCCGGTGAGGCCACAGGCAGGACTTCCAAGGTAAGATCTGCTCTGGAATGCCATCGGAGGGGACACCCAGGACGACTGCCACCTCTCCAGGCCTGCCTGCGCCGAGTCCACGTGTGCTCAGGTCTCCTCTCTCTCTCATGGGTCAGTCACCTTCTCTTCCCATCTCCTTTCTGAGCGCCGGCTCAGACATTCTCAGAGCCATCTCTGGACAGATCTGTGCACGGCTCAATCCTGGGAAATAACACTGAATGGCACTTATTACATCTACGCAGAAAGCAGGAGCAGGCATTCGGCCCAGCATCCTCCCTGCCTGCGACCCCCATCCGAGTGGCTGGGTTTGACACCTGGCACTGGCTCCTGACTCCAGCTTCCTGCTAACACAGACCCCGGAGCGAGGACCCAGACTGGACTCCCAGCTCCCAGTTCCAGCCTGGCCAGCCATGGTTACTGCAGGCATTCAGGGGAATGAACCAATGGAAGAAAGATCCTCTCCCCTCTCTGTCTCCATCTCTCTGCCTCCCCAGTAAACTAAAAAATAAAATGATCCAGCGTGGCCTTGGCCTTTCCAGGCCTGATCGTGTGGAGGGAAATCTGCTCTGGTCTCAGTCTCACAGGTCAATCACTTTTGCACCTGGCTTGTCCAGCCCCACACGAGGTCTGCTGTTGGCTGTGCCTTAAGTCCCGACTTCTGGCTGGGGCCCTGGCAGCTTCAAGGGACCGTCCACAGCCAGACTCCTTTCCATTGCAAGGTCCATGGGGGTGTTTTTAAACCGGAGATTTCAAGGGCTGTGGCCACCTGGGGAGTGAACCAGCGGATGGAAGATCTGTCTCTCCCTAACTCTTTGAAAAAATTAAGTAAATATGTGCATATATGCGTATACATTTATACATATACACTTTCCGCTTGAAAATTTCTAAATATCATTGAAAACCTAGTAGCGTATTTGTCATAGAAAATATTGAGTTTCCTACTTTCGCATGTGTGACATCTACTGAACCTTACTGGGCCTGGGGAGAGGCTGACGGCGCTTTGATGGACAGGAAGGAGGCACGGGGAAGGAGGAGGAGTGGCAGGGGCAGAGGGGATGAAGGAGGGGCGGAGGGAGGGAGAGCAGGCGAGGCCATTGGCAGAGCAAAGGCAAGACAGATCAGACTTAGGGCTCGGGGGACACTGAAATCGGAAGTTCCCTCAAGGGGAACAAAGAGCAGGAGCGCTGAGCCCAAGAAAGGGCGCGGGGCATCCGAGGGGAGCGCGGGCGCAGAGGGAAGCCCCAGGCTGCAGGGGCGGCTCTGGCACGGCTGCCTGCTCCTCCAGCCCAGCACGAGGAAGGCGAAGGCACAAGGGCCCTGCTGTCAGAGGCCCTGGGCGCCTGGCTGACTCACCCGCACCGCCACCGCATGGAGGTGTATGGCAGAGGTATATCACCACGGGCCACGCATAAACAGAGTCCCTGCGTGGGGGCGGTGGGGAACCTGAGCCCAATCCCACTTCTGCTGCTAGCCAGCGTGCAGGCGACCTTGGGTAACCCCTGGGACACCTTCGGTAAGAAGTGAGCCTCAGGACACACGCCCCTCCAGGAGTTACCGTGAGGACCACAGCTAAAGGTGCCAGTGCTCACGAAGCTGTGGTGGGCCTCAAGCGATGTGCAAGTCCCTGCTGTCACCACAGCCACAGGCGGCTGAGGTCCCAGAACCCTCCCAGCAGGCTGCTCCTCCCTCTCCCCGCCAGGCCCCCGCCTGCCCCCTTTTACACAGGAAGCCTCCGTCCTGCGGTTCCAGGATGGAAGTGCTGACAGGACTGCACTGACACCTGAGCTTACGGCTGGGGCTCAGCAAGACCGACAGAAGCCAAAAACCACACGTAAAAGGTGATGTTCATGGCCGGCACCGCGGCTCACTAGGCTAATCCTCCGCCTTGCGGCGCCGGCACACCGGGTTCTAGTCCCGGTCGGGGCACCGGATTCTGTCCCGGTTGTCCCTCTTCCAGGCCAGCTCTCTGCTGTGGCCAGGGAGTGCAGTGGAGGATGCCCCAAGTGCTTGGGCCCTGCACCCCATGGGAGACCAGGAGAAGCACCTGGCTCCTGCCTTCGGATCAGCGCGGTGCGCTGGCCGCAGTGCGCTGGCCGCAGCGGCCATTGGAGGGTGAACCAACGGCAAAGGAAGACCTTTCTCTCTGTCTCTCTCTCTCACTGTCCACTCTGCCTGTCAAAAAAAAAAAAAAAAAAAAGCTGATGTTCACTTCTGGTGGTCTTCCTTCCCTTTACTGCGAGCCACGCCCCCAGCCCCTAGGACATAATTAAACTATATAATTGAAAAAAAAGGGAAAGAACGAGACACTGAAGTGACACTGGGCAGTCCAGCCAGTCCAGCAAGGCTCGGGGACGGCTGCCACGGCAGGTTTAAAACAGTGGCGTAGTAGGTTAGTCCTCCATCAGCAGCACCGGCATCCCATATGGGCGCCAGTTCAAGTCCTGGCTGCTCCGCTTCTGATCCAGCTCCCTGCTATGGCCTGGGAAAGCAGCAGAAGATGGCCCAAGTGCTTGGGCCTCTCCCACCCTGGGCCCCTCCCACCCAAGCTGGAGAACCGGATGGAGTTGCTGGCTCCTGGCTTTGGCCTGGCCCAGCCCCAGCCAATGTGGCATTTTTGGAGCGTGAACCAGCAAATGGAAGATCTCACTCTCTCCCCCTCTGTAACTCTGCGTTTCAAATAAATAAAAATAAAATCTTTTTAAAAAAACAACGAACGAAGAACTTCCAAAGTTGAACTGCTAGGTGGTCACTGAAAATCACATAAATTCAGAGCTTCTCATGGCTCTGGGACACAGTGATGCCAAGTGAAAAATCAGTGCACAAAGTGACGCGTGCCAACTGCTCTTTTTTGAAAGCATCCAAAATGTTCTACCATGAGCATTTACCATTTTTTTTTTAATCATAAGAAGACCCTTTGAAACACTGCAGAGGAAAGTACACTTTAAAAAAGAATACGGGCCGGCGCCGTGGCTTGCGTGGCTAATCTTCCACCTGTGGCACCGGCATCCCGGTTTCTAGTCCTGGTTGAGGTGCCGGGTACTAGTCCCGGTTGCTCCTCTTCCAGTCCAGCTCTCTGCTGTGGCCCGGGAAGGCAGTGGAGGATGGCCCAAGTGCTTGGGTCCCTGCACCCGCATTGGAGACTGGAAGGAAGTACCCGGCTCCTGGCTTCGGACTGGTGCAGCGTGCCGGCCATAGCAGCCATTAGGGGGAGTGAACCAACGGAAAAAGGAAGACCTTTCTCTCTGTCTCTCTCACTGTCTATAACTCTCTCTCTGTCTCTCTCTCTGACTGTCTAACTCTGCCTGGCAAAAACAAAAAACAAAACAAAAAACAAAACAAAAAAACAGAAAACAAAAAATAAACAACAAAACTTTGACTGGCGCTGTGGCATAGTGGGTAAAGCCACTGCCTGCAGTGCTGGCATCCCATATGGTTCAAGACCCCGGCTGCTCCTCTTCCAATCCAGCTCCCTGCTAATGTAACTGGGAAAACAGCAGAAGATGACCAAGTTGTTGGGCCTCTGTACCTGCGTGAGAGACCAAGAAGAAACTCTTGTCTCCTGGCTTCAGATTGGCCCAGCTCTGGCCACTGCGGCCACCTGGGGAATAAACCAGTGGATAGAAGACCTCTCTCTCTCTTTCCTCCCTCTCCCTCTCTGTAAATCTGCCTTTCAAATAAATAAAATCTTTAAAAAAATTCACTACCCAAATATGCTTGTCTTTGAAAAGAAAAGGGGTTCGCCATGAAGGTACCCCTGCTCTCCGCCTGGGGCTTACTGCCTGCAGCACAGACATGAAGATACCTCCTACTCCTGCTTGTGTCTTCACTTCCAAGGACACCCCCGTGCTCTGGGAGCCGAGCACTGGGCAGAGGGGCCTCGGCACAGCTCTGCAGTCGCCTGTTCTGCCCCAGTGTGTGGGATTCTGAACATTCTTCCTTGTCTCCTTGTCCTATGAGAGTCCTCCTTCTGCTTCTCTTAAGGTTTGGCTACCAGGACTGAACTAATAATAATAATAATTTAAAAATGTCCTGATGGTGCCAAGTACTTTGCATTTGACGTCAATGCTTACAAGAAGCAACCTCTAATTACTATTATCACTATTTTGGTTCACAGCATCCGAGATGCATGGAAAGGACTGGTTGGGTTTTGGTTAAAGGCGTGATTGTCATGACTGAGAATGAGCTTAGGTAATGAGTAGCTAAGTGCGTGCTCCAGTTGTAGCTGGTCCACAGCCCAGGAGGAGGCACTCAACAGAGCAGAGTGAAGAAACCAGGAAGGCAGCCCCTCAGGCCTTGTTACGGTGTGCGACCCCTGGCGGCCCTGGCTGGGGCTGGGGGCGGGAAGAGGATGGGGAGCGGGAGAATGCTGCAGCACCTTTGTCCTCAAGGACGCTCAAGGGCAGCCTTGCCCAGCTCTGTTATCCTGCATCAAGCAGAGAGCGCAGGATGGCGAAGAGGCAGCTCACTGCCGGTGCTGCGGCGAGAGGGTGGAAACTTCTGACCCTTTCCTGAGCATGCAATCAGCAGCCCGCGCGTCACAGATTTATTTCGGTCCTGGCCTCCGTCTCACGTTTCCGTGTTGGACCCCGAAGGCTGGGCCCTCCCAAGCCCTTCTCCACTCCACGCCGGGGCCTCACTCCCGCCACACCCACCCTCCTGCCTGCATGCTTCTCCACTCTGACTTCTAAGTCTCCTTCCAGCTCGTAAAAGCTTTTGTGCTGTTTCGATATTTTCTCTGTAGCCTTTTGCTCTCTGGGAAGGTGTTATATAAACCTGCTGAGTTAAATACATTTTTAAAGCATAAAGAAATAAACAGCAAAAATAACTAAAATGAGGTAAAAGACAAGGAATTAGGGAGCTCTGGACAGCTTGTGGAAACTGCAAGACCACCTCAGGAGGTGTGACTCTGAATCTGCCTTCAGGTTACTGTAAGGAAGCTTTCATTCACACTTGCTGTTTTACATTAAATCGCCCTCCCCCACAGCTAAGCTCCACTCTGGATACCCACATTACATCAGAGCCCCTGCTGCGCCCGGCATTCCAGCTTCCTGCTCACACACACTGCGAGGCAGCAGTGACGGCTCGAGTACCTGGGTCCCTGCCACCCACACGGGAGGCCCGGATTGAGTTCCAGGTTCCTGGCTTCACCCTGACCTAGCCCTGCCTGTTGCAGGCATTTGGGGAGCGAACCGGCAGACAGGAGATCTTTGTCCATCTCTCTGCCTTTCAAAATTAAATAAATAAGTAAGTAAATAAGCAGTACAATGAGTCCATGAAAAAGCTACGACATGTACCATCTATTCTGACTTAATTTGAGGATGTAGCGCAAAGAACGTCTTCCATGTCATAGCATTTGGACAGGAGAAGAATTTATAATTTTAAGGAGCAGAGGCCGGCGCCGCGGCTCACTAGGCTAATCCTCCGCCTTGCGGCACCAGCACACAGGGTTCTAGTCCCGGTCGGGGAGCCGGATTCTGTCCCGATTGCCCCTCTTCCAGGCCAGCTCTCTGCTGTGGCCCGGGAGTGCAGTGGAGGATGGCCCAGGTGCTTGGGCCCTGCACCCCATGGGAGACCAGGAGAAGCACCTGGCTCCTGGCTTTGGATCAGCATGTTGTGCTGGCAGCAGCGCACCGGCCGCGGCGGCCATTGGAGGGTGAACCAACGGCAAAGGAAGACCTTTCTCTCTATCTCTCTCTCTCACTGTCCACTCTGCCTGTCAAAAAAATAAAAAAAATTAAAAGTAAGAAGCAGAAATTAAACAGTTTCACCATAATATTAACAAGAAATAAGCAAGTGCTAAGCTGACCGCAGATCTGTATGGACTTGATAAGAACCAGCCATGGCCCGCACACACCCTCCTCGGGACCTTATCAGCCCTACACTGACCCCCAAAGTGTATATAAACTGCAGACTGAGGAGGCCCAGAGAGAGTCTCTGAACAGACTCTCCTGAGAGCTGCAGAGCGAAAGCTCCGAGCTGACCTCTGGCCACAGAGTTCTCCCAGCCAGCCCTGAGCTGGCCCAGTGCCGAGGCTCTGAGCTCGCCGACGCTGCAGCTTGCTCGCCCTTCGAGACCTGCGTTCTTCGGCTCAGAAGCACCACCTGTGCGGATGCTGTGCGACTCTGCCCTCGGCGGCTAACGACGCACCATGAGGAGCACCGGAGGTTCTCTAGGAACCTGGAGAGGTCTGTTTGCCCAGCGTGCTGTGTGACTTCCCCACAGCACAAGAAAATCCTTACAGGAACCAGCACAGCCTCGGCGCCGTTCCTGCGCTCGTGACAGTAACTGGGGCCAGCGCTGTGGTACAGCAGATTAAGCCACCACCTGAGACACCAGTGTCCCACAGAGCACCAGTTTGAGTCCTAGCTGCTCCACTTCCCATCCAGACCCCTGCTAATGTGCCTCAGAGAGCAGCGTAAGATGGCCCATGGATTTAGGCCCTTGCCACCATGTGGGAGACCCAGATGGAGTTCCCGGCTCCTGGCTGCATTGTGGTCCATCCCCAGCCGTTGCAGTGGTTTGGGGAGCAAACCAGCAGATGGAAGCTCTCTGTGTCTCTCCCTCTGTATCTGTAACCCTGCTGTTTAAAAAAAATGAGGAAGAAAAAATTTCTAACTGAATGGGCTACTGCTCGCTGACATGTGCTCTGGCTGGAAGTGTGGCATTATTGCAGTAGAGATTTCCAGTCAATCCCCATCTTGCTAGCTTGTCTCAGGAACAGCACGGGACCAGAACAGCTGCATTTCACACGCTTATTCCTACCCTAAGATTGGTAAATAAATATTCAAAAAAAAGTAAGATAGGTAAGTCTTCTAAACATTTCCCCATTCTGTATATACTACCCATGGATTCCCCCAGAAAGTCTTAAGTTTTTATTCCCCACTGACACCAAACATAGATTAATTTCTGTGAGTAGATCACTCAGGGAATGTCTGCAGCCTAGGATCACTCCTTCCAGTTCTGTGCCCTCGAGGGTGGCACAGTTTGGCTCGGTTCCGGGAGTGATAATAGGGAAATATTTTCCACCAGTTTAAATGGAGCTCGGATGTCAACAGATATCATGGTCCTTACAGACCTATCTGCTATTTTTAGTCTGATTCTACTGGAGACTCTGAAAATATGGGTGGCACCTGTAAACCCCACCCTTGCTATTACCATTTGTTCCTTCTATTAATGCAGTATCAATATAAACAGCGGAGCTGACAGGTCAAGATTAGAATCTTAACTATTTTCCCTGCTCAATTTACAACCCCACACTTCTTGTAGTCATTCCAGGAGATTTAAAAAACGAAAACACCAAAACTGTGTTTATTTAAGAGGCAGTAGGAGAGCGCTCGAAACGGTGCTTTCATCCACAGCTTCCCTCCCCCAGCGCCTGCAGTGGCTGCGGCTGCGCCAGGTCTGTGCCAGGCCAGAGTCAGGAGCTGGAACGTGGTCCAGGCGGCAGGAACCCAAAGACTGGAGCCGTCCCTGTGCCTCCCAGAGTCTGTTTTAGCAGGAAGCTGGGGTCAGGAGTCGGAGTGGGATTCTGGAGTCTTGACCTCTCTAGGCTGAACACCTGCTCCTAGGCAAATAATTACAGACGAGTAATCACAAGGCTGATGTGCGTCTCCCTCCGCAGAGCAGTGTGTGTTCAGGTTTCTGGAGTGCTTCATCAGAGGGCTGGCGCTTGGTTCAATCCCACCGATCATTTGCTAAAGCAGTGGTGTAAAGGGGCCACACAAGGCAACAAGAGCACAGAAGTGTTTACGGGAGTGGAGTCAGGTAGGCATTTGGCAGGTCTCCCACGGGGGAATGGCTGAAACGGAAATCCTCCCCGCCTTGCTGTCAACCTGCCTTAGCACCAGCGTGTCAGGGACACAGACATCAGGCGGTGAGCAGGACCCAGCTTGCTCTGGCACTGGCCACCAGGGGCGGTCGGGGCGGTGGGGAGAGGCCGGCCCTATGTTCATAACACTGAGATCTGTTTACTAAATCGGAAACCATAATCATGGAAATAGCCCTTTAAAAACATAAAACAGGGGGCTGGGCCCAGGGCTGTGGCAAAGTGGGTCAAGTCTCCTGCCTACAGTGCCAGCATCGCAGAAGGGTGCTGGTTTGGGTCCTGGCCACTCTTCTTCCAGTCCAGCTCCCTGCCGTGGCCTGGGAAGGCAGTAGAAGATGCCCAAGTGCTTGGGCCCTGCACCCACGTGGGGGACCAGGAAGAAGCACCTGGCTCCTGGTTTCAGATCAGCTCAGCTCTGGCCATCTGGGGAGTGAACCAGTGGATGGAAGACCTCTCTCTCTGTGTCTCCCTCTCTCTGTAACTCCTACCTCTCAAATAAATAAATAAATAAATAAATCTTTTTTAAAGAGAGAGAGGCATAAGAGAGTTTCTAGGATTTCTTGAAAGCCCTGCCTCCCTTCGGCTGGCTGCTTCTGGCACTTCACTCCTGAAGCAGGCGCACAGCCATCTTGAGCAGGTCATTAGCTGCCTCGCTCCAGTTCTTCCTCCAGACAACCTGGATGAGGCAGGATGCTGGGATGCAAATCCAGTGGGCTTCCTTACAAAGAACTAGAAGGCAGCCCCATTAGGGGCTGCGTCATGAAATGTTAAGTCAATTAGGCAAATGAAGACAAAGAAACACACAGCTATGCTGTCTTTTGCCATCGCCTCCTTAACTACTTGTGTGTGTGTTTAAGTCACTGTCTAGCATCTTTCAGCTTGCAGACTCTCCTTTAGTATGCCTTGTAAGGCAGGTCTACTAGCAACGGACTCTCTGCCTCCACTCTGGAAGGCCCTTGGAGCACTCTGCTTTGCTGTCCTGCAGCCTTCAGCTAAGTCAGCTGCTACTCTAGCAGAGTTCCACTGCACGTGGCAGTCTCTCCTCTGGCTGCTTTCAGGATTTTCTGTCTCCACTTTCTGACTGTAATGCATCTGCATGGATATCCCAACAGCAGTTTGCTGAGCTTCTTGGATGTGTAGAATGCTGGTTTTTGTTTGTTTCAATCAAATTTGGAAACTTAGAACATTTTTCAAAAATATAAAACTATTGTTAATTAGTTGAAAATACCTAAATATTTTTTCTGCCCCTTTCTCTCTACTTCTGGTACCCCTCCAGTACACATAAGGGTGTCTCACAATTCTCTGTGGCTCTGTTCACTTCTCATCATCCTTTTTTCCTATCTTTGGCCTGGAATCTCTATTCTTTTTTTTTTTTTTTTTTTTATTGTCGCTCCCCCTCTTCGCGGAGGAACGACACAGGACCCTGCGCTGTTCTTTTGTCTGCTCAGCCCTCCCCAGGTTTGCTGCTGGTTCTTCCCGGGTTGGCTACCGTCCCTCCACCTCCGTGGAGGGGCGGGCCCCCTGCCACTTTCCCCACTTCCGCAGGGAAGCGGCACACCGCCGGCCGGCTCTCTCGGGGGCTGCACAGGTGTTCCTTCAGATAGATGTTCCTGGTGCATGTTGTCTCTCTCCTCCTTTATAGTCCTCTTCCGCCAATCCCAACTCTGCTACCCACACGCCGAGTATGCTGCTCTCCTCCAATCAGGAGCAAGTCCTGCTGTTTATTGGTTGAATTGGAGGCAGCTGTGTAGAAGCTGTTTCCTCCTCTCCCAGCGCCATATTGTGAGAGAGCAGATGCATAGAATAAGTCTTAATTCCAGTAACTTAGTCTAGTCCGAGTTGCTCCCAGTTGCTCCCCACAATTTGACAGGTAGAGTTATAGACAGTGAGAGAGATAGAGAGAGAGAGAGAGAAAGGTCTTCCTTCCGCTGGCTCACCCCCCAAATGGCCACAATGGCCAGAGCTACACTGATCCAAAGCTAGGAGCCAGGTGCTTCTTCCTGGTCTCCCACGTGGGTGCAGGCGCCCAAGCACTTGGGCCATCCTCCACTGCCTTCCTGGGCCACAGCAGAGAGCTGGATGGAAGAGGAGCAACCGGGACTAGACCTGGCGCCCATATGGGATGCCGGCGCCGCAGGCAGAGGATTAACCAAGTGAGCGACGGCACCGGCCCACAATCTCTATTCTTCCATCTTCAAGTTCACGGAAATCTTCTGCCAACTCAATTGATTGTTAAGCCTCTCTATTGTTTTTCATTTTTGGTTATTGTACTTTTCAACGCCAGAATTTTCTGAAAAAGATTTTTTTTCCAATTGTAGCAAGAATCAGATAACGTAAAATTTGCCATGGCAACCATTTCCAAGAGCCCAGTTCAGCGGTGTTTCGCAGGTTTACGCGGCTGTGCAGCCATCACCGGCACTCCTCTCCAGGACCTCTGCCTACTCTCCAAGTGAAACTCTGAACGCACGGAACCACAGCTCCTCACTGCCTCCTCCACCCCAGCCTCTGGCAGTGTTCTGTCCACAGGTGGAATTCGGCAGTATTTGCCCTCTTGTCACTGGCTTATTTCACTTAGCATAATGTCTTCTGGGCTCATCTGTTCCAGCAGGTGTCAGAATTCCCTTCCTTTTCAAGGCTAAATGATATCCCACCGCAGACAGACTGCATTTTGTCTACCACCTGTGAACATCTGGGCTGCTCCCACTTCCTGGCTGTTAGGAACGACACTGCTGTTACAATGCGCATGCACATAGCCCTTTGGACCCTGCTTTCGATTCCTTTGGCGCCATCCCCAGGTGTGGAAATGCTGCATCATAAGGTGACTCTGTTTTTAGCTTTTTGAGAAACCGCTGTGCTGTTTTCCACAGCAGCCTAACCGTTCCACAGCACCACAAACGGTGTCCGGGATCTCCATCTCTCCACTCCCTTGCCAGCACTTGGATTTCCTGTTGATCTCCTTCAACAAGTGTGAGGTGATACCTCCCTGTCACTTGACTATCTTTTCTTTCTTCTTTTTTGAGACAGACATTCCCTTCCCTATACTTAAAAAAAAAAAAAAAAAAAACAACTTCACTTTTTGAAAGGCAGAGAGGCAGATCTCCCATCTGCTGGCTCACTCCCTAAATGCCTGCAACAGCCAAGGCTGGGCCAGGCCAAAGCCAGGAGGCGGGAACTCCGCCTGGGACTCCCAGTTATGTAGATCACCACCTGCCGCCTGCCTCCCTCAGTGCGCATCAGCAGGAAGCTGGGTCAAGTGGAGAAGCCAGGCTCTGCCATGCAGGATGTGGAATCTTGAGCACCGCGCGAAACGCCTGCCCCTGATTTTCACGGCTGAGCAGTGATGCAGAGCATCTTGTCACGTACTTGTTGGCCATTTGAACATGTTCTTCAGAGAAATACCTATTCAAGTACTTTGCCCATTTGAAAACCAAATTAGTGTTTGTTTGTTGCTGTTGGGTCATATGCATTCTTTATGTATTTTGGAGACTGACCCCTTATCAGACACAGGAACATGACTTGCAAATATTTTCTCTCACTAGTTTTAACTGTGCTGTAGACCAAATTTTCACTTTGGGTACCTGTGCTTTGAGTGTCCTATCTCCATTTTTTTAAAAATAACTTTTATCTCTTTAAAAATATTCTCTGATGGATTACCACCATACCTTCTTTTAATACCACAGTGATTTCCTTCCGTCATTGGTCCTATTTACAGGGCTGTTATAACATTTACAATGTCATTGCTAAGTTCAGTACTGGGCACCCTCAAAAGCGGTCTCTGTTACCTGTCTCCTTCACCCCTGTGTGTGGACCACAATATCCAGCTTCTCTCTCTGTCTCATGATTCCCTGAAAACTGGGTCTTTCAGAGAAGTCGCTGTAGCGGAGTTGGACACTGATTTCTTTCCCTCACCCCCTACTCCACAGGGGTTGTGTATTTGGCTGAACTGATCCGCCAAGTCCACTTCTCCCGCGGTGTGCAGCTGCTGATAGCCCTGCTCCGGGTTTTTTCCCTTGTTTTTCTATTTCAATCTAGCTTGTACAGGGTCAGCTGGGGGATAGCACGAGCCACTTATTGGCCGGAGGTCGTGCGCAAGCCCCCTCTGCAGCTCTGGGAGTCTGTGTCCTGTCTGTGGCGGTACCCTCAGGAATCGTGTGTGTGTGGAGAAACTCAGACCCATGTGCCAGGAAAAGTGATTTTTCCAGATATATGGCTTCTGTTAAGGTGGCCAGGATCTTACTGCTCTGGCAGAGCCGGGTCCACCCTGATCACTGGAGCCGCTGCACGCTCCCTACCTCCTATCTAGTGCAGAGACACAAATGGAAGCGTTCTCGGCAAACTGCCTCGCGAGGACCTTTCTCCTCAGGACAGCGTGCAACCTGAACAAAGCGCCATTCCAGCACTTAGTAGTCTGATGGTCAGGCTTCTGTAACGGGGGAAGAGAAGCTGCTTCTGACGCTTTTCTCTCCAAGCGCCGAGTCCGGCCTTACTTAATTATTACTGACACGTCTCACAGAGCCTGAAGACACTTTGACTTGAAGATCAGAGGAAAACTAAGCAGATGTAAACAAAAGCGGAGATGGCGAGAATCAGGCCTGACAGCAAGAGGTGCGTGGCCGGGTGCTGGCCCCATGCGTCCCCGGGGGACACTGAACTGTCTGCACAGCGGGCAGGGGCAGAAAGGGACAGAACATTCCAGACATTCTCTCTTCCTGTTCCAGCTGCCACTTTAATTTCCACGCAGATCTACAGCAATCACGGTTTGCCTGAAACCTCTAGGAGAGATGGGCTCATTTATAATTCCCAGCGACCCCTCCGTGCTCTCTCCTGCTTTTGCTTGTCTTTGGGACAGAAGCCAAACACAAAGAAAACAGATGAATGGACAAACAAACAAACAGGAACAAGGAACGCGGTCCAAATTCCTAAACTGAGGTCCATTCTCCTCTCCCTTCTCAAAGGCCTCCGCTTTCCCTCGATACGTTTTCTGCCTTGTCTTTGAGCCACTCAATCTGCAAGGAGATTCTGTTCACCGAGGTTTAACCCCTATGTGTTTACGCCGTGTTGGTTAAGGTGTGTCACACACCTGTGCTTGTGTGGTACGCGGGAGAGCTGGGGACCCAGCGTGACCTGGGGACCTGCCTGGCCCGCGTCGCAGTGTCCTGCGTCAGTCCTCACAGGGAACAGCACCCCATCCGGCGGTGAGATCAGAAGGAGGCAAGAGTGGAGGGAAAGAAAGGTGGGGTTGGGAAGAGCACTCCTCCTTAGGGCCAAGAATGGGGAGAAGCTTGGCCGGCGCTGTGGCTCACTAGGCTAATCCTTCGCCTACGGCACCGGCACCCCGGGTTGGGGCGCCGGATTCCATCCCGGTTGCTCCTCTTCCTGTCCAGCTCTCTGCTGTGGCCCGGGAAGGCAGTGGAGGACGGCCCAAGTGCTTGGGCCCTGCACCCCCATGGGAGACCAGGAGGAAGCACCTGGCTTCTGATCCGTGCAGCGGCCATTTGGGGGGTGAACCAGCGGAAGGAAGACCTTTTCTGTCTCTCTCTCATTGTCTGACTGCCTGTCAAAAAAAAAAAAAAAAAAAAAAAAAAAAAAGAGGGAGGAAGCCAGCTGCAAAACAGGCTCTGAGTCCCAGGGAGTCCAGGTAAGGCTGGGAGTGGCAGGCGGAGGCGGGGCCAACCCATGCTAGCACCTGATGCTAATTTCCTTCTAGTTTCTTAAGACACTGCCTTTAAATGACTTTAGGTGCATTCAGTTTGGTCTCCATCTAAACCCCTGTGCCCCAATTAAACCTGGGGCAGATCCCACTGCCTTCAAGGTGCAGGCTTAGGAGTGTAGTTCAGAAAGAGAGACCCTAAATAAACAGTAAAAGCACTTCTTCCCATGTGTCTTCATACAAACAAGCTTAGAGGGGGGCTGTTAGGGGCGGGGCAAGTATCCTACTGTTTTTGTTCAAGATTTTATTAAAGCAACTGTCACCAGTGCTGAGTTACCTGAAATAGCCTCCGATGAAGGCCACGAGGACACCCTGGCAGCAATCACCGAGGGAGCCAGGACTCTTAAAGCACCATTGCCTTCCCCAACACTGGTCATGTGACTCCTCCTCCCTGTCACCCTCATCTCTGTCCCTTAGGACTGCTGTGCCGAGGGTCCCGCACCCAACATAACTGGGTAACCTCATCAAGACTTAATCTGTTAACTGACCCTACACAGCAGTGTGGGGAGGCTGCTCCCAAGAGCCAAGATTCCAAGTACCTGCCTTAAAAATAAGCCGGCATTCCACATGAGTGCTGATTCAAGTCCCGGCTGCTCCACTTCCAGGCTGGGGAAGCAGTGGAAAATGGCCCAAGTGCTTGGGGCCCTTCAACCATGTAGGAGACCTGGACGGAGTTCCAGGTTCCTAGCTTCAGCCTGGACCAGTCCCAACCACTGAGGCTATTTGGAGGGTGAACCAGCAGATAGAAGCGCTCTCTCTCTCTCTCTCTCTCTCTCTCTCTCTCTGTGTGTGTGTGTGTCTTTCCCTCTCTCCAACTGTTTCAAACACAAATAAATAAATCTTTTAAGAAAAGTCAGTTTCCCATTATCAAAATAACATGTACTCATAAAAAATTTGCAGAAAAGTAGATAATAAAAGAAAAATCCTGCTGACCCATTGCTGCAAAATAACATCATTTAAACATTTATTTATGTATCATTTATTTACTTTATATGCAAGGCAGAGAGACAAGGACAGAGATCTTCCATCTGGTAGCTTACTCCCTGAATGCCTAGAACAGCTGGGGCTGAGCCAGGCCAAAGCCAGGAGGTCAATTCAGGTCTCCCACCTGGGTGGCAGGGACCCAAGCAGTTGAGCCATCATCTGGATGGGAGTAAGAGCCAAGACAGAACCCAGGGACTCCAATACGGGACGCCCATGTCCCAAGTGGACATGTGCCCAGTGCCCGCCCATAGCATCAGTGTGTTCAATGCTGCATCGTGTTGCAATATATGGCAACACCATAAATCATTTAATCAGTACCTTAAGAGGCTGCTTCTCGGGATATTTTATTGAATTACTGCCAGTAACTGTTGCAGAGTAATAAGTAAAAGGGGTTTTTCCTGCCTTTGTCTTCAAATTTTTTTTGACTAAACAACTATATAACAGGACAAAGTTTATCCCAAACCATTTAACCCTCTTGTTTTCACTGCCACATATGTGAGCTAACTTTATGGACAGATTGATTTTAGAAATAACATTATTATTCCAAAGAAGAAATGCCACAAAAGAATGATTATTTAGTAATTTCTTTGTAAAGAAATAAAAAAGGCCTTTTGACTGACAGCATTAAGAACCAAATAGACCAGAGACTTGGAATTCTTCCTATTGGATATATGAGAATACTTCTAAAAAAGTTTCACAGGAAAATTGATGAAAAAGTTTTTTTTGGTGCAAAAATTTTTGAAACTCCTGTACAGTTTTTTTATAATACACAATTTCCATGGACTGTTTTGAAGACTACTTATATAGTAAGAGTCCATGAATTTTAAAGAAACTCTATTTGTAGACTCATTCCTGGGGTGTGTGTGTGTGTGTGTGTGTGTGTGTTAAGATTCAGCTCTCTCTGTCCTCTGGACATTGGGACATTTTTATCTTGAGTTGCACATACTCTGAAGATGGACCTGGCTGTGGGGAGGAACAGGCCCAGGGCCCGCGGCATCTGTGCTGTGACAGCACGGCCCGCTGGAGCTCAGCCAGAGTGCCCTCGCTTGTCTTTTCTCACTTCAAGGAACGTCTAATGCCTTGCAAACAAGTTATTAATTACAGCCATAGAGCCCGAGGAGTCCACCCGCCCCTACCCCACCCCACCCCACCGGGGAGAGCTAAAATAGCCAGGAGTCACGGCGCCCTGGCTGAGGTAGGGTCTGTTCCTTGTCCCTAATGAGACATGTGCTCAGAGAACTGGCTCTTCATTCGGGGCACAGCAAGTCTGCAGTGTACTGGAGGCCACACCAGAGTGTATGACAGACCCACACTCAACCCAGGGATTCTCTCGAGCCAGAGCGTGAGGCACAACAGATGGCAGGGCAAAGACCTAAGTAAATGAAGACCCATTCGTATGATGTGCAAAAAGAGATGGGAGCAAGGGGGAGGCAAGAGGCCAGACAGGGAAGGGAGCCGGCAAGGGTGAGAAGAGCCACCCTCCAGACCCCGGTGGTTCACCACGGCACAGCACGGCACGGGGCAGAGCTGCTGTGGCCTGTGGCCCTGGGCACTTTGGCTTACTACTTAGGACTGTATTTGTATTCGGCACCTCCTATGTGTACCGTAGGGTTATCAGGACAGACAGGTCTCTGTCCTCCGCCCCAGTGGAGCCACAGCAAGCTGAGGAGCCATCACTCCGTGCCTGCAGTCCTCACAGGTCCTCCTAAGGTTAGGGCTTGGTGGAACCCCACGGCACTCCTGGGGTGGGCACCAGCCCTCCTCCCTACCCAGTTGGGGGCAGAGTGACACCCTACAGCCTCCTCCCTTCTGAAACGGCCTCAGGAAGACAGCTCCCCGGAGCCAGGAGGAGGGGAGCCCCCGCTAACACTGGCAACGGAGTAGGGTACACTGGTCTGGTCTGGAGACAGCACCACCGCTCTCCCCGTGTCTGCTTAGGGCCCTTGTGAAACGGGCACCGGCTGAAGGACTGAGAATGGAGGCAGGATTCTCCTGGCTACTATTCATCTCCTCCAGGTGACAAAGGGAAATCCCAGCGCAGAACGGGGCTGGAGGGCACTCGGAGGGGCTGTTTGCCTTCTGGATTCAGAGGTGACGTCAAAGACACCACGAGCACATAGAGCCGTGTGGGATGACTTCCGGAAAAAAACACAACTCAGCATCCAACTTCCCCATGTGAGTGTGTGCACCAGCAGCTCCACTCACTCAGTCCCGTGGGGCTGGCCTGGGGCACACCGTGAGAACCACAGCTCCAGCCCAGGCTCCCCGAACCTGGTCCTTCTGTTCTCAATGGGAGGGGGCCTGCGATGGCGCGCACACACACACACACACACACACACACACACTTGAATGACAACTGGAGTCCCTGGTCATTAGCTTCCCTCTGAGCTAACCAGGCTCCCTAACCTCTTATTATGGGTATCACTGTCCAACCCTTTAATCATTACTATTTTTTTTTGTTTTGAGGTTCTTTGTTGCGGCTTCTCCAAGTTTCTTTCGGTTGTGGAGCCATGAATTTGATCCAGAGCCTGAGTCAGAGACTGGCTGGGGTTGACTACAAAGAGAAGCACGAGTCAGATTCACACAACAGACTCACATTTATTGATCTCTAACACCCGGGCTTGCCTTATTAGCGACTCCTGAGTCAGGTTCTGCCGGGCTTGCCTTATTAGCAACTCCTGAGTCAGGTTCTGCCGCACTGCTTAGGAGAGCTTCAGGACGCCTCTCCTGGAAGCCTGAGGCTCTGCTCCAAGCACACTGACCAGCTGACTCAGTACCCCACCCCAGGTCAACTGCAAATCAGTTTAGGAGGGCAGTGAGAACCTGGGACTCGGGTTCAGATTTCCCCGAGGATCCTTTCCACGGAGAGGGAGAGAGAGATGCTCTTCGCAGGGGTCAGGTTTGCATCAAGTCCATCCACCGCCACAGGACACAGCCACTGAGTCTTCTGACGGAGGCGAGCGGGCTGGAGCAGAGGGCTTGGGGGTCAGCCTTCCCACCTCTCCCCACACCTCCCCTGCTGCTGCAAGGGAAGCCATCAGCTCCCCAGGGCCCGAGGGAGCTCACGCCGAAGACCCTCAGCCAGCCCCTCCATCCTGTCCCCCTCCCTCGTCTTCCTCTCTTCTTTCTCCTGCTGCTTTATGCACTGGGTGTCACGGCCCAGTTTCTGTGAACCGCCGAATGTGTGAGCACGTGGGTTTGTGCAGAATGGGAACTGTGCCCTCTTTGTGCATTGTGTGTGCTCCGGGTGTGATTAATACACGCTCACCAGCCGCGGCAGTCCCCGTATTTTCCAGAGAAATCGGCGTTCCTGCAGAGTCAGATCCCAATACCGCACACGCGCACACAGGCGGGCAAAGCTGATGGGGTTCACGCTTCCTTCCCTTGCAGGCAGAGCTGTTGAAACTCGGCATTTTATTCACAGAGCCTCTTCCTAAGCAACGCCCGCTTGAAAGAGAACATCCTAGGAGGTGATCAGTGAGCATTTTGGCTCCAAATCAGAAAGGTAACCTGTTGCATCAGGGAGTTCCTATTGAAAGCCCAGTGTTGGGGGTGGGTACACTGCAGGGGCTAAGCTGCTGCTTGGGATCCCGACCCCATTTCGGAATGCCTGGGTTTCAGCCTTGCTCCCAAGGCCAGCTTCCTGCTAATGCCCAGCCTGGCAGGCTCAAGTGAGTCGGTTGCTGCCACTCACACTGGAGACCTGAACTGATCCCTGCTTCGTGGCTTTGGCCTGGCCCAGCTCTGGCTACTGCAGACATGTGGGCAGTGAACTAGTGCTCTCTCTCTCTCTCTCTCCTCTCTCTCAGCTCTGGCTACTGCAGACATGTGGGCAGTGAACTAGTGATCTCTCTCTCTCTCTCTCCTCTCTCCTCTCTCTGCCTTCCAAATTAAAACACCACCACCACCAAAAACAAACTCTTGTGAGCTGGTTAAAATGCCTGCCTCCTAGGACGTGGGTCCAGTGCCTGTCGACGCCCGTTTCTGCCTCCTGACCTCAGCTCCTGGCAGTTGAGGAGCGGACAGGCAGGTGGGAGCTCGGTCTACCTCTCTGTTAGATAAACAAAGAGAACACAACAAACAGAAAAACCTCGCGTGGATACAGAAGGACCAGGGGAAAGATTTCTCTGCTTCTCTGAGCAGAAAGCCAGTAAAATAAACCTCTGCCACCAGTGGCCATTCCATCAGGACCTCTTGGCTTGTGTTTCAGCAGCAGGGGGACTAGGACGAGAGGGCAGCGGCCAATGGGCGCCGCTCTGCAGGAATCGGAGGCCACGGCGGCTGCGGGGTGGGGGCAGGTGCCCAGCACAGGCTCCTGGGCTCTTTCCACAGGTCCCAAAGCTGCGCGTGTCTCTCGGCACCTGGACCCCACTGTGTGACCACTGGGGTTGCGCTCACTGTGATGTGTCTCACCCAAGGTCACGGCCAGTTGGCAGAGAGCCTGTGCGCTGAGGGAGCTGCAGCCAGTGTCACCTCACCAGGCACCCGGGAGGGGACGCAGAGGGAGGGAGGCAGGCACACACCAGCACCCGCAGGATCCCGACCGGGCCCACGTGGTTGGGCTAGCTCCTCTTTCATTCCCTTGGATCTGTCTCTCTCACAGCACATAAATCAGTAAAACCAACACTCTAGGCGTGTTTACAAGCATTTTAGCAACTCATCCTTAAAATGCATGCTTCCAAGTAGCAGCAAAACCTACGCAAACTCCTGTTTAAATTAAACAACAAAAAAACAGGATCAATGCTAATCCACTTCTTATTTGCAAGACTGAAAAATTGACAATTGATGAATTCGCTGGAAAACCAATGTACAATGACCTACTTCTCCTACAAGAAGCACTCCACTGGGATTCTCAACAATTAAAACAGCAAGCACGCCGGCGTCTTGGGCAGAAGAATGTGTCACGAAGCACACTCTGCAACAAGAACTCTTTCACAGCTGAGGACAGTGTCAGAGGCTTGTTTCTGCCGTGATTTTAAATTGATCTGGACTGCAAATTTCTGCGCCACAAAAAAAAAAGTTCTACGAAAAGCTTCTTTCTAAAAATAGCCGAAGAACTCAATCCTGTTTTCCTTTCTTACATTCTTTTCCTACTGAGCCCACCACTGAAACGTTTCCTTTCATTGTTGCTATCTTATGTCATGTGCAGTTAAAATCCGACAACACCGAACAACAAAGAAGTCTTTAAATAAAGCTGTTCAAATAGGAGAAGGGCACTCGCAGTGCCTAGGGGGAGGGGCTGTCTGGGGACAGCGCCCACCCTGCCTGCTAGGACCCTCTCACCAAGATCAGCGTCCCAGGGCTCAGCTCGTCGGCACTTGAGTGCTGGAGAAACTCCTGCCTGGCTCTGTGTCACAAGCAAGGTGTCTGCACGCAGTCGTTAAAACACGCTTCGGACACTCACACGTAACTGTGTTCAATGTTCTGTGGCCCAGATGTCGGGTGAAGAAGAGTTAAAATCAGGGAGTTTCAGGGCCTGTGGCTAATTGTGGTAACTCGATTTTCCAGGGGCTGCTTTAAATCACCCTCTAAAACTCCCGTCTCAATTCAAGCACTTCTCTCCAGGAGTATGTGGGTCGATTCTTAAGCAGAAACTTGTCCTTGAAGAACTGAACGCCGTGCATCCACACCTGCAACACCACTGCGTCTGACACTCCCGTTACTTCTGCAGCATAAACCTGAAGGGCCGCGCAGTGGCGAGGGAGTCCACTTTGAACATTTCCCCTCAAGGGCAGGTTACCATAGAAAAAGAAAGCTCAATGGGACAAGGCACCGTAGCTGTATTTACAGGACTCTATGCTAATAATCAAATACTTTGACAGGTGAAATCAGTAACAACCTGCAGGCGGCTTTTGCAAAAAATAAAACTAAGAATCAGACACTGTCTTTCCCTGAGAAAACCGAGTAAGACAGGTTTCTTGCAGTAGCATACGTTTGAGGAGGAAAGCTTTGGCTCTCATTCCTACATTTCTCTGAAGTACCAACCCCAGAGACTCCAAATTTTCCCAAGAGCTTAAAAAAAAAAAAAAAAAAAAAAAAGAGAGAGACTATGATAGGAACATTCAGAAGATTTCCGGAGCAAAGAACAAAGGCAGGTCTTCAGAACTCCCCCCGGGGTTACTTACAAGCAGCCTCAGAGGGAATGCGAGCCAGGGTGCTTCAGAAGTGCTCTGCCGATCACAAACACTCGGGACGTCTAAAACAGATACCCTATCGCACGAGGCCGCGAAGGCACGGGCCAGCCTACTCACTTCCACTTGGGTAAACACTTCTACAACTCAGAGAGCGAACCCTGGCTAAACCGAACGGCAGCCGAGCAGCAGGCAGGAACACGCCGATTTGAATCATGTGTGCCGGGATTTATTCACCAGGACAACATCGGTGTCCTCTTAATGGGAAATGTGGCCAAGGGGCGGGCCCTGGCGAACAATACGGGGCATCGTGGTTATGCTAATTATTGAACCCGGTCCAATAATGCTAACTTCTTTCAAGTTTTTTTTTTTTTTTTTTGCAAGTACTGACAAAAAGAGTAAGAGCTTTCACTTGATTTCTTCAGAGCGCATTCGAATACGGACAAAGCTTTGGCAACAAGGTGGCAGTGCTGCGTGCCTTTCACAAGGGGAAGCAGAGCCGGCCGTCCAGGGCCATGCCGTATCAGCTGCGATCTATGTGGCATTCAAACGGCCTGGGGCACACAGGCACCTCAGTCGGTGGTGGGGACCCTGAAAGTCATGAACTGATGCTGGCCCCTTCCTTCCTGAGTCCCCAGGAGCTGCGGTGAGGACACAGGTTCAGTCGTAAATCACTGAGAACAAACAGCTCACGCGCTTGCACAGGGCGACTGTCCCTGGCAAGGAGCCTCTGGAGGTGCACTGAGCCGCGTGGCTGGCTGCATCTGGAGGGGACTGTCCTCCACGGGCGGCTGGCCACCGCCACGGCACCCTGAAGCCCGGGAGACCCAGATCACGGGACCTGCTTTGTAAGCGCAGCGGTGGCGTCCGCTCTCGAAGGTGCAGCTGGGTTTGCTTTCAACAGCTCTGCTGATGACGGATCTGGCTCTTACAGGCTGCTTTACGAATGCTATCAGAGCAGTTGACAAATGTCAGTCAAATCTCCAGGCATCGCTGGGACACGTCGATCCCCAACCACCCCCCCCTCGCTGTTAACAGGCACAGGGCTGCTCAACAACTTGGTCACCACCAGGTCACTCCGGGCCCCTCCGAAGCCCTCTGTAGCACGTCGTCCGTGTTCACCACTCAGCTGTACTCTTAGGTCTCTTCAGAGACGTTTGCTTTCCTGACTCAACCATGCAACGAGAGTTTAGACCTCAGGAGATTGACTCTACTTAACTCCCCAAATCCCAGGGAATCTGAGCTCCAGGGGCTTAAGCAGCGCCCCCAGGGAGGGCGCTGGGACTCAGCAGGCTGAGTGCCTGCCTGGCTGGAGCCCTGGCTACTCCATGCTTCCGCTCCAGCTTCCTGCGAATGCACCCAGGAGGCAGTGGGAGACAGCCCAGGCGCTTGGGACCCCGTGCCCCATGTGGGACACCTGGACGGAGTTCCTGGCTCCTGGCTTCGGACAGGCCTAGACCCAGCTGATGGGGGCATTTGGGGAGTGAACCAGGGGAGAGAAGATTCCCTCCCCCCGCCCCCATTGCCCTGGCCCTATTACTCTGCCTTTGAAATAAATAAATGAATAACTTATTTTAAGAAGGTATTCTGCCACACATGTCTTTAAACACAATGGTCCGGCTGGCTCATGCAAGCCTAAAGCAGCAAGCAGGTTGATTTTCACTGTCATGAGCTGGTACTACCAGTAAAGTCCCTCTCCTGTTCTGTCCAAACACAGCTGGCTGCTAGCCTGGGAGTCCACCCCTGCTGCCTGACCTTGGGCGCCGTGGCCAGCCCTTGCTCCAGCTCTCCAAGATGGCATGCACCATCTCCCGGACCCAAAGCGCTAGACGAGGGCATTTTCCATCCCATGCCGAGAGGACGGGCGTTAGTGCTAACCCAAGATGGCTGACATCTGACTACAGCATTACTTCCAGCACTCCACAGCAAACTCATTCTGGAATTCTCGATGCCAAAAGGGGAGAGTGGGAGGCTATTTTTGGCACAATTATTCTTATCCTGTTATGTCATGGTTTTGAAAAGTTGGGTAAGCCAAAACATTATTCCCGTCCTAATCCAGACAGGATCAGAAAGTAGATATGTGAGGTCCACGTTGGCGCTGGATTCTGCACTGGAGAAGCAGGAGCTGACGTGTGAAGGGTTCCACATCCAGCACCCGGAAGGCGGGGGACCCGAGCGATTTTCCCACTCCTCCTATGTCACACACGCGCAGCACAGGTCTGCTGCCGCTCCGAGCAGCGGCCACACGTGTTCCAGAACATGCCAAAGAACAGAGTACCCTGAAGGTCACGAGTCACTCTACTGCTTCCTTCTCGCTAGCGAACATTACTTGAGTCAAAGCAAACTTCTGTGCCAGACAGCAGAGGACCATCTCAAAGGGAGGTCATTTCTTCCCCTTGGTTCGCGTGGATGTTGGGTGGTAGGGAGGAGAGACAGGCAGCAGGGTCTGTGGGTTGATGACATTCTGAATACTGGGGCCGGTGCTGTGGCATAGTGGGTAAAGCTGTTGCCTGCAGTGCCGGTTCGAGTCCCGGCTACTCCACTTCTTCTTCTTCTTCTTTTTTTTTTTTTTTAATTTATTTATTTGAAAGGCAGAGTTACATAGAGGCAGAGGCACAAAGAGAGAGAGACAGAGAGAAGGCGGGGGGAGCTGGTCTTCCATCTGCTGGTTCACTCCACAATTGGCAGCAACGGCTGGAGCTGTGCTGATCCGAAGCCAGAAGCCAGGAGTTTCTTCCAGATCTCTCATGGGGGTGCAGGGGCCCAAGGGCTTGGGCCATCTTCCACTGCTTTCCCCAGGCCATAGCAGAGAGCTGGATCAAAAGTGGAGCAGCCAGGACTTGAACTGGCACCCATATAGGATGCCAGTACTACAAGCGGCAGCTTTGCCTGCTATGCCAAAGCGCCAGCTCCTGGCTGCTCCACTTCTGACCCAGCTCTCTGCTGTGGCCTGGGATAGCAGAAGATGGCCCAAGTCCTTGGGCCCCTGCACCTGCGTGGGAGACTGGAAGGAAGCTCCTGGATCCTGGCTTTGGATCAGCACATTTCCAGCTGTTGCAGCCAACTGGGGAGTGAACCAGTGGATGGAAGACCTCTGCCTCTCTGCGTGTCTCTCTCTGCCTCTCCTTCTCTAACTCTGCCTTTCAAATAAATAAATAAATATTTTAAAAAAATAAACAATAGGGGGCTGGTGCCATGGCACAGTAGGTTAATCCTCCACCTGCAGCACTGGCATCCCATATGGATGCTGGTTCTAGGCCCGGCTGCCCCTCTTCAAATCCAGCTCTCTGCTATGGCCTGAGAAAGCAGTAGAAGATGGCCCAAGTCCTTGGGTCCCTGCACCTGTGTGGGAGGCTGGGAAGAAGCAGCTGGCTCCTGGCTTTGGATCGGCATAGCTCTGGCCGTTGCGGCCATCTGGGGAGTGAACCTGTGGATGGAAGACCTCTCTCTCTGTCTCTCCCTCTCACTGTCTGTAACTCTACCTCTTAAATAAATAAATAAAATCTTAAAAAAAAATAGACATGCTGAATACCAGAACACTTCAGAAGGTTTGTGGAAAGCGGATTTAAGAGATAAGCTTATTTGGGTGCAAAACACAACAACAACAACAAAACCACTGAGGTCTTTGCCGAGTTTGTTCATAACACACGTTTTCCATGAACTGCGTGAAGACCCTGCCTATGTGTGGATTTCAAAAAAAATTTCTTTGGAAAAATAAACTTAGCTTTGCGTTCCGTTTCTGTGAACTTTCGGAAGAACACTCGTGCATCTCAGTGGGGGAAAGATGTTTTCTGTGGCAAGGCATATGGTGCCGAAGGAGCCGCTGAGGATATTAATAGGGTGGTGAGTACACAGGAGGGCTGCGCTAAAATAGAAGCAGCTTCCCTGTTTTAAGCAGGGTGGCACAGCACCGAAAAGCACAAAACTCATCTCCCGGCTGCGTTCTGGAACGTGAGGGTGAAAGCTGTCAGTGAGGGTGTTCCTCAGTGCTCAGGCGCTTGGGCTGAGAAGTTAGAACCTGGCTGCTGGGCAAGGAAGGACTCGGTGAGGGACAACTTCCCCAGGAGGAGGGCAGGAGGGCAGGAGGGGCTCGTAACAGGTGCACAAGGACAACGGGCTGAATGCCTGGAAGTGCCCTTCACCGGCTCATTCATTCAATGCACACGTTAATTAAAACAGTCGGAAGTGGGATGTGAAGACACGTGTATTTTGGTGCAGAAACGTCTCAGTGCACACATGGTTTTTTCAACACATGTCATCTCCGTGAACTTTTTGAAGACTCCACGTGTGCACAGATGTCAAAGTTCTTCTGTACCAACATTCGCTCACCTTTCAATGCCATTTTTATATTAATTTATTTACTTGAAAGGCAGAGTTACACAGAGAGGGAGAGACAGAGACAGAGACAGAGAGAGATCTCCCATTTGCTGGTTCACTTCCCAGGTGGCCACAAGAGCAGGAGCTGAGCCAGGCCAAAGCCAGAGGTCTCAAGCTCCATCCAGGTCTTCCATGGGATAGCGGGGGCCTAAATACTTGGACCATCTTCTGCTGCTTTCTCAGGCAGATTAGCAGGGAGCTGGATGGAAGTGGAGCAGCCCGCACTGCAAGCGGCAGCTGATATAGGAAGCTGGCGTCGAAGGTGGCGCTAAACCAGCTATGCCACAATGCCGGCCCTTTTTAAATTCCATTTTCCATGGACTTCAGAAGCACCCTCATGGAAGTTCTGGGATAATTCAGGATTCTCAATTTTATTTTTAGATCTTAAAAGAATCATGGATGAGAAGAGGGCATGGTGCAGTGTGGAGTACCTGTTTTGAGTCCCTGCTGCTCTGCTTCTGACCCAGCTCCCTGCTAATTCACCTAGGACACGGATCCCCCATGTCCTGGGGCCCCTGCCACCCAACTGGGAGACCTGGATGGAGTTCTAGGCTCCTGGTTTCAGCGTAGCCCAGACCTGGCTTTTACAGCCATTTTGGGAGGGAAGATTTCTCTTCCTCTTTGTGTCTCTCCCTCACTCTATAGTTCTGCCTTTCAAATAAGTAAACAAATAAATCTTTTTTAAAAAAATCATGGAGAGGTCGAATATTTCAAAATATCTAAAAATTACAACTGGAAAAAGCAGTACAGTTTCCATTCTGAACTTCTTTTTTTAAAAAATATTTATATGAAAGGCAGAGTGACAGAAAGAGGGGAGGAGACAGAGAAGAGAGAGATAAGGAGAGATCAATTTCCCATCCACTGGTTCACTCCCCAGATGGCTCCAACAGTCAGGGCTGAGCCAGGCTGGAGCCAGGAGCTAGGAGCCAGGAGTTCCATCTGAACATCCCACGTGGGTGCAGGGGCCCAAGGACTTGTTCTACCTTCCACTGCTTTCCCAGGCCATAGCAGGAGCTGGACTGGAAATGGAGCAGCTGAGACTCCAATCAGCATGGCACTGCATGTTGGGACTTAACCCAGTGCGCCAAACCCGGGCCCGCATCTGCATTATCCACCATCTTCCAATGAGATCACTCGCTTGGGTCAACTACAGCAGGTCACAGGGGAAGGGGGAAGGGAGTCAGGTTTCCTTATGGTTCCCAGTTGTTCCAAGGGGGACATGGAAATACGCGAAGCTTTCAACAAAGAATGAATGCTGAAAAAATGCTTATTTTCCTCCTTCCCTTAGGGAGGAAGCTCTCTGGATTGCAGCTGCAGTCAGAAAGACCTGGCTTCAGAATGCAGGGCAGGCACTGCTGACCTAGGGGACTGGGGAGGCTGGGCTCGTCCCGTGCCATCCACGGCTTGGGCTGAAGCCTGGGCAGGCCTGCTCTCACAGGTGTGAGGTGCTGAGAGGAGCTGCTGACCACTGGAAAGTGCTTCAGAGAAGCCGGGCTCTGAAGGCAGCGCACGGCGGCCTGCTGGCCTACCCAGGCCACAGGCTAACTGCCAGGGCCCGCCGGCTGGCCCAACCTGCATCCCTGGGACTGTGACCGCCACACCCGGGGGCACTGTGCTGAAGCTGCTCTGTGTTGGTTTTCATTACGCGGCCACACGCGCTTCCCAAGGCCCAGCCAGTGCACATGTGCCTCCCGCATCCCACCCAAGCTCTCCACTTGGCCTAAGCCCTGCACCCCGCAACCCGGTGGGCTTACACCCACGGCGCCACCCAGCTCCGACCCGAGAAAGCGTAGTCTGCTTCCCCCAGCAAATTCCTTCTTTCCTTTTTCTTGTTTAGAGTTTTATTCGACTTTTCTAAAGAAGGACCAATTAACTGATTGATTTGAAAGGCAGAGTTACTGAGAGAGATCCTCCATCTTCATTCAGTTCAGTCCCCAAATGGCTGCAATGGCAGGGGCCGGGCCAGGCCCAAGGCAGGACCCAGGAGCTCCAGCAGCTAGGACTCAAACTGGCACTCATACGGAGGGCTGGCATTGCAGGCTGTGCCACGACACCAGTCCCAGGCACTCCCTTCTGTAAGCTACGAGAAGACCCGTGTAGTAGCAAACTCAAGACGGCTCTTTTTAAAGCTTTCATAATTAGCCAATTCAGCATAATTTATATCAAGATTTTGAAAGTAAAGGCTATTTTATTGCTGCTGCTGGGTTTTTTAATATTTATTTTCATCTACTTGAAAGACATTGTGAAAGAGAAAAAGAGAAAGAGACAGAGAGATCTTCCATCTGCTAGTTTACTTCCCAAATGACCTCACCAGCCCAGGGCTTGGCTAGGTCAAAGCCAAGAGCCCAAAATATAGTCCAGGTCTCGCAGGGTGCACATCGGCAGGAAGCTGGAACAGGGAATGGAGTTGGAGCCCACACTGAGGCACTGCGACGCAGAACACAGGCGTCTCAAGCTGCTCCGAACGCCGGCCCCTGCTGCTGCTTGAGTACTATTTCTACCAGACATGCTGCTTTTAAGAGCGCATTCGAAGCCGGTGCCGCGGCTAACTAGGCTAATCTCCGCCTTGCGGCGCCAGTACACCAGGTTCTAGTCCCGGTCGGGGTGCCGGATTCTGTCCCGGTTGCCCCCCTTCCAGGCCAGCTCTCTGCTGTGGCCCGGGAGTGCAGTGGAGGATGGCCCAAGTGCTTGGGCCCTGCACCCCATGGGAGACCAGGAGAAGCACCTGGTTCCTGCCATTGGATCAGCGCGGTGTGCCAGCTGCGGCGGCCATTGGAGGGTGAACCAACGGCAAAAGGAAGACCTTTCTCTCTGTCTGTCTCTCTCTCACTGTCCACTCTGCCTGTCAAAAAAAAAAAAAAAAAAAAGAGTGCATTCGAATTCTACTGGGAATTTCATTCCTAACATTCATCCACTAACACACATTTGTTAAACAGTGGATTCCAGCCGTTACGAAACTCCTGGGCTTTTGCAAGATTTGTAGGATGGTGGGATGGCCATGACTTTGCAGAGGCCTAGAATCTGATAAGACACTGATAAGCAGCGCAAAGGATTCCATCAGGAATCTGGAGAGAGAAGACGAAGCTTCCCATACAGTCCCTCAAGAGAGGCGCATTGGAGGAAGTGACGTTTGAACTGAATCTTCTGATAGATTCTCAACAGGAAGAGGGGTGGGAAGAACATTACACAGAAGCAAAGACACAAGGAAGTAGAAAGGAGAGCTCCAAGGTCATCTGGGGCACAGCTGGGATTCGGAGTCCAGCTCCATCATTTAACAGCTGTTTTACCTACTGCTCAGTTACTGAACTCCTCCTACTCCAGGTGACAAAGTCCCGGGGTGAGGCGGAGCCTGCAGCAGGGCTGCCTGATTCAGATCCCAGCTCATGGCTCCCCAGCTGTTGGTGATGGGCAACTGCTTGCTCCCCCTATGCATGGTCTCATCATCTTTAAAATGGGGTGGTAATTACACATGCCTCAGACATGTTGCTAAGTAAACTCAGAGGCTTATGCACACCCAGCAAGGCAGACAGATACAGACAGATGTAAACGACTGTACATAGACAAACATGGCCTTATCACCAACAGCAGGATGCATTTTCCTCTTCCTCTCTCGTGTGGAGTGCACGTTGGGAAAGGCAGGTTCTCAGGTGCCCCAGCCCCGGCCTCCACTCAGTTAAGGAACAGAGGCCGCCTTCTTCCTTCTCTGGGGCAGCAGCTCTGCCCTTGCTGCTGTTGGGCGCTGCGCCGGAAACTCCACGGGCAGACAGGGTGTGTGTGGCCCAGGGCTTCGGAGGAGAGGAGAAGCAGTATCCCAGGTGGTGACTGCATGGTAAGTGGGAGAACAGCTACAGTACAGTCTGAAGTTCTCCAGTGACTGCTCATTTTTCAGAGCAGCAGCTATAAGCAAAATAAATAAAACTGGGAACAAAATAACTACAATGATGGGACAAGCCCCGCAGAGCTGCTCCTTGACACCGGGTTCTAGTCCCGGTTGGGGCGCCGGATTCTGTCCCGGTTGCCCCTCTTCCAGGCCAGCTCTCTGCTGTGGCCTGGGAGTGCAGTGGAGGATGGCCCAAGTGCTTGGGCCCTGCACCCCATGGGAGACCAGGAGAAGCACCTGGCTCCTGCCATCGGATCAGCGCGATGCGCCGGCCGCAGCGCGCCGGCCATGGCAGCCATTGGAGGGTGAACCAACAGCAAAAGGAAGACCTTTCTGTCTCTCTCTCACTGTCCACTCTGCCTGTCAAAAAAAAAAAAAAAAAAAAAAAAAGGAGCGGCCAGACAGTGCCGGCTGGCTGTGGTGGACTGCAGGCTGCAAAATAACACTCGCCCCTTTTAGACTTCAGTGCTTTCATTATAAGGTTTCTTCTTTTTCTTGACATTACATCCTCTGAGATTTATGTTTTATTTATTTGAAAGGTAGAGTGACAGAGAGAGATCGATCTTCCATCCACTGGTTCACTCCCCAAAGGGCTGCAACAGCCGGAGCCACGCTGGTCTGAAGCCAGGAGCAAGCAGCTGCCTCCAGGTCTCCCACATGGGTGGCAGGGGCCCAGGCATTTGAGCCATCCTCCGCTGCTTTCCCAAGCCCATTAGCAGAGAGTGGGATCAGAAGTGGAGCAGCCAGGACTCAAACCGGCGCCGACATGGGATGCCGGTGCTGCAGGTGGCAGCTTAACCTGCTACGCCACAGCGCCAGGCTGAGACATGACATTTTTTTCTCCCCAGATGCCAGCAGAGGGTTCATTTCCTTCTTTGCTTGTGTGTGTGTGTTAAAGCTATTTTTTTAAATGAGAGGCAGGTGTTTGGTCTAGCAGTTAAGACGCCTGCATCCCATTTGGGAATACGTGGGTTCAATACCTGCCTCTGGCTCCGGACTCCAGCTTCCTGTACGTGCACACCCTGGGAGGCAGCAGTCACGCGTCAAGTAGTTGGGTTCCCGCCACCCACCTGGGAGGCTTGGATTGAGTTCCTGGGTCTCAGCTTTGTCCTGGCCCAGCACCAGGCACTGTGGGAGTCTGAGGAGTGGTAACTAAACTCTGTTTATCTATCCCTCTGCCTCTCAAATAAACAAGTAAATAAATAATTACTCATTAATAATGACAAGGTAAATAATTAGTAATTTAAGTGATGGAAAATTATCACATTTATTTTCCCAAATTGAGAATCTTTCATGTAAACCATGGTGAAAGGAAAAACTCTTATCAGATTTCCTTAAGGCTTAAAAAAAAAGCTCTTTTTAAATAAGATGAATGGAAACATTAAAAGGTAGCAGGTTCATCAACTCCAACCAACATTTTAATTTTAAAAGTGTCTTGGTCTTCTTCCTTGGGATTACTGAAGCAACAACAGAGTGTTTGCACGCAACACCTCCGAAACTACATATACCCAGACGATAACATCAGACTTGGTAGTCTTGGCTTTGAGCACTCTGTGTCTTATCCCAAGAGTTTCAGGCAGGCCACTGACAACACCGGAAGAAGAATCGCCTTCATGTGACAATTCTGAGACACAGGGAGGAAAAGCAGTATTCAAAACAGCCAAGCGCTACAACGCGAAGGCAAAATTAGAAACATAGAATGCCTACAGAGCCGTCCATATAAGGGTATCTTTATATCAGCAACTAAAGTGGGATGAGCCACAGACAAAACAGGCAGCTGCCACCGCCTCTCTCTAACTATACCTCTCAAAGAAATAAATACATATTGAAAAAACAAAACAAAACAAGAAATCGGACACATGGATTAGGCGCTCACCGAGCATTAGACGACCCACCCACAGAGCTAACAGGCTGCGTCCCACTGACTGTCCCATCTGTGTCACAGGTGGAGAAATGCAGAATGGGTTGTTGGAGCTCATTCCCGTCTCACGGAGGAACTCAATCCCCGCCGGCTGCGACTCCAGAGCTTGGCGCTAACCTCTGCCCACACTGCCTCTGATGAACGGCACCACCGAGAGAGGAGGCAGCAGGAGTGGGTTTGGGATGAGCAACGCTGAGGTGGAAGATATAAAAAAAAAAGTACTTTTAGGCCGGCGTTGTGGCATAGTGGGTTAAGCCATTGCCGGATGGGCCCCAGTTCGAGTCCCAGCTGCTCCACTTCCGATCCACCTCCCTGCTAATGCGCATGGGACAGCACTAGAAGATGGTCCAAGTCCTTGGGCCCCTGCACCTGCGTGGGAGACCAGAAGAAGCTCCTCCTCCTGGCTTCAGCCTGCCTAGCCCCAATTGTTTTGACCATTTGGGGAGTGAACAAGTGGATGGAAGATCTCTCTCTCTTCCCCTTTGTCTCTCCCTCCCTCTCTGTAACTGCCCCTTTTAAACACATAAAATAAATCTAAAAAAATGTACTTTTAGACATGGAGTGATCAACATAGTACAATACATAACAGAGGATGGTATCCATTAAACCAGAAAAAAAAAAGTTGAAAAGAGATCAAGACATGGTGGAACAGGCACTGAGCCCCCCTCCCTGTGCTTTCTCACCATGAGGCAAAGACCACCACCATCCGTCCACTGCAAGCGAGAAAACAGACACAGGAGATGGGGGTTCCACCAGAATCTGAACCCGAGCCCGTCTTCCAAAGCGCTAAGCCTCTGACCCGCCTGGCACCATAAAAGGAGTGGCGAGGTCGGCACGGTGGCACAGCGGGTCAAGCTACCACCTCATCTGAGCCACTGTTTCAGTCCCGGATGCCTCTACTTCCAACCCAGCTCCCTGCGGACGCACCTGGGAAGGCAGCCAAGCATGGCCGGATGGAGTTCTGGGCCCCTGGCTTGGGCCTGGCCTAGCCTCAGCTGTGGACATTAGGGAGTGACCGAGCAGATGGAAGGTCCCCCCACCCCGCCCCGTATCTCTGCCTTTCAATTAAATGAATAAATCTTTAAGAAAACTTTTTACCCATTTCCAAAACCTAAAGTATCTTTACATGAGGAATAATAAGAGGGAGATTTCAGTCTCACTCAACTTAAACATTAGAGACCCATTTACGCGATGAGTACGCAGACCTGAGTGCAAGTCTATGTAAACGTAACCTGGGATCCGCATTCCACAGTGTCATTATCCAGGTCAGAATCCAGAACACCAGAGACAGGGCGCCTGCTTTCCTGAAGCTACAACAAGGACAGGAAATAGTGAAAATTCCTTTTTTTTTTTTTTTGCCCATTTTTGTAGCTTGAAAAGACTGTGACTTTTCTCTAAAAAAAAAAAAAAAAAAAAAAAAAAAAAAAAAAAAAAAACAGCAAAAGGGAAGTCTTCAAACCACACCGTTCTGTGACTCTAGACTGGGGACTGGGGACTTCAGGGTCAAGAGCCAAGCTACTCATGCACTGGGTTTTCGGCCGAGAACCTGCTCCACTGCAATCCTCTCAGCCCTTCCAAAATGTAGGTACTGACAATCACGTGGCCTCGGAGTCGGAAGCACTGCATCCATAAAGGATGACAGTATCGCTGGTGCCGCGGCTCAATAGGCTAATACTCTGCCTGCGGTGCCGGCACACCGGGTTCTAGTCCCGGTCGGGGCGCCGAATTCTGTCCCGGTTGCTCCTCTTCCAGGCCAGCTCTCTGCTGTGGCCTGGGAGTGCAGTGGAGGATGGTCCAGGTGCTTGGGCCCTGCACCCGCATGCGAGACCAGGAGAAGCACCTGGCTCTTGGTTTCAGATTAGCGTGGTGTGCCGGCCGCAGAGGCCATTGTGGGTGAACCAACGGCAAAGGAAGACCTTTCTGTCTGTCTACTCTGCCTGTCAAAAAAAAAAAAAAAAAAAAAAAAAGGATGACAGTATCGCCCTACAGTTTTCTCCCGTACGGGGATTAATGTGCTTGAGAGAAGACACACAAAGTCCCAATGCAGAGTCCCGTGTCCCAACCTCTCCCTCTGGGCAGCAGCTGCACCTGCAGCCTCATCCCGCCAGCCCCCGGCCGGCCATCCAGGGCTCTACTGCCTGGGAGTCCTGACTTCCAGGGTGGCCCACCCCACTGCTGAAGACCTGGAACCCCGCCAAGGGCTACACCTGGCCGTTTCCATCCACCCACCCTCTGGCCCCACCCTGCTCCTCGTGTACTGGGGCTGTGCCCATGGTTCCTTCTTCCCTGTCCCCCTCCCAGCAATTCCTCATGCGGCTCCGTGTCCAAGTCCATCCCTGCCCTCGCCCACTCTCCTTTGCCAGCGTCTCACCTTCAAGGCAGTCCGTGGACTCACACACAGTTGAGTCGAATGGGGTCCGACTCGCCCACAAATCAGGGAGACACACTCCACGCCATCTAGGCACGCACCGACGTAACCCGAGCTCGTTCCTGTTTTTAGCACCACAGCACAGAGATGGCTCACAGAAGCCTGCGATCAAATAAACCTGTAGCTATTTTTCAGTTCGTGCAGATGGCTCATCCTTAGTGCATTTCATCTCGCTAATTTTAGAACATTATTACAACCTATTCCGGTTATTCTGAATCTGGGGGCTTTGTGACACATGGACATTAGATGGACTTAACCAGCTCCAGTCCCTACAGAGGGAGGACATCGTGACTGAAAAACACGCTATCAACAGGAACTCAGAGAAGTGTTTCGCAGGTTCTCTGGGTTTAGTACGCGCATTATTGGGCTTTGACTTTCTCTTGAGCCACAAAATGTGCCTCTGCACACAACCTGGCACGCAGTCCTGCAGCTCCAGGCCCTCTTCTGGGAGACCGACCCTAGGGATTCTGAGCCCTAAGAAAAACACTCCCCGGTGCCCCACTTGTTCTAACACAGAGATTCTCCTCGTGCCCAGTCCGATACTCAGAAGGACTCAGTTGACTGGACATCAATGGCCATTCATTCTCACTGATGGAAAACACCTAGAAATTAAAAAATCTGGCCAAGGGGCCGGCACCATGGCTCACTTGGTTAATCCTCTGCCTGCGGCACCAGCATCCCATATGGGTGCCAGGTTCTAGTCCCGGTTGCTCCTCTTCCAGTCCAGCTCTCTGCTGTGGCCCAGGAAGGCAGTGGAGGATGGCCCAAGTGCTTGGGCCCTGCACCTGCATGGGAGACCAGGAAGAAGCACCTGGCTCCTGGCTTTGGATCAGTGCAGTGCTGGTTGTGGCGGCCATTTGGGGAGTGAACCAACAGAAGGAAGACCTTTCTCTCTGTCTCTCTCTCTCACTGTCTATAACTACCTGTCAAGTTAAAAAAAAAAAAATTCTGGCCAAAACCAAACCATGGATTCTAAGAAGTACTTAAGAAACGAAAGCGTAAGTACCTAAGGTTATCCTTACAAAAATGTGCCACATCATTGTTTATAGTGGCAAAAAGCCTAATAAAATAAAAATAGATGGCATCCCGCATGTTGACTCACAGCAAGAGGAGGAGTTCTAGCTCACTAATATCATTCACAACGGCTAGCAGGAGCTGCATCTGCGTCTGCTGCACTGGAGATGGTGATGGCAGGAACAGCAGATGGCACAGTAAGCAGCGGAGTACGCTCACAAGCGCAGGAAAAGGCACGAACCTGGGCGAGCAGTTCTTATTTTTTTATTCGGAGGTGCATGCTTTCACTTGTTACGAGTAAATATTGACACTTTGCAAAATAAAAAGTTAAAAAAAAAAAAAGAACAGCACAATGAGGCTGACAACAGGCCCTGTCAGTACCCCAGTCTTTCACTCCCACATTCCAAGTAGGTTTTCTAAATGCTCCACTTCACAGAAAGCCCCCGACCCTGGAATGTCCTAGCTGGAGCCCAATTCCCGTTTCGGCTTTTCCACAGCTTTGAGTTTGCGCTGTGTGGGTGCCTGTGCCCATGATCGTGGGCCCCTTCCTGTCACATGTCCCAGCCTAGGGTTTCATAGTTCAAATGTGCCCACCACTTGCAGGCGTGACTCCTCTCCCTCTGGAAAGCCCTCGTCTCCACAGAGCCATAAACAGAAGCTGTGTGGAGCCCCGGGCTAATCAATCCACGGGGACAGGAGCATGCCGCAGACTCCAGGGCGGGGAGGTGAGCACGGAGGCCGCTGCACAAGGCACTGCTGGCAGGACGGACGCAGCCTCCAAACCACCAGCAGGGAGCAGGTGTTTGTTAGTCCAAGCGGCTAAGACTGCCGTGTCCTACGTCAGAGTGCCGGGGGTTCCAATCCCGGCTCCAGATCCTGACCCCAGCCTCTGACTAATGCAGACCCGACTCTGGGCAGCAGCAGAGATGGCTCAAGTACCTGGGTGCCGGCCACCCACAGGGGAGACCTGGATGCAGTTCCTCCTGCTACCAGCTGGCCAGTTACCTGGTCCGGCCCTGCCCGCTGTGGACATTTGGGGTGTAATGGAAGATACCTGCCTCCCATATTAACAAAACAAAGAAAATTATTTACAATTCTGGCTCTTAGGGTTAGGACTCCTTCACAGGTCAAAAGGGCAGGAGGGAGGGCTGAGGCTATGGCATAGCAGGTAAAGCTGCCACCTGCAGGGCCAGCATCCCATTTGGGCGCTGGTTTGAGTCCCAGCTGCTGCACTTCTGATCCAGCTCTCTGCTGTGGCCTGGGAAAGCAGCAGAGGATGGTCCCAGTCCTTGGGCCCTTGCACCCATTCCTGGCTCCTGGCTTCGGATCGGCCCAGCTCTGTCTGCTGCAGCCATCTGGGGAGTGAACCATTGGATGGAAGACCTCTCTCTCTCTGCCTCTGCCTCTCAAATAAATAAATAAAAAAAATTTTTTTTTTTAAAAAAGAGCATGAGGGGCCTTTAAGAAGTTTGTGTAGCCAGCACCGCGGCTCACTAGGCTAATCCTCCGCCTTGTGGCGCCGGCACACCGGGTTCTAGTCCCGGTCGGGGCGCCGGATTCTGTCCTGGTTGCCCCTCTTCCAGGCCAGCTCTCTGCTGTGGCCCGGGAGTGCAGTGGAGGATGGCCCAAGTGCTTGGGCCCTGCACCTCATGGGAGACTAGGAGAAGCACCTGGCTCCTGCCATCGGATCAGCGCGGTGCGCCGGCCGCAGCGGCCATTGGAGGGTGAACCAATGGCAAAGGAAGACCCTTCTGTCTCTCTGTCCACTCTGCCTGTCAAAAAAAAAAAAAAAAAAAAAAAAGTTTGTGGAGATATAAATTGTGAAAAGATATGGACAGATTTCAAATTAGTATTGCACAAAAATAAAATTCTTTTAAGTCCATTCTCCCACAGATTTTTTTAAGATTTATTTATTTACTGCAAAGGCAGAGTTAGAGAGAGAGAGGGAGAAAGGGAGAGAGACAAAGAGAGATCTTTCATCAGCTGGTCCACTCCCTAACAATGGCCGGGGCTGTGCTGATCCAAAGCCAGGAGCCCAGAGTTCCCTCAGGGTCTCCCATGTGAGCGTGGGGGCCAAGCACTTGGGCCATCTTCCGCTGCTTTTCCAGGTGCATTAGCAGGGAGCTGGATTGGAAGTGGAGCAGCTGAGACTCAAACCAGAGCCACCCCTGTGGGATGCTGGCACCGAGGGCAGAGGCTTAACCAGCTATGCCACAGCGCCAACCCCTCCCATAAACTTTCTGAAAAACCCCCATAATCTGTAGCCTCACTGTAATAATGATCTATCATTTATTATTAGCCCAGGAGACAGTGATTTTATAAGATATGGCTAGCACCACAGTGTAGTTGGTACAGCCACCGCCTGCAGTGCTGGAATCCCATGTGGGCACCGGTTCGAATCCTGGCTGATCTACTTCCGATCCAGCTCTCTGCTGTGGCCTGGGAAAGCAGTGGAGGATGGCCCAAGTCCTTGGGCCCCTGCACCCAGTGGGAGACCAGGAAGAATCTCCTGGCTTCAGACTGACCCAGCTCCAGCCGTTGCTACCACTTGGGGAGTGAACCAGTGGATGGAAGACCTTTCTCTCTCTCTCTGCCTCTGCGTCTCTGTAACTGTGCCTTTCAAATAAACCAATCTTTAAATAAATAAAAATATAAAGACCATCTCAGGACCCCAAATATCACGTAGGCCAACAAAAGTGCCAACGCTGATCTTCCTATCAGGGGAAATGTTGCTGAACGTAAGTAAATTCAGCGACTTGTTGATCCTTTGGACTAATCTTTGCAAGCATTCAAAATACTCACCATCTACCACGTTGCTCAAGAATCTGATAAAAGGGAAGCCATTACTTGCACTATTTCCCCCACTTAAATTCAGTATTTGAGAAAAAGGTGAACAAAATGTGAAAAGGGATTAATAAAATGAAATAATGTTTATTTAGTATACGTCAGTTCAGCGCACAAAAGCCAGGACTCTACGCTTTGGATTCACGCTGCAGATTATACTGTAAGATATTTCAAAACCAAGGGCACCGTCTGTTATTTATAATGGTTGACATTCAGAGATTGCTGCCTTTATTTATCCACAAGTGCTAACTGGCTGTATTACAAGCACATTTTTTCAAAGAGGCCTAACAATGGTTCATTTCTGATCTAGAATTACGCTCTTGTTTATCTCATAGAAATGAAAACTTAGGTCTAACACAGAAACCGCAACACAAATGTTTACAGCGATTTCATTTGTAAGAGCCCCAAAGCGGAGCCAAGCCAAATGTCCTTCAGTGGACACACGGCCAGCCTGTGGGACACCCGGCATCGAGGAACGCTACCCAGCGGTCGGCGGGAACAAACTCCTAAGACACCTGACAACCTGAACGGACCACAGGGCGTTGCGCGGAGCTGAGAACGCCCATCTCAAAAGGCTGGGCCTGGCATGACTCCATCTGCAGATGACGTCACAGAGGAAGCACGCGCCGGTGGCAGTCAGAGGGTGGCGGCAGCGGCGAGAAAGGGGTTGCAAGGACCAGTCCTGCCTCTGGACGGTGGCGGCAGACACACACAGGTCTACACCACGACCAAACTACACAGAACTGTGCAAAAGGCTACCCCACCGAGTGCACCTCACACCCAGGACACCCAAACACACTCTGTGGCCTCTAGCTTCCATCTCCCACTACAGCCACGTCTGGGAGACTCACTGAAGGGGACGTGGGCGCTCTGAACTACCTGTCCTGCTCCCTGTGAATCTGTAACCACTGTTCTCAATCTGACTGAAGGTCAGATTCATTTAAGAAAAGCAAGACGACTTGAAAGCAGAAAAGATCTTGATTTTAAGAAAGTCGTATTGTGTCAAGAAGGGGTTTTCAAAGCATCTTAAGAGAGGCAGGGTAGGCAGACCTAAATTCCACACTCACAGCACTTCACAAATCTAACAGCCGTACTACAAGGCTACGTCCAGAAGCTGGTGGGAAAATGGAGTGCAAAGGTCAAGCTGATCTTGGTGCAAACAATTTTGGAATCCACACGTACACAGTCTTCATAACAGGCACTCTACCAGAACTTTCTGAAGACCCCCTCATAGGCATCAGCCGAGGATGACTGCACATGCTTGACCAGAGATGTAGTTAAAACCATGGCTAACTGTTCAACTTTTGCTCAGAAACGAGATAAAAAATTAACACTGATTCTTCTTCAAAGGGTGTACACTGAATAGAAGTATGCTAGAAAAACATCCAGAGCCAACCTTCAAAGAACACCACGATAGCAGGGAAACTCAGTGCTGGTTCTCTCGGGAGCTCCAGGAGGTCCCAGCTCCGGAAACAGCACCCAAGACGTGGGGTGCAGGGACCACACCACCGTGTGCCTGGCTTTGGCCAGTACAGTAAAATCTTCAAGGATTCCCCTCTGTATGTTCATGGGACTTCTTCCTTGATCTGTTAAGGGCGGGGGGGGGGGGGGCAAATAAGTAGCTAGGAGACATCCATCATACGTTATTTGTGAATCTCTCTTGCCTTTCAGGAGCTTGCTTACGAGGATAATTTAAGAGCTTCAGACAGCAAATTTTGATGGAAGCCGTGAGCCGGGCCATTCTGTCTGGTGGAAAGACTCTTTAACCCTGGGAGGATTCTGCCCAAGGAACTGTTATCTTCAGTAAAACCAGATTCTAACCACGGTGAATACAAGTTTGGGAAGTTTCCATAACTAGATATCCTTCGAAGAGAAGTGTTTTTGAGGTATGCTAACGGTAACGTGGTCAAGCTCTGAAAAATGTTTTCCTTCTGGAATACACTGGTATGGTTTCCGGTGGAGAGACTGTGAATCTGGGGTTCGCTTCACAATCCTGGCTGGGGAGCGTGGTGGGGAGGGTGTGGGAGTGTTAGGTAAGACTGGTCACAGGCTGAGACACAGCTGGGTGACAAGGACACAAGGGCTCATTCGAATTCCGTGCAATGAGGGGACTTCGGCAAGTCTGGGGAAAATGGAACTGAAAGGTCACTTTATTTTGGTGCAAAAAAATTCTGACATCTATGCATATGGGGAGTCTTCAACAAGTTCATGAAAGCTGTATTATGAAAATACAGGGATCTAGCCGGCGCCGTGGCTCAATAGGCTAATCCTCCACCTTGCGGCGCCGGCACACCGGGTTCTAGTCCCGGTTGGGGCGCCGGATTCTGTCCCGGTTGCCCCTCTTCCAGGCCAGCTCTCTGCTATGGCCAGGGAGTGCAGTGGAGGATGGCCCAGGTGCTTGGGCCCTGCACCCCATGGGAGACCAGGAAAAGCACCTGGCTCCTGGCTCCTGCCAGGATCAGCGCGGTGCGCCGGCTGCAGCGGCGGCCATTGGAGGGTGAACCAACGGCAAAGGAAGACCTTTCTCTCTCTGTCTCTCTCTCTCACTGTCCACTCTGCCTGTCAAAAAAAAAAAAAAAAAAAAAAAAAAAAAAAAAAAAAAAAAGAAAATACAGGGATCTCAAAATCTTCCTGCACCCAAATAAACTTCTGAAGTAGTCTCATGTTTGAAGTTTCCCCACATAAACAGCTGTGTGTCACACCCTCGTGCAGGCTCTGAAACGCACCCATGGCACCAAGCTCCCGGCACTCAGCCGGCAGGTTCACCCCAGCTGCAGCAGCCACTTCCTACTTCTCAACGGCATCCCGACTTTTCTAGTCACTTCCGGGTCTGCCGCTTGTATTCCAAATCCACTGTCTTGTCTTTTTGGAACCGAGTTTAAATTCGTCTTCTTGTGCATTTCCTACGCTGAGCTGGCACAGGTGTCTCAGTGAGCCGTGATCTCAGCAGCTCGCGGGGAGACCACCCTGATCAGGGTAGAGAAACAGCAAGGGAAGCACCTGGGGGGGCGGGGGGAGGACGGAAACACCCTTACGTCCCACGGGAAAGTGACAGCACTCACTGCTCACTCACCTGCTAAGGATCTTTCAGTCACCAGTCACATAAAAGGGACCACGAGCAGAACTTTCTGTGCAGAAAACTGTCCTAGATTTTAGTAAACACATCTTCTGAGCATGGATTATCACAGTACTGTTTCCAGCAGTGAAAAGCAAGAAAGCAAGAAAGCAAGAAAAAAAGATCTGGTACCAAAGTTACCACCAGCGAGGGCTTGGTTAAGTCCATTATGGCACACTTTTATAGGGGAACACCAGGCAGCTGTTTTAAAAAACAGAGATACAAACCCACAGGGATAGGAGCACCGCAGCTGAGAAATCCCAAGGGCCATTGCTGGAGCACACTGAGCATTAATTAAAGCAGCAGTGGACTGTAACTCAAATACAGCTATCCATTAGTCCACACTGATACAAATGACCCGATGAATAACTCGGGGGGCAGACAGACAAATCTCCTGTGCTGAATTCCCAGGAATGAACAAGACACTGCCTTCCAGGAGGTGGAGTGCAAGTCCCCTCTCCCTACAAGTGCACAGCCACGGGAAGCCTGACAGACACCACCCGGCCAGGGGACCAAGGTCACCGTCAACCGTGCTAAATCATGGGGACAGCGCGTGCCTTTGAAACAACGCGGCGAGATGGTGCGCCACCGCTGCCATCTCGCTGCCCCACGCTCCTAACCCCACAGGCTGACCGTGAGAAAACACAGCCAAGTTTCAGTCGAGGAACAGTCTACAAAAGACCTGACTGGTACACCTCAAAACTGCAAGGCCACAGAAAACGAAGGGACGTGGAAGAAGCCATCACAGCCAACAGGGGCTGAAGGAGACCCGGCGGCTCACCACAGGGTGCTGTCCCGGATGGCATTCCGGCACAGAGGAGGACGTGGGTAAAGACTCAGGGGACCAGAGCAAAGTCCAGGTTCTATGACACCTCAGTGCCGGCGCATTCAGCTGAACACATGTGGGCCACTGAAGGGAAACGTTCACAATGCGGGTGCTGGATGTACTGATACAGGAGCTCAATACTGTCTTTGCAACTTTTCTGCAAATCCAAAACTCACCTAAAGGCTTATTTTTTTTTAAATGTGGGCTGGGTGTTGGGTTGCAATGGTGAATATACTACTTGGGACACCTGTATCCCACATCGGAGTGCCTGGGTTCGAGTCCCAGCTGCATTTCCACTTTCCTGCTAATGTACACGCCATCTTGTACATCAGACGACTGCCAGCACGTGGGTCTCTGCCACCAACGTGGAAGACCTAGGCCGAGTTCTGGGCTCCTGGCTTCCGCCTGGCCCAGACCCAGCTTTGACAGGCATTTGGGAGGGAACCTGGGAAGGAGAGATTTCTGTCTGCCTTTCAAATACAGTGAAATTGCTGAAATTAAAATAAATGTAAATGTTCTTATAAACCAAAGAGTCAGGAAAACATAGTTTCCAAAATGTTATCTTCCAGGTTGTAGAATTACTTGTGATTTTTACCTCTCTTCTTTATACTTTTATAAATCATCTGACTTTGTTTCTCACTAAGCATCGATTACTGTTGACGCTGAGCCTCATTAATTCTATAACCAGGAACAAAGTTATTTTATTTTGGGGGAAAATAAGTGTACAGCATAGGATGGATATAATATTTTTCTTAGTTGAAAATGCCCTGCACTTACAAAACAGGAGAATTTTACCTTTTTAGTGGGAAATATTTTAAAAGGCAATACTGAAAATAGTTGCAGCAAGCATGGGACTGAATCAGGCTTGAACTAAAATCCTAGTGTCACGGCTTACTATTGCATGGCTCTTTGCAGCCGCCTACCTCCCTCGATCTCATTCTAAAAATGTAATACAACAAACCTATTAATCTGCAGAACTCTTCTACTTTTACCTGTGAAAACACATATTGCACGAATGCGTATTACCTAAGATACGCTTCATCACACTGAACTACGACGACGACTAGGGGCCCGCACCGTGGCGTGGCAGGTGAAGCCGCCCCCTGAGAAGCCAACATCCTGTGCAGACCTCCAGTTCTGTCCCAGCTGCTCTGCTTCCTTTACAGCTTCCTGGGAAGGCGCCTGGAAAGGTGGCGGATGACCGCCCTTCGCCATTGTGCGTGAGACCCGGATGGAGCTCCGGCCTCTGACTTCAACGTGGCCCATCCCTGGCTGTGTGTAGCCACTGGGGGAATGAATCAGTGGACAGATGACGTCCGTCTCTCCCTCACTCTTTTGCTCTTTTAAGTAAATAAATAAGAATGATATTAAAATAAAACAATTTGTACTTTCCCTTAACAAAAAATTAGTCATGTCAAGACTTGGACCTACTGAGATTCTGTCACAATCACTTCTGTTAACAATATCAACAGAATTCCCAGAAAAGAAGGAATCAGGAAAACCTTAGCTTCTCAAGGAACGCGATGGAGCAATGGAGGACGTAAGACCTGCCCCTCTGCCCGTTCGGCGACACTCACACGGCAGTTTCCCGAACACTTCTGCCAACGGGACGCTCACCGTGGCGATCACCCACACTGCTGTTCACAGGCCTCAGAACACCGAGAGTCTGCGGAGAGCACCAAAGGAAGCCACTTCCCCAGCCATGACCAGTGTACACTGTGCCCCGGAATATGAATGCCTCGCACTTCCTTTCTACGGGAATACAGTTGCCCTATCATGAATGTCAGTGCAGAATTACCCCGGCCCTAAAACACACTCGACTGACTCAAATCTCTTGATTACAAAAAAAAAAAAAAAAAAAAAAAAAAAAAAAAACGAACGAACGAACGAACAAACAAAAAACCAATGCCTTTTTGAAAAGACAAGACACAGATTCCGAACTTTATCAAACTCTTGGGCCGGAAGCTCTGGCTCAACAGTATTGTCCCTTGGCACCCACAGGAGATGGGTTCCAGGGTGCCCGAGGGTACCGCAGTTCTCAGATGCAGATGGGGTAGGGTTCGTGTAGCACACACTCACACACGTGCGCACACACACACACTTCCACTTTGGATAATCTCTAGGCTACTCGTACAAGGTAAATCGTTGGTGCACTGTATTGTCTAGGAGGTAATGACAAGAAAAAACAGTCTGTAGATATTTAGTACAGACCCAATTTTATTTTTCAATACTTTTGACTGAGGCTGGTTGATACGGAGGGCCAATTATACTAGGATTTTAGAATTACCCAGTTACAATGCTTCTACCACAGAGAATCACAATATAACAGACAAGTCTGATCACATGAGGAATTGGTGACTTCTCACAAAGCCAAACAATGCAGGTCAGAAGGAGTTTGTTCCAAGTGAAAAATTCATCCCACTTGATTTTATCCCACTGACTAGGTCTAAGGCCCGTATTTCAAAGCTGTGGGAACAGAGGAAGGCAATCGACCAGAGGCAAAGTCACAGTGGATCGCTGTGCCCATTTCCACCCCAAAAGGGCAGACTGCTGGGAGGCGCACTGCTCACTACACTGGAGTACCTGGGTCCAATACCAGGCTGCAGCTTCTGATCCCAGCGTTTTGCTAATGGGGACTCTCAGAGGTGGCAGTGATGGGAGACACAACTGAATTCCTGGGTCCTGGTTTTGGCCGCGGTCCAGTCCGTTGTGGACATCTGAGGACTAGATCAGAAGATGAACACTCTATTTCTGTTATAGACAGAGAGGGAGAGACAGAGAGAAAGGTCTTCCATCCACTGATTCATTCCCCAGATGGCTACAATGGTCAGGGTTGTGCCAACACAAAGCCTGGAGCCAGGAGCTTCTTCCAGGTCTCCCACAGAGGTACAGGGGCCCAAGCACTTGGGCCATCTTCTACTGCTATTCTAGGCCATAGCAGAGAGCTGGATTGGAAGAGCAGCCGGGACTAGAACCGGCACCCATATGGGATGACGGCACTGCAGGAGGAGGCTTAGCCTACTACGCCATAGTGCTGGCCCCCTCAAATAAATTTCTTAAAATGCAGATTATTCCGATTGATTCTGTTAAGGGAGGTTCATCTAAACAGCATCTTTTAAAATAACAACCAAAAAAGCTAACTTGGCTCAAGTCTCACATACATATAATACAGGAAATATCCTCAGGTCAGTATATATAACTCAGTTTGCGATGACAACCATTCAGACTGACAGATTTTCTAATATTATCCAAAAGTTACTCTAATTTTCCTGAAAGTGGTCAGGAGAGATGACATTCTTCTTACTGAAAAGACTGACAGTCTGTGGTACATTTTTCTCAAATACGCTGAATTGTTTCAAACATTTAAGTTCTTTGAGAATGGATCTGATTTACGGGAAGACACAGACTCACTGAGAAAGACATCTGGTAAGCAGATTCAGCTAAATAAACTTTTGACTGAAAAGAAAGAGAGAGAAACTATCGCATAATATGGGTGGTTTTCTTAAAAACCATAAAAATGGGACTGTTGCTGTGGCATAGGGGGTAAAGCTGCCACCTTCCACACCAGCATCCTATATGGGCACTGATTTGTGTCCCGGCTGCTCCACTTCTGATCCAGCTCCCTGCTAATGAGCCTGGAAAAGCAGCAGAGGGTGGCCCAAGTGCTTGGATGTCTGCCACCCATGGGGAGACCTGGATGAAGCTCCTGGCTCCTGGCTTCGGCCTGGCCCAACCCTGGCCGCTGCGGCCATTTGGGGAGTGAACCAGCAGAAGACCTTTCTCTCTCGTCCTCTCTTTGTCTTCCCTCTCTCTCTCTGTAACTCTGCCTTTCAAATAAGTAGATCTTTAAAAATAAATAAATAAATAAAAAGGAAATTTAATGTGGGAATTCCAAACATTCTGAGCAGCCATATCACGTCTGCAACGAATACAGCTCCCGGAAGGCATTTTTTCCTGTGTTTTCCACCAGCTGCTTTGCTCTCCAAATTCTAAACACTTGAGTAAGAGATCACACTGGCATCTCACGTCGGCTATCTCACTTACCCATAGATCAACACTACTAAATGTCAACAGTTCACAGATGGACAAACTGAGGCTGAATACTTGGTCACTTGCTCAACTCACACAAGTAACACGGGACAGACAGGTTTATGTCAGGATTCACACACACACACACACACCTAATGTATCTATACATTATTACATATCTGATCTTTTTAGGTTTCTCACTGTGCTGGCGCTTCTTATTAGTCTGTTTCTATAACAGCTGCTCCATGTGTCTATTGTAGCATTTGCCACCATGCACTGCAATCAACCACTTTATCAACATTAGCTGCTCGATCAGGAGCTTCCAGGGTGGCCTTCCCTTGTTTATCTCAATAGTTCCAGAAGTCAGGCCTGCACAGCACATCTGCTAAATTGCCCGTAAGTAGCCTTAAAGCTGTGGCTTTGAGACCATTTGTTTTTTTTTTTTTCACTAGCTACTGGTGGGTGAATATCACAGCAACATGACCGGACCACTGTTCCTACAGCTCCAAGATACCCAGCTTCCACATGGCACTGTACCTAAGGGAAGATCAGACAGGAAGCGCATTTGCAGGGCTGCTCTTACTATCCCTTTCCTTTTTGTAAATGGTAATGGTTTGTAAGAACACAGCTTTTTTTGTTTTGTTTTGAAGGGTTATTTATTTAAAAAAAAAAAAAAGAGAGAGAGAGTAACAGAGAAAGGGAGATACAGAGATCTTTCATCCACTGGTTTACTCCCCAGATGGCCACAACGGCCAGGGCTAAGCCTACCGTAAGCCAGCAGCTTCTTCCAGGTCTCCCATGTGGGTGGCAGGGGCCCAAAAAGCACCTGGGCCATCTTTTGCTGCTTTTCCCAGGCCCCTAGCAGGGAGCTGGACTGGAAGTGGCACAGCGAGCACACAAACCAGCGACGCCATGGGAAGCCAGTGTTGCAGGCTGTGGCTTAACCTGCTACAACACAATGCTGGTCTCTATTCTGACTGTCTTAATGCCACAATATGTGGTGTGTGGGTTTTCCTCTTTTAAGTTTCAGAACTGCACTCACATCAGTCTACCTAGCTCCAGCAGTTCATACACATTAGGAACATTAATAAAACTAAATTACAGGATAGCTTCACTTTCACGCACATAAAAGAATAAAGGAAAAAACCTAAGAGAAAATGTAAATCAGCAGCACAAGATAAAGTCTTGCCAAAAGCTGCCTTTCCATTACAATTACAGAGTCCGGAGGGGTAAGACCACACAACTGATGTGCTTTCCCACACAAGAATTTTGAGAATGGTGCAGTATAATTACAAAATGATACAGGTTAATATTTAAGGAGACATCAAGTCTCTCAAAAAAAAATGAATATTTACAAGATCCAGTCTCTGCTTTGTTCAACATTAAAGGTCTCTGAGCTTAGAGGGAAATGTAAAAACACAAATGATGCAACGTTGATCTAGGTTCACAGAACGACTTACACTTTTTATTCTTTTAGGGAGGCTGTTTATCTTATGAACAGTAAAGTGTCCGGTTTTGGTCCTTTCCTGGTCTCACCTTTTTATTCCTGCCCTTCTCCCCCACCTCCACCCAAACCTGCTTTGGATGTTTCTTAATCTTCCAAGACATGGGAGTGTGAACGGCACAGCTCTTCAGAGCAGAGTCAGAATGACAGCACTGGGGCCAGTGCTGTGGTGTAGCGGGTAAAGTCGCCGCCTGTGGTGCCGGCATCCCTTATGGGCATGGGTTTAAGTCCCAGCTGCTCCACTTCAATCTAGCTCTCTGTTGTGGTCTGGGAAAGCAGAAGATGGTCCAAGTCCTTGGGCCCCTGCACCCGCGTGGGAGACCGGGAAGAACCTCCTGGCTCCTGGCTTCGGATTGGCACAGCTCCAGCCATTGTGGCCATTTGGGGAGTGAGCCAGTGCATGGAAGACCTCTCTCTCTCTCTCTCTGTAACTCTCTGCCTCTGCCTTTCAAATAAAAAAAAAGGATGACAGCACCATAGGGTTATCTGGATTCTATGTAAAGTGAGGCTGGTCTTCTGGAATACCAGTCTGATTCTTAGAAGCAGAAAACACAGGAAGTTCAATGTTCCAAGAAGAGCTAATAATAACCGATTCATCCTGGCTACCCAGGAAATACACTGCAAGGTTCTGTGCTCTACAGCAGATCCATCTGGTAACGCCTAATCACCCGGGGACAAGGAGACCAGCGAGAGCTCAAGGAGCTCTGCACAATGGCTAGAGTGTGGGAAGAACCCAACATGAACCTGGACGGGGCTGGACGGAACCACAGGTCAGAGCTACACAGACAGGAGGAGGCCAGGTGGTGCGAGGCAGTGGACAGCTGCTGCTGTCCATGACGATGGACAGGACGGGTCAGAGAGGCCAGGTGCTGAGTAGAAGCGACAAGGACAACAAAGGACTGAGCGGGCAGAGGCACACCCAAGCCCACAGCAGGTGGAGATCAAGGAACTTAACACAGGAGGCTGGGGTGGTGTTATGGTACAGCTGGTCATGCTGCTGCCTTGCTGGCATCCCCCCCTTCTCAACACCCATTCAAGCCCCGGCTGCTCCGCTTCCAATCCAGCTCCCTGCACATGCGCCTGGGAAAGCAGCAGAGGACAGCTCAAGTGCCTGGGCCCCTGCTACTCATGTGGGAAACCTGGCTCCTGGTCCAGCGGTGCAGCTGCAGCCATCTGGGAAGTGAACCAATGGATGGAAGGTCAATCCCCAGCCCCTCCCCCCCCCAATAAATCAACCTTAAAAAAGAGAAGAGGGTGAATCACGGAAAAGGCAGGGAGTTGGCAAAGTACAAAGACAGCAAACAAGAACTTCTGGACAGGTGAGAAAAAGATGTAAACGTGGGCCCAGGTCACAGGGAGACGTCTGGGGCGGGCGGAAGGTGAGGGAGCAGGAAGCGGAGGAAAACAGGCCTGGTGGGGAGGGAAGCATGAAGGCATCCAAACGGCTCACGGACATCTGTACCTTTCCCTGTTGTTTCTCCTTGTTGAGTAAAACTCGACTCACAAGAGGAAACGCCTCAATTTACACAAGAAAAGTCACCTGTGAGGTCAGCGGACTCGGAACACGTAAGACAAAAAACGAGCTGGACAGTGAATTCACCTATGTCACACGTTCCCTCACGCTAACCAGCAAGCGCTGGAGACGTGCAGGCCCGCCCGGGGGACCTCGGCACTTCGAGCCTCACCCACGTCTGTCTGCCCAGCACGTGGGCGATCCTGCTTCTCACTGCCTGTCGAGAAGGGAAAGGGGAGAAGGCAGCGTGCACGTCAACACTGCGAACACAGAAGTTCAAAGATGCTGCGCGTCTTCCATACCTTTCGTCTACCCATGCTACCCCAGGTAACTGACAACAAAACAATAAAAGAGCCCCAAAAAGAGAGCAACGACAACAAAAGGGAAACGCAGCAGCAACAAGTACTGAACAAGAACATAGGCACAGCAGAGAGGAGCAAGGCCAGAAAGCAAGGAAACTGTCCCATTCTTGGTCCTGGAAAATAACCCAGGGCCGAACAGCAACTGTACCACAGGTCCGTTTGTGAAGACATAATTCTTTTTTTTTTTTTTTTTTTTTTGACAGGCAGAGTTAGACAATGAGAGAGAGAGACAGAGAGAAAGGTCTTCCTTCCGTTGGTTCACCCCCAAATGGCTGCCACGGCCGGCACACTGCGCTGATCCGAAGCCAGGAGCCAGATACTTCTCCTGGTCTCCCATGGGGTGCAGGGCCCAAGCACTTGGGCCATCCTCCACTGCACTCCCTGGCCACAGCAGAGAGCTGGCCTGGAAGAGGGGCAACCGGGACAGAATCCGGCGCCCCAACCAGGACTAGAACCCGGGGTGCTGGTGCCGCAGGCGGAGGATTAGCCTAGTGAGCCACAGCGCCTGCCTGTAATTCTATTTTTCAACGGAAAAAAATAGGGTAATTAGCTTTCAGTGCCAAAAGAAAACAAAAACAACAACAAAAGCCATTCAAGACAAAAGCCATGTGGAGGTTGGGAGCGGCCAAGGAGAACAAGCGCTGGCAAGGCAGTGGACGTGAACAGGCACCAGCGCGTTCCCCAGCCGTCACGTCCCCAAGCAGGGACTCATCGGAAGTCCAAGTCTGGGGCCCCACCGTCTCCTCCACCTCTGTCTACCACCTCTCTCTCCACGGAGCAGGTCAGCAGCCAGGGCAGTACTGCAAAAACACCCCACACAGACAGAAGCGGGCCAGTTCCCAAGGGTCACGTAGGGAGCACATAAAGAAAGGCGCTACAGTCTCATCCACTCGCAGGTCCTCCTTGTGATGGGCCTTTTCCTCGGTCTCCACCACCCTTCCACGGACTTCCTGCTGAGTCATCTGGCCGCACGGTCCGCTGGCAGGCCCGGACAGCCCCGTGGACATCTGCAACGGCTGCCCTCGCAGGCTCTCTAGACTTCTGGAATGAGTAAGCCTGGGCTGCTGCTCTCCGGCGAGCACAGGCAGATACTGGCGTCGTCTCTCTCATTCGATGGCAAGTGATGCAGGCCAGCCGGGCTGTTTCAAGGTAAGGCACCTTAAAAAACAAAAAAAGTCAAAATCAACCAGATTTAAAAAAAAAAAACAGCTCTAACAATGCAGTACAAATTCTCACACAATCTTTTAGCTAAGACTGAAAAGTAATTCAATGAGAAATTTTAATGTTTCATTTTAGCTTTAAATAGATGCTTTCCAAAACTACAAAGAAATCCCTCACAGACTATACATCAAAATATGGCAAGTCATCAATAGTTTCTGAAATTCAGAAACAGCACCTGTTAAAATTATCCAGAGAACCTGGCGACTGGCTTTTCAATGTTCTACCATGGCCAGAATAGCACACAGACTTGCATTTGTATCTTGCTTGGAAACAGTACGAAGCTGCATGGCTGTAAAATCAGTGCCTGGCTCGGTCAGTTGGAAAACTCCCAGCCACAGAATTCTGAAACTGTGTTTCACCTGGTGATAAAAAACTTGGTGCCACCGAACCAGTTCTGGGCGCCAGTTCGCTCTGCCTGATTTTCTTATCTACAGAATTCTTAACGAGGCAAAGGGGCAGCACAATGGCTTGAGCATGGTTTAAAACACAGATGCCCAGGCCCTGCTCCAGGGCTACGCAATCCACCTCTCTGAGGTTAGGTGAAGACATGGCACTTTATTCTAACAAAACCCTGGGTCGTTCTGCGTAGGCTCCTGGCTGAAGAACTGTCTCCTGTCGGGATCCGGCTCTGCAGCCACACAATACCTGCTTGGGGTGGCAGAGATCTCACTAAGGCATCCCAGCTTGACAGGCTTAAAATGAACCAATCAGCACATCATCTCTTTTCTCTTGCCTCTAAAAGCTCCCTGTTTGGGGAGGAGCTTGAAACTAAGATGAAGGCTAACAAACACAACTGGATGCACACTGCAGTACAGATTGTGTCCATTCAAATTCTGCAAGTCACTTCCCAGATATCTGAGTGGATCACAAGTTACAGGGCAACATTCACACTTTGTAACTTGCCTCTATGCAGGCCAGCCCAGAATACGTGAAGCTTCTACCCCCACCCCCAAGACAAAAAAGGCAGGCCTTCCTTCCCGGGGGAACGGGTCTGAGACACAGAATGCCATACCTGCAGAGTGCGTGTCCTCCCTGGCTGCTGACCAGGCTTCGTTCAGGGGCACTTCCTCCTCTGACTTCCTGCACAGCAGCCGAGTGGCGAGGTATACAGTCCCCTGTCTGCGGCATCATTCAGATTCAGTGACTCTGTGGACGCCCGATGCCCCCACAACACTAAGGTCAGCTCCTGACAAGAGGGACACATAACTGGGTTCTCAGGGAATCACGGCTTTCTTCATCTTGCTGGATTTGCTTTGCAGGCCCTTGTCTAAGTCCAGATGGCTTCAAACTGACTTTATTCCAGATCTGTCATCAAAATCCATAACACAGCTTTACATTTTTCTTTTCCACCAAAAAAAAGGTAGTTGGTTTGCTGAGGCTTCCTGACTGCAACAGTATGCTCTACTGCTCAACACAAGCTGAAAAAGTGGATCAGGATTCCACAGAAGGGCAAGCAAACAGAAGTGTGCAGGACACCTTCTGTGACGCCCGGGCCTGGCAAGTTATTACCATGAGGGTTTTACTTCTAGGAAGTGTGCAAAAAAGAAAGGCAGCATGCTACAGAGCATGGCGCAGTGTCACTTTGTCACTAGGTTTCTGCCACTACATTCGTAACTTTCAGTGCCCTGTGTCCTGGTGAATCACTGGCCTGGAATTCAACAGGTACAAAGAATCAGAATCCTCACACTCAGCTTTGAGATTCAAAATCCAGTCTCTCTCCTCTTGCTTGTCCTTTCAATAGACAGTGTCCTCTGGACCATTTCATTATCAAGCTTCTTCTATCTTGAAAAGTCAGCATCGCTCCTGTAGCCTGGAGTTCCTGCAATCTTTCACACGCCTTTGACCTTTTTTTAAAAAAGAGCATCTTTTATAGCTGCAAAAAAAAAAGTGTCAACTCTGGGTCTCCCTTCAAAGGACAGGTAAAAGTCCCCCACGGAGACCTCCTGACTCTGCAGCCAGACTGCCTATTACTACTGCATCATGAACCTTGAGCAAGAAACTTAAATCTGCTGTGCGTCCATTTGAAAAGCGGTTAATAACTCCATCCACTTCAAAGGATCCTTGTGAGATTCAAATAAATCCACGTGCTACAGTGTCAGGCACAATCCGAGAACTGTCCAAACGTCAATTATTACTCTATTTAGCTCCACATTCTTGTACTCTCAAATGGGCCCCACAGCTTGGTCCTACATATCACCCACCACCCTCAATGGCGTCTGATGTTCCCTCATGGACCTCATGTTTGCTCAACAGGTACAAACAAACCTACTCTGCATTAATATCCTGGATACCAAGACCCACTCAAAAAGAGAAATGTATGCTCCCTGGCCCTGAGGAGCTGGGATCTTGGGTGGGAAACAACCTGTGAAACACTGTAAGGTTATAAAAAGGTTAAGTGCCAAAGAGGTGACAGGTGTTGGGCCTCATGGTTAGGACCACCCCCTAACGGAACTCCTGGGTCTCCCACCCAGCTCTGCTTATGTTTCCAGCTTCCTGCTGACGTGCACCCCGATGTCACAGTCGTTGGGTTCCTGCCATCCACGCGAGACCCGGAGCGAGCTTCCGGCCCCCAGCCTGGCCCATTTAGGTAGCTCTGTCAGCCTCTCTATTTCCTTACCTTCTAAATAAATAAATAGATTTTTAAGGATTAATTTAAAAAAACTACTCTAAAAAATGAAGCAAACGCCAGAGTGTGGTAGAAACCGTCTGCATTCAGAGAGCGCACTGTGGGCTGCAGACCGCAGGGCTCTGCACTACAGCAGAGGGGCAAGAGGAGTCCAATCTGCGGAGTGCCCCGAAAACTTCCCTGTGCCAGGCTCCAGGCAGGCCTGGGGAAAGGGCAATGAGACACAAGTCTCTGCATTCTGGCAGCCCCAAGGGCTCCACAGGGGCCAAGTTTTGAAGTGAGGAATTGGGGGACGGGGGCGGGACAGGAGCCGGTGCTGTCACTGTGGCTTTCCAAACACAAAGAAATAGTGGCAGTCATTTTTCATGTCCTGTAATACGCGACATTCTAAATTGGTTTCCCTGTTTATAAAGCACAATACGGGGATATTCTCCCCATTTCTTGATACAAGTAACATGTAAGAGATTTTTAAACACAGTCAATCCTTCCTAAGCGGAAGGCTAACAATGCCCTGTCTGAACACCCTTCTGCTCTGCCCCTCCCCTCCCCTCTCTCCACCTGTGACTGCCCACAAGCACCAGAGCTGCACAAGAGCCCGAGGATGTCCGTGGTGACTAGGATCAGCGAGAGGAAGGACGAACTAACTCCAAGGGAAGGTGCGCATCTTCCTCTTCTTTGATTCCTTCCTATGATGACAACTCAACCCATCCCCTCCCCTGTCTGTAGCCACAGGAACCAAGGCAGAATTCTCAGTCTTCCTCTTTCCAAGATGGGCCACCCGTACCAGCTGACAGGTTAGACTCCAACATGCTTGAACCACAATCAGACACCGCTCCAAGCACTCAGACACAGCTCCAGGCACCTTCCTCACTCTCCCCAGTCCCCTCAAGGGCTTCTGTTCTCTCAAGATGCAAACTGGCTGACGCCACCATCATTCTCAGAAGCGATGTTAACTGCAATGGCTATGCCTATGCAAATCCTTAATCGATTAAGAAAGCCAAAACTACGTGATTAAGTCGGATCAGAACTTAATTTCTTAATGTTCAAAGTACTAGACTCCACAGTAAACATGTGTTTAAGACATTTAAAGGCAAACTGAAACAAACTAGGCACACAAATCTTTCACAACTGCCTACCATGGAGATAATGTGGCACTGACATTCACGACATTAATGCCCAATAATATCAGGCAGGACTCATCAACACTGAAAAATTGGTCTTTGTATTCCATCGTGTCATTTGTTTACCTTTAGTCAGGAATGTCTCTTAGAAACGAAATATGGAAAGAGGGACCTGTTTTTAAAAAAACAGCCATGAAGGCTTTGCCAGCATTTACCGTTTTTTTCCAATGTCCTGGCACAACTTGTTCTCTGGGCATTTGGGAAACTACTGAATACCTCAATCAAGGGACTAATTGCAGTTCTATGGATTTTCGAAGCCGTCCTCTCAACTTGAAAAACATACTGATTTTCCCTATGAGTCATTTTGTACTGCCAACACCCGATTTTACCAAAGTGGAATCCGGTACTGCACAGACAGACCCCACACGTGGATGCATTCAAATCAAATTCCTGCATTTCAAACAGTTTTTGAGCACCTGGGCTTTAAGGGAAAGTTATCCCCGAAGGTTACATGAGATATGGAGTAGTGACCACGTGGCACAGGTCCTGGCACTGTTCCTAATTTTCCAACTGTAGCGTCCAAATCCATGGCATTAAGATTCTGTAGGTGATTACGGGTTACACATGCACACCAGTGGGCAGCAAGCAAGGGGGCACATGGCAGAGCAAACCTGCCAAGGGGTGCACTCTCATCGCCTAGCAATCCAGCAGGCGACCTAGACACGGTCAGCGGGTCCTGCAGAACTTGCAGGAACGGACAGAACCGACCGGAGCGAGTGGACCACTGGCCTGCACTGACGCTGACACCCCACACCAGCTCCTCACCCGCCTGACGCTGGGGTGCACAATTTTTGTTTGTTCTGTCCCCAAGACACTACACCAAACTTAAAAAAAAAAAAAAAAAAAGAGCCAAGGTCACTTAAACTGACAACGCAACAGCACCCTCACAACCTCCGGTCTCTACAATGCTTCCACGGCCTCGGCCACGCACCGTTCACGAGGAAACACGGAGAGCGTGCGTGCACCACAGCGACCACGCAAACCCAGCACCCGTGCGCCCGCGGGACGGACAGCTAGCCACTCCGGGCGAACCCGAGCGCGGGGCAACCCCCGCACGGCGGGACCCCGCCGCACGGCGGGGGCGGGACGAGGCGCCCCCTCCCGGGACCGCCCAGGCCGCGCCACTTCCCGCCCGGCCCCGGCGGAGGCGCCGCGCGCGCGCGCACGCGGGCCGCATCCACGTGCACCCCCGGCGCCCCGGGACGCCCGCCCGCCCGCGGGCCCGGGACGCGGGGGTCGGCCGGGGCGGGGCGGCGCCGCGGGGGAGGGAAAGGAGCCCGGCTCCACTCACGCGCCCGGGGGCGGCACCGGGGCCGTCGCTGCGTCGCTCGCGTTTAAAAACTGAAAAGGGTGGGGAAGCGGGAGGGGAGGGGAGGGGAGAAGAAAAGGAGAAAAAAAAAAAAAAAAAAGACCTGGCTCCTCGTTTCATCCGGAAACCGACGGGCCGGCAGGAAATGACGAAAGGCAGAGGTCGTCCGGGTCCGCTCGGCAACCGGTCCCCGCGCGCTCGGCCGCGACTGCGGGGAAAAGCGCGCCCGAGCGGAGCAGCGCGGGCCGCGGGCCGCGTCCGGAGCGAGCAGCGTGAGTGGCCGCGGCCCCCGCGCCGCCCGGTGCCGGCGGCGGCGTCACCGCGGCCCCGCCCCGGCCCGCCCGCACCCGCGGGGGAGGGGCTGGCCCGGGCGCCGGCACCGGGCCCGGCCGCGGCGGGAGCGAGGCTGCGCGGCCGGGGCCGCGGGCGGCGGCGGAGGGCCGCGCTTTATACGCGCCCGCCCCGCAGGCGCGGGTCCCCCGGGCCGGGGCCGCGCGGCCGGAGGAGGGCAGGTGTGGGCGTCAGGTGTGCGTGCGCGCGCGCGCGCGCCCGGGGGTGCCCGCGCCAGTGACGTCAGCGCCGCCATGCCGGGCGCCCGGGCCGGGCGGGCTGCGTTCTCCTCAGGGCGGGGGTGGAGAGGGACGGACTGCCGGGTTTTTCCAGAGCGGGTTTTATATAAAGACGGCACAGGTGGCTCCAGCCCGAGTTTCTGTCAGAAAAGAAGGTTCTCGATGGGAGACCAAATGGAGGCTGCTCACAGATAACGGGTCCAGGAGCCCCCAGCTGCTGAGGGTGGAACCCCGGGGTCCCCCACCCCCGAAAAGCGCGGCCCTCAGGCCGAAACCCAGCCCCGGTGGCCAACGCTTTGACATCTCCCCAGAGCGTCCAGTTTACTCGGGGGCGTAACACAGGTCATCCTGGCATCTCCTGGCTTGACAGGAAACCAAAAAAAATTAAAAAGTGGGAAAAGGTCAGTTTTCTCGAAAGAGCTGCAAGTGACACTCCCCAGCGCGTGACCGGCTGTGCTGGCGATCCTGCTGCTGAAACATTAACCTGACAGGAGTGACCGTGGTGACACCCCTGGGCTAAGCCTGGGACACCACAGGAGGGCCTTGGTGGTATGCGGTGTGGTCACCGGGCGTAGGTGTGTGTGCGCACATGCTGGACCAAAGTTCAGGCCGCAAGTGGGCCACAGGTCTGGACTAGGGCTCCGGACTAAACCGGTCCTCATTCTTGGCAGCCTTGGAACAGTCATGCCCCGGAGTCGTGCATGGTTGTGGACTGCGCAGGAGAGGCCTATCCTGGGTGCAAATCTTTCACAACCACGCTGCTAAAAATAACTCTAGCGCATGTCCCTGGAATAAAAGTAGTGTCATCGCATACCAGTCACGTTGTATAATAGTGCGTTGTATAGTTCAAGTGAAAACATCACGGTTCTGGATCAGCAGGAATTAGACATCCTTTTCCAAATAGAATTAAAGACTGGCGTGTTTGCGGCAGGAGGAAGTGCAGCTCAGGGGATGAGCATATACCACTCACTGAGTGGCGTATGAGCAAGAAAGTAGCCCGGTTCCTATCCATTCAGACATTAGAGAATAGGGAAGACTTCTGTGATTTGTCAGATGAGTGGCACCTGCGAAGTGTCTGAGACCAGAGCTGTCTTGTCCACTGTTACACCCAAATGCTGTGCTGAAAGTCTCATCCCTGCCCCATAATGATCCTGGACCTTCGGAAGTATTTCAAAGCAGATACTGGAAGACCAATTTTTTTAAAGCCAAATCTGGCCATTGTTCCTGCATGTACATTTGACACCTGCCGAGTTGGAGATCCTGTAACTTGCAGCTGGATGTACGGTCTGCCCTTCCACAAGTAGCCGTCTTCTAAAGTAGGCTGATGAATGCAGTTGGACCAGGAGTAAGAACTGAAACTGTGGTTAGACTTCATGTCCCTGTGCCTCCCGCTCTGAAAAAAGCTAAGAAACCCATAGCTTGTCCAAAAATCTAGGATTTGAGTAGTGTTTAAATATGTAGATCATGGATCTGTAACTTGTAAAAGTTTATGTTCCCTTGCTAATTTCGTGAGACCTGTCTTTGTATTCCTATCAGACACCAGTAGGTGTTTTAGAGAGAACGCTCCTTCTCTCCGTGTCAGGAGTTTAAGTTAAACACTTTTGCCAGCACTCTCTGTAAATGAACACAGGGCACCTGTGGGACCTCAGCTGCCAGTACAGAGAGAACGTACCACGTGGCTTAGCCCCCGGCCTTTCCTGCAGTGTCGCTGTTCTCAGGCCAGAAGAAAGCAAGTTCCGCAACCGTCCAGTTGGACTCACAGCCGAAGCTATGTGCACAAGAGTCCTGGGGTCTCACTGGATGCACCGCTTGATCTGCAGGGCCTTCACTATTGTGAATGGCCTAGAAGCTTGCAGAATAACTTCTTGGACTTTGCAGAGACTTTTTTTTTCCTCGGTACTAGGAAATGACTGTCTCATTCTTAGATAACACAGTACAGTTATCACCTATCATTTGTTCAGATTTTTTTCTTTTTATAGAATGAAAGCCACATTTCACGCATTTCTTTCGCCTCTTAGGTCATTTTACCTCGACTTACCTTTAAGGTCCAACTTATCTGCTATATCCTGTACTTTCTCATGAAGGAAAATTCCATTCACTTCTGAAACGTAAATAAGACATCCTTACTCTCCTATCTGTTCTTTGACAGCATTTGATATTACCACTCTTAGTTGTCTGTGGGAATGTCCCAAGAATGCATTTCCTTTAAGAGAGAGCGCAGCTGTGTAAATAGCAAAAAGTAGCTTTTTATCCCATGGCCTCCTTGGAGCAGACTGCACTAGATAAGGCCCTCAGAGCAGCCAGTGGAGGGTTCTGGGGAAGAGGATTGTGGCCCCATCCTTGCTCCTCTGGGCCACTCCCGGCCAACCTTGCTCTCCCTGCATCACAGCCAATTGTTCCAGTTCACGTTGTAAAGTATTCTGGGGCTTTTATCTGGGTGACAGTTCTAACTTGGAAACAGCAATGTTACATTTTGACCTGTGTCCCTTAGGTAGACTGTGGTTTCTTCTCCTACCTTCATGTGGGACCTGTGACATTTCACAGTGAATAATGAGGGGGAATGTGTTATGTGCATCTTTATGGGCCAGATTGAAAACAATTTGATGCTTTGGGGCTATATATTAGGTAGTTACAACCATTGAAGGTGGACCAATGTAAAACTGTCTCTGGATTACTGGAGACGAGCTGTGGTGTCTGGATCTGGCCAGCAGGTCCTCTAATTGCCAGCCCTCTTCAGATGGTCACACTGTCACCCTGACTCCCTGTCTCTCTCTTAGCCCATGGCTGCCAGTTTCGGAGTGATGGGTGACGACGGCTCTATTGATTACACGGTACATGAGGCCTGGAACGAAGCCACCAACGTCTACTTGATAGTGATCTTGGTCAGCTTTGGTCTCTTCATGTATGCCAAGAGGTAGGTTTTTCAGTCCTGAAAAATTCAGTAGGAAACTTTTTGGAATCTGAACAGAATGCATAAAATTCCTTTATCAGAATTTTTGTTGTGCTCTGTCTGCGCTGTCTCTGCTAGTCTCTCTTCAAGCCCAGGTGGCTGAGGTAGGCCTTTGAAAACCCCATTGTTGGCGTTGCAATCCAGCAGGTTAAGCTACCACCTGTGATGCTGGCATCCCCTGTGAGTGCCAGTTCGAGTCCCAGCTGCTCCACTTGCAATCCAGCTCCCTGCTGATGCAGCACCTGGGAAGGCAGTAGAAGATGAACCAAGTGCTTGAACCCCTACACCCATGTGGGGGACCAGGTGGAGTTCTAGGCTCCCAGTGTCAGCTTGGTCCAGTCCAGACCATTGTGGCCATTTGGAGGGTGAACTGGCAAATGGAAGATTTTCCTCTGTAACTTTGCTTTTCATATAAGTAAGTCAACCTTTGGAAAAAAAGAAGAAGAAAAATCCCATTGCATTAGGAGAGGAGGATGTGAGTACAGCTCTTGGCACCTGGGCCAGCTACTCCAAACTCCCGAATCTCATTTCTACTGTAGCCCAGTTCCCGGCCCATTCTCACTGTCACCCTATGATGAGCACAATTTTTTTTTTTTTTTGGCCCAAGTCCCTGAGATGCAGAAATTAGAGATACTAACTTATGTATCCAGCATATCTCTCTGCCCAGCTTAAGCTCTTCCTGTTTCGCGCGCAGGACGTTACCACAGCGCTTATTAAACCGTATTAGTCTTATCTGATCACTTGTCTGTCTGTCCCACGGAAACTCTTGGCACTTCAGAACAAGGACCTTGTCTTTCACCTTTGTGCCCTGGGTGTGCCATGTGCATAAATCCTCAATAATTGTGCCCTTCCAGACATTGTAGCATAATTCATCCCAACTTTCTCTTCCGTGCTCCCTGCCTCCCTTCTCATACATATAATTTTTTTAATAAAGAGTATTTTATAGAGAAAAGCAGTATTAGTTGGACTGACTTGTTTCTGCTTACAACTATGTACTTTATGATGTCCACTGTAGTTCAAAACAATGAGTAATCCAGACCGAATTTAGATTTGGCCTGGGGGTGGTGTCTTTCCTGGCCCTTGGCCCCTGGGACTCGGGAGGGTGATGGTGAGAGAAACCCTGAACATCATCACCGAGCCACTTGCACAGAACAGCTTTCTTCACAGCACAGCTGCTGCCTCCTCCCCTCTTGTCTGTTATAAGCAGAGGCACGCTGTTCTTTTGAATTTTTATTTATTTACTTGAGAGACAGAGCGCTCACATCCACTAGTTTTTCATTCCCCAAATGCTTGCAAGGGACCAGGGCCGAGAACTCAATCCAGATCTCCCATAAAAGTGGCAAGGAACCCAGCCACTTGCGCTATCGCCACTGCCTCCTAGGGTCTGTGTTAGCAGGAAGCTGCAGTTAGGCATAGAGCTGGGAGTCGATTCCAGACACCTCATTGTGAGTGCTGGTGTCTTAACTCACACCCTAACTACCAGGGCAAACACCTGCTCCCTTAATCGTAACAGGGTGCACCTGTAATGCCAGTCTGTTGTAGTTAAGATATATTCATTATTTTCAAAAGTGAAGGGCTGCTCACACTCGGTTTGTTCTCGCACCCTAGTACTTCAGCTTCCCTTAGATGACACGGGATGGAAGAGACATGAGATGTTCTCTCAGTTGCACGTCTTGCTGCGCAGTATCTGCCTATGAGGAGGTTTGGGAAAGCCAGGGTGGACGCACCTCCTTTTGTTGTGGGAAATGGATATGTTCAGCCACTTATGGCCCTTTGGCTGTATACATGGAGCCTCAGCATTGTTTTTAAAGTATTTTTCTCTTTATCAGAAAGGCAGAGAGACAGACATACAGAAAGGGATCTCCCATCTGCTGGTTCACGCCTCCAAATGGCCGCAACAGCCAGGGACAGGCCAGGCCCAAGCCAGTCGTCCCCAACTCGATCCGAGTCTCCCACTTGAGTGGCAAGGACCTAAGTACTTCAGCCACCACCTGCAAGAAACTTAAATTAGCGGAGCCTGAACGCCAACCCAGGTGTTCCAGTTTGGGATGTGGATGTCAAAAGTGGCAAATTAAATGCTGTACTGAATACGCATTCCCCTCATGTTTTATTTTTTATTTTTAAAATATTTATTTATTCGCCAGCGCCGCGGCTCACTAGGCTAATCCTCCGCCTTGCGGCGCCGGCACACCGGGTTCTAGTCCCGGTCGGGGCACCAGCTGGCCTGGAAGAGGTTGCCCCTCTTCCAGGCCAGCTCTCTGCTGTGGCCAGGGAGTGCAGTGGAGGATGGCCCAAGTGCTTGGGCCCTGCACCCCATGGGAGACCAGGAAAAGCACCTGGCTCCTGGCTTCGGATCAGCGCAATACGCCAGCTGCAGCGCACCAGCCGCGGCGGCCATTGGAGGGTGAACCAACAGCAAAAAGGAAGACCTTTCTCTCTCTCTCTCTCACTGTCTACTCTGCCTTTCAAAAATAAAAAAAAATAAAAAAGTATTTATTTATTTATTTGAAAGGCGGTTTTAGAGGCAGAGGGAGAGAGAGGTCTGATTCACTCCCCAGATGGCCGCAATGGCTGGAGCTGAGCCGATCCGAAGCCAGGAGGCAGGACCAGGTCTCCCACCTGGGCTCAGGGGCCCAAAGACTTGGGCCATCTTCCACTGCCTTCCCAGGCCAAGCAGAGAGCGGATTAGAAGTGGAACAGCCGGGACTCAAACCCATTTGGGATGCCAGCGCTGCAAGCAGCAAAGCTGCTAAACCACAGTGCTATCCCCCAACCCATACATTTTAGTGAAAGGAGTACTTGGGCCAAGGAAGTATCTCACAGAGACAAAATAGAAAATAAAAGAGTCTTATTGTCATTTAAGTCCTTGCCTTGTCATGGAGCTCCTGATTGTGGTTCATAAAATATTCTAATCATACAGACATTGATACAAATCTCTCCTGCACTGATTTTGTGTTTTAGGAATAAAAGAAAAATAATGAGGATATTCAGCGTGCCTCCTACAGAAGAAGCTTCATCAGAGCCCAACTTTTATGACACAATCAGCAAAATCCGTTTAAGACAACAACTAGAGATGTATTCCATTTGTAAGTATATTATGTGCTGAATTGTATACACAAGCATGTTTACAATCAATATTCTGATACTGACTCCATTTAGCAAAAGGTCACCAAAAATAGTTATAGGGCCAGCATTTGGTTAAATTTAACCCAAACTTAAAACTTAAAACTCTGCTTGGGACTCCCCCATCCCATATCAGAGTGCCTGGTCCAAGGCCTGGCTCCTGTGCTTTTGATCCAGCTTCCTGCTAATATGCATTCTCAGAGGCGTGACTCAGGTACTTGGGTTCTGCCCCCACACGGGAGACCTGGGTGGAATTCTGGGCTTCTGGGTTCAGTCTGGCTTAGCCACACCTGTTGTAGGTATTTGGCAAGTGAACCAGCAGATGGAAGATCTCTCTACCTCTCTCTCTCTCTCATTCTCTCTCTCTCTCTCTCTCTCTGCCTTTCAAATAAGATAAAAATTGATAAATAAAAGTTAAGTAACAAAGCATCATCCTGCAGTTGTGTGGGTTGGACATCCCGAGCAGTGCCCCCAGGGTAAGGCGCAGTGCCCGAGTTCCCTCTCTCTGGAGCCTCCGGGGAGGAACAGCTGCTTTGCCCTTCCCGCTCCCAGAGGGCCCCGTGTGCCCTTCTCACTCCCAGAGGGCCCCGTGTGCACTTCCTGCTCCCAGAGGGCCCCGTGTTCCTCGGCTCCTGGTCCCCTCCCCTGTCTTCAGAGCCAGCTGCATTGCGCTTCTCTGACTGTCTCCCTGCCTCTGGGAACCTAGTGAGGAAAGCTTGTCTGACTAAGGCCCGTGTGATTCAGCTGAGCCAGGTAATCCTGAGTAATCTCCCCATCTCAAGGGCTTTACCTTAATCACATCTTCGAAGTCCCTTTGCCTTGTCAGCTAGGGTGTTCCCAGGTTGTGGGGATTGGCATGTGGCCATCAAGTGGGGGGCCATTATTCTTAGGAACAGGTGTGATGGATCCACACATTTAATGAATCCCAGCATAGTGGATCTTTCTTAGTACTTGTGACATGTCCTGTCTGGCAGAGTCTGGCCGTTGAAGAGAGAATTCCAAACAGAATTCTTGTTTCTTAAAGAGGACTCCCAAGCTTAAGGCACGAAGACCCAGATCCACCCTGAGCAGCAGCCACAATAGTATCCCTTTCTTGGCAAGTGAAAATGTAAAAGTTGAAACTGAAGTTTTCAAGCAAAGCAGCCAGTAACATTCACAAGGATTTTTAGACCCGTGTTGTTTTTTACTTTTTTAGTTTCAGGTTAAGATTTTTTTTGTCAATAAACGTTTTTTAGAAGTACAAAAAGAAGTACATTGTTCCTCACTCAAGGTAAGAAAAGGGAGTAGAAAGAAGAACATCACAAAGCATTCATTTTAAAAGCTTGATTAATGTTTACCGTGTATTTTACAGCTCTGAATAATCCTGATAGACAAATAATAATGATAAAGCAAACATAGAAAATGGGTATCAGCAGTGTGGACAAATAAGAGGATCATAAAGTGCCATAAATTCCCTCTATAGAAATAAAGTAATTCTAAACCACTTCCGTCCTAAGGCTCATGGCCTGACGGTGCTTCAGTAGTGTTGGCTAGTGATTGCTTTTGCCTTTTACTAATGTGCTCTCTTCTTCTCCCCGTTGTGTTTTTGATAGCAAGGAAGTATGAATATCAGCAGCCACAGAGCCAGGCTGACAGCGTGCAGCTTGTGTTGGAATGAGGCCTTGGAGCAGCAACGGGGAGTTGTTAAACAGCATGGCAGGGAGCTTCAACTCCCTCTACTAAGCCATGAGCAGCATTGTAAGAACTTGCATCTGCCTGCGTAAAATCATTTCACTTGAGACTGCCCATGTGTTTGGGGGGTGTGTGTGTGTGTGTGTGCTCAGTTTTACTGTTTCAGATTTGCATCTGCCAGCCATCTGTTAGACAAATACAGCTGGCTCAGAGGGCCTGAACACTGGGAGCCACACATGGCCAGGAAGATGCAGCAGCCACACGCAGAGCCCGCGGCGGAAGCACCCTCAGACTCTACAGCATAGTCGATCCGTAATAGAAGCATCTTTGGATGCAAGAATCCTGGAGCTTATGCCACTTAGATTAGAATATATTTTATAAAATTAAAAAAAAACGCAAGTCCAGCCATCGGAATAACTTCTGAGATTCTGTTCTGTGATAACTGTATCCGTAGCAGACTGATTTGTGTTCTCACTGCTGCTGGTGATGACTCTGATTGTATCCGTGATCCTCAGAACGCGCACGCGCACTGTCTTCCTACATCACAGAGCACCCCCTCTGCTCATTTTAGAAGCCCTCTGTAACTGGATTTTTTCCTTCTGTAAATGTGATCCTGGGAGTTTCTGTTTTGTTTTTTAATCCCTTAGTTTAATTTCTGCCAGATGGATCTTCTTCAGAAGTGGACACTCCTGTATTGGTGTTGGCAACTTGCTTTTCGGTCAATGTATCATCATTGTTTAATGTTACTATCTGGTTACTGCTACGCCTTTAACATGATAAGCTTTTCTGAAGATTTTCAGGTCTTGTCCCATTTTGTGCTATACAAAAAATGATTTTTTTAATTTAAATAAAAGTGACTAGAGATACTTGTAGGAAGTTCAACTGTCAATCAGTTTTTCAAGTAAAACTATTCTTAATTCTAAAAGTTAATCATTTCAAGTATTATTTGCTTTTCTCTTTATTACTGTGAAATCGAAGAATATAAATTTTAAATGAAAATTAAGGTTTAGGCCAAATAAAATTATTCAAGGAATTTGAATTTACTTTTAAAATGTATATAATTTGGGGCTGGCATTGTGGTGTAGTGGATAAAGCCACTGCCTGTGATCTAGCATGCCAGATGGGAGCTGGTTTGTATCTCAGCTGGTCCTCTTCCAATCTAGCTCCCTGCTAATGGCCTGGGGAAAGCAGCAGAGGATAGCCCACGTGTTTGGGCCATTGCCACCCAAATGGGGAAGACCCAGATGAAGCTCCTGACTCCTGGCTTTGGCTTGCCCTAGCCCTGGTCGTTATGGTCATCTGGGTAGTGAACCTGCTGATGGAAGATTCTCTCTCTGTTTCTCCCTAACTCAGTCAGATAAATTAAAAAAAATGAAGTTTATATAATTGAAAAATGTGTATAGTATATATAAGTGCTTCCAGAAGTTCATGGAAATGTGTGTTAGGAAAAAACTGTGTGTACATTTCAACATTTTCTGGCACCAAAACCTAGCTTTGAATTCCATATTCCCACCAACTTTCTGAAACCTCCTCTTAACTGCGCAAGGTGCATTGCTGCCCAAGTGTGCTAACACAAATGAGTTTGAAGGCACCACCTACACCTGGAGTTAAACACTGACTGCAGGGAGGTAAACTGCTGTAATTGTGGGCTGGAGGCTGCAGGGCTACAAGGGGGCAGTCTCTCCAGCTCTCCAGCTCTGCTCAGGAGGAGGAGCACTGCATACTGTGTGGGCAGAGAAGTGAATCAGGAGCGGAGTGGTTCACTTGTCACTGGCATGCCACACACCCTGCACCTGGTGCGAAAACACAGGCCGGTTTCTAAAAACAGTGCATGCCAATAAACGCCCATCACAGTGAAACTAATTGTCTTATTTGCATCCACTGGAACGAGACAGCCCTCAGTAAAAGCTGGCAGGCATTTGGTGAGCAAGTGAGGCACGACGCCTTCTTCTCTAAAGTTGACCCAGGGGAACCACGCACACCTACACTGGCTGGGACCCCCATCTCTCCCTGGCTTCAGCTGCCGAGCCGGAAAAGAAAGCCCTGTAGCCAGCCCTCAAATTGCTACAGGCAGGCTGGCCACCGTGGAGTCAGTAGCCCTGTTTTCCTTAGGAGGCAACGTGGAGTGGCTGATGAGCTGGTGGTGAACACTCGTGGGCTCCTTTCCTATGCCTGAGACTTGAGCGTGTGGAGTACTGCGCTGCTTTTGCGGATGCCGGCCCCAGCCGCACGGAGCCAGGTGTTTGCTTTTGGCCGCACGCTGTGGCAGGCCAAGTGATTCGTTGGAAAATGAGACGCAGGCACCGTGGTGAGATTGCTGTCACATCAGAAGTTGCCTGGGTGTGAAGCAGAGATGAGAGAAGGTAGTGGTGGTGATAAGAAGTAGTTTCAGGTATTAAAATGATATAAGAATAGATTTACCTAGAAAACCTAAGTAAAGAGAGAAGGGACCCGAGCAACTCATTCAACAAACAGGTTGTTGGGGCCTGTGTGGAGGCGCAGCAGGCGAAGCTGACAGCTGGACACGGGCATCCTGCAGGAGTGGAGGGTCTAGTCCCAGCCGCTCTGCTATAAGGCAAAGCCAGTGTCCTCCCTCTCCTTGGTGTTGTTCCTGTTCATCCTCTAAAGACTGTGGGAGGCACAGGTGCAGGAGGAGGAGTCAAGGGCAGTGCTTAGCACTACAGCAGTGAGACCAACAGACCCCGCCCTTCTGTTGCACACGTGACCTCTAACCCCAAATAAAGGAGTGGTATTTTGTGTTGGATTCTAGGCTAAAGTAGTCCCTACTTTTGTTTTTTTGTTTTTTTAACTTAGCTGTAGTGAGAAACTAAATGTGCCCATGTGACAAAGGGAGGCCATTGACTGGCTAGATTCAGGGAAGGGGCAGGGGGTTGTTCAGCCCCAGATTTGATGCCAAAGGAGCATTGCTTTGTGCCCTGATGTTTGTAGCTCCAGTTTCAGAAAAATGGAAGAGGTCTCATTGTTACGAAAGAGTGGTTTCATCGCTGGGATCTTTATAAAAATGTGTTTTGACCGACTGCAGACTAGCTGAAGAAAGTTGGGGATTTCGAACTGCAAGCAGCTCGGTGGGGTTACACTCGTGTGCAAACGGTTCTGGCCACAGAAATCCGAAATTCTTGAGAAAGTGTGCCACAGAAATGTCGGGTATTTACAAGACAGCAAATAAGTATATGCTTTATTCTTTTGTGGGTGAGGGTAGGGAAAGAGAGGGTGGTAATGTCTCTGAATAACAGTTTTATTTTGAGGTTTAAAAATCCAGGCCTGTGTGAGCTGGCTGCAATTTAATAGAACTCTCCTGCTTTCAGCACAGTAACCAGCCCAAAGTAAATGCTCATTAAATACTTGGTAACTTACTTGTAACCGTTTATAGAATCGACGGATTAATTTTCGTGTTTTTAAGAATGCTTGTAGGAGGTGGGTGTTCAGCTCAGCGGCTAAGACACTCGCATCCCAAGTGGGAGTGCCTGGGTTAATCCCTAGCTTTAGCACCTGTCTCGCATCTGCTGGTTCTCTCCCAGAATGGCTCCAACAGCTAGGGACTCCCAGGTCTGCCTTGTGGGTACAGGGGCCCAAACACATCTTCCACTGCTTCCCAGGCACCTTAGCAGGGAGCTGGATCACAAGCAGAGCAGCCGGTGATGTTGCTGTCCCAAGCAGTGCCCTAACCTGTTGTACTACAATGCCAATCCCCAGGAACTCAGATTTAAGCAAACTGTGGGTCTAATGAATGAACAGGTTGGGAGAGGCAGATAGAGCAAGCGGGCGCTTTTATCAAGTGGGAATAAAAAGCATACAGGGCTGTTTTGTATTATTGCAACTTTTCTATAAGCTTGAGCATTTTTGTTTTTCAGTCATAGAAAGCATGTTGATAAATCAATTTTTTAGTAAACCAGATCTTATTTTTGTGTCATACTTCAGCAAAACTGTTTTTTTAAAGAATTTATTTACTCATTTGAAACACAGAGTTGAAGGAGGGGAGAGAGAGAGAGAGAGAGAGAGAGAGAGAGAGAGATACAGGGAGAGAATCTTCTATCCACTGGTTTCACTGCCCAAATGGTTGAAATGACCGGGGCTGGGCAGGCTGAAGCCAGGAGCTCCTTCCGGGTCTCCCATGTGGGTGCAGGGACCCACACACCTAGGCCATCCATCCTCCACTGCTTTCCCAGGCACATTAGCAGAAAGCTGGATCTTCCAAAAGGGGCTCGGAACCACGCCAGCTCAAAGCCGTGAATGATGGATGTCTGGAACATTTCAACCGAGAACACCTTCAACTGCATGTGAAGCTGTCGGACGCGAAAGAGCAGAAGCTGGAGCCAGCGCTGAGGTGTAGCGGGTGAAGCTGCCGCTTGATGCCGGGATCCCCTGCGGACCCCGGTTCCTGTCCTGGCTGCTCCCTGCTGATAGCTTGGGAAAGCAGTGGAAGATGACGCAAGTGCTGCGCCCCCGCACCCACTTGAGAGACCCTGTGGAGCTCCTCACTCCTGGCTTCAGCCCGGCCCAGCCCCAGCTGTTGTGGCCATTTGGGGAGTGAACCAGCAGATGGAAGATGTCTCTCTCTGTTTCTCCATCTCTCTCTCTTACTCTGCCTTTCAAACAAATGAAGCTTTAAAAAATAAAATAAAAAATAAAAACCTCACACAGATAGTAATTTAAAAAATTGACTCCCTTTCCTCTGGTGTCAAGTTCTTTTTTTTTTTTTTTTTTGACCCATTGTAGTACCTTGCATATAGTAGAGGCTTAACAAATATTTACTTAATTTAATTGGTTTGAATCCAGTGTTACTGCTATCCAGCAAAACACACCCTATGAATTAACCACATTCTAATAATTTTTAATTTTTTTCCAACACAAAAAAGAGCAACAGCATTCTATCATTCTTTCTGCTTTTTGGTGGCACAGCAGTACACTTTGTAAAAGTAGTTCTGTCCCAACCACATACATGACACCCTCCAGAACACACAAAAAAGGGAGGGAAGATTTTCCCCCCCAAAATTTTTCAGAGCACAGTAATTGTAATTGATTTTTAAGGAGGTATACTTTTTTAAAATATATAGGATTATTCTTCAAAAGCATCTAGCAATTAACTTTTTTTAAGATTTATTTATTTTATTTGAAAGACAGAGTTACAGAGAGGCAGAGGAAGAGAGAGAGGTCTTCCATCTGCTGGTTCACTCCCGAGATGGCCACAATGGCTGGAGCTGCGCTGATTTGAAGCCAGGAGCCAGGAGCTTCTTCGGGCCTCCTGTGTGGGTGCAGGGGCCCAAGCACTTGGGCCATCCTGCACTGCTTTCCCAGGCCATAGCAGAGAGCTGGATTGGAAGCAGCCGGGACTTGAACTGGCACCCATGTGGGATGCCGGCACTGCAGGTGGTGGCTCTACCCATTATGCCACAGCACTGGCTCCAGCAATTAACTCTTGATCTGTTTTATACTAATGAGCATGGCTGTGTGGAAAATCTAGAAGAGCAAACAATCCAGGTGATATGTTTGCCTTTCCGGTAGGTGTGCTACAACCCGTATTTTAATTAGTTTCCGGTCTCCATGCTCTTACAACCAATGACAACAGATGGCAAACCCAAGGCTGCTAGACTTCCACGGGGATGGAGCCATAAGGGAGTTGCCAGCGGGCCTGTGTATTCTCGAGCAGACCAATTATATCTGAAGAATAATCGTGGTGCAGGTGATTCTTTCTACAAATCAATCTCTCCAAGGTTCATATTCAGATTGAGCAAACTACCACGAGAGGCCAAGCCATAGAAAAGCACATTCTTTCTTTTTTATTAAAGATTTATTTATTTATTTGAAAGTCAGAGTTAGAGAGAGGAGAGGCAGAGAGAGAGAGAGAGAGAGAGAGGACTTCCATCCCCTGGTTCACTCTCCAGTTGGCCGCAATGGCCGGAGCTGCGCTGATCCAAAGCCAGGAGCCAGGAGCTTCTTCCGGGTCTCCCACACAGGTACAGGGCCCAAGGACTTGGGCCATCTTCCACTGCTTTTCCAGCCACACAGAGAGCTGGATCGGAAGTGGAGCAGCCAGGTCTCAAACAGGCGCCCATGTGGGATGCCAGCGCTTCAGGCCAGGGTGTTAACCCGCTGCACCACAGCACCAGCCCCAGAACAGCACATTCTGAAGCTTGTCCAATCACCATTCTCCACAATTGACCGTGCTTCAGCCAAGTCTAATAAGCCATTACTGCTTTGGATATCAGGAGCACATCAACCAACCCCCCATCATTGATTGGAAGCTTGCTACAGCCCAAGGCACTGCAGCCTCACTGGCCCGGCTGCTTGCACCTTTTTTTTTGAGCTGGAAGGAATTGCCCCTTCTCTTTCTTGAAAGTCATCAAACTTAGCCCCTCTTTTTGTCTCCCACACCTGTGGCGTTTTCCACAGGCGACTGCAGAGTGGATTTTATTCTGAGGACAGATTTTCATTTCTTTACAAATTATAAAGGAATTGGGGCCAGAGTAGTAGGACAGTGGGTTAAGCCACCACCCGCAGTGCTGGCATCCCATTTCAGAGTGCTGGTTCGAGTCCCAGCTGCTCCATTTCCCATCCGGCTCCCTGCTAACACACATGGGAGGCAGCAGAGGATGGCCTGAGTACCTGGGGCCCTGCACCTACGTGGGAGACACAGATGGAGTTCCTGGCTCCTGGCTTCAGCCTGGATCAACCCAGCCTGTTGCAGCCATTTGGGAAGCGAACCTGCAGAAGAAATATCTCTATTTCTTTCTCTTTGCTCTCTCTGCCTTTCAAATGAAATAAGGAAATCTTTTTAAAAATTTATAACTGCATAAAAGAGGCTGGGAACTTAATTATTCAAAATGAGCTTATTCAGTTGCATTCTAGCTTTACTTAAGGTTCTGAGCATTGCTGGCTCCTTCCCAGATGGCTTACTTAAGGGCCTGTGTCCTGTAGCCATGGTGAAACAGAATTAATAACCATTCTACCTTCTCTACCTTAATGCTTGTCAAATATACTCTTTCTTTGTTTCTGAAAAAATTTTCCTGGCAAATAGACCAAGCTTCATAAAGATTATGAATTTTCAGAAGCACTAGTGCTTGGTTATAGCTGTGGGGCAATTTGAGATGGAGGTTATTAAGCAACATGTGACAAACGCAGACACTGGAGCACCAGCTGACAGCTTTAACTCGAGCTGCTGGGCGTGCGTTTAGCTTGAAGGAGCTCTGAGCCGAAGGAAGCCACCTGAGGTCTGAGTACTCCTCCTGCTGCTGCACTGTGCATGGCTTGTCACCACTGGCCGGAGCAGCCAGCTCGTTTTTCTCCTGGGAAATTAAAATTTCAGGAAGTCACAGGGAGTCTGCGTTTGTGAATGTGGTAGGACAGTTCTGAAGGCACCGGTAGAGATGGGAAAGAAACTTGGTCAATGTTTAGCTCACAGAACGTGGAACCAGAAACCTGAATTTCAATCCTTGCCAGATCTGTTTGAATTTCAGCAGATCGGTAACCTCATTGGGCCTCAATTTGCTTATCTGTTAAAGGGGAATAAGACGGCCGTTACCCTAGAATATCCCCTGCTGACAGAAAGAGTTCGAAAGAGCAAAATCAGGCACAGAGGGAGTCTCAGGTTCCACCAGAGCGTGAATTCTGGAGCTCTCTCTGCGGTCCCGAGGAAAAAGGCCGACTCATGAAAACTTTAAAAGCTCACGAATCAAACCATCTGAGCAAAACCGTCATCTAGGAGGTCTCACTCCCTTAGCGGTCTCGCGGTGTTGTGGCTTGGCAGGTTAAGCCGCTGCTTGCAACACCAGCACTTCGCAGCAGAGCACCAGTTTGATTACCGGCTGCTCTGCTCCTGCTCCAGCTCCCTGCTACGGCATCCTGAGAACACCAGATAATGTCCGAAAACTTGGGTCCCTGCCACCCATGTGGAAGATCCGGATGAGTTCTGGGCTTCTGGTTTTCGCCTGGCCCAGACCTGGCTGTTCCGGGCATTTGGAGAGTGATCCAGTAGATGAAAGATCTCTCTCTCTCTCATCTTGCTTTTGAAATTCATTCATTCATTAATTAAAAAAGAACAATGCTTGGTCATCTGTATCATCTTCAAGATGTGATGATATTCCTATATATATATTTTTTTTTTCAGAAGGGCACAGGTGCACAAAGAAGTTAGGGGAGGGATCAGCGCTGTGACATAGTGGGTAAAGCCGCTGCCTGCAGTGCTGGCGTCCCATAAGGGCAAAGGTCCGAGTCTCTGCTGCTCCACTTCTGATCCAGCTCTCTGCTATGGCCTGGGAAAGCAGTAGGATGGCCCAGGTCCTTGGGCCCCTGCACCCGCGTGGGAGACCGGAAGAAGCTCCTGGCTCCCAGTTCCTGGCTTCAGATCAGCCCAGCTCTGGCCATTGCGGCCAACTGGGGAGGCAACCAGCGGACGGAAGACCTCTCTCTCTCTCTCTCTCTCTCTCTCTCTCTGCCTTTGCCTCTCTGTAGCTCTGCCTTTCAAATAAATAAATAAGTCTTTAAAAAAAAAAAAAAAGAAGTTAGGGGAGAGGCCCGGGTTTAAAGCCAGACTGAAGTTCTCTCCGGGAATCTTTTCCGCCGTGTGTTTCTCACGCAGAAACAAAGCAGTGGCATTTCAAGGACTGCTCCCAGCAGCGAGATGGTTTTCTGGGGAGTGAGGTGGCAGCAGAACCAGCAAAGTGGCCTGACTCAAGTCCTCCTTCGAGATAAAAGCCCGGGAAAGGGCGGCTGTTCAGTTATCCTAAGGATGTTTTTACAGTATCATTCCCAAACACTGAGACACAAGGGATCCTTTCTTCCTCTTTGTGTTCCTTTGATTACCCCATAGTTTATAAATCATAGGCCTGTTTTGAACACTTTGTACCAGGCAAGTCTGGGCATGCCAAGATTGTATCGAGTTCACAAAAGCCACTTCACATGCTTGGTTGTCATTGAAATTATGACTTTGGAAACAAAAGAATACAAGCCCTTGGCAGCGACAGGCAGGTTTACAAGAACTGCTGCACAACCTGAATTCAGAATAGCTTCCGACCTAAGCGGAGAAGGTGTCCCTTCGTTGTCGCTGTGCCGTGACGCTGTGATGTTCCGCGGCACCCATGCAGGCCTGAGTGTGTGTGGCCGCAGCCGCAGCACCTTTCTTTCTCCTGTGTGTTCCTTCTGTGAGTCATGGAGTCCGCGGCCCCCAGGCTCACCACTGACGCTTGGACGAAGTCGCGTTTTCCTCTAAAGCGCTACCCTACCACATGAAAAATCGGGGGAAGAAAGCCAAGAGACATAGCTAAAGGAGCACGGATGGAATTTGAGGTTTGCTCATACTGAATGACGACCATTCTAGTATTTTAATACATTTTTGTCTATGAATAGGCTTCTTTTAAAATAAAGATTGATTTATTTATTTGAAAGGTAGAATTACAGAGAGAGAGAGAGAGAGAGATCTTCTATCCACTGGTTCACTCTCCAAATGGCTACAACAGCTAGGATTTGGCAAAGCCAAAGCCAGGAGCCAAGAGCTTCACCTGGGTCTCCCACTTGGGTGCAGGGGCCCAAGCACTTGGGCCATCTTCCACTGCTTTCCCAGGCCATAGCAGAGAGCTGGATCAGAAGTGGAGCAGCCAAGACTTGAACCAGCGCCCATATGGTAAAAGGTAAATTTTCAGTACAAACAATTTTGAAATCCAATCATACGAGGAGCGTTTTCAAAAAGTTCGTGGAAATTGCATATAACGAAAACACTATACATGAATGTTAAGATTCTTTTGCACCAAAATAAACTTATCTTCTAATTCCTTTTTTCCACAAACTTTTTGAAGTATGCTTGTATGGATATAGTGAAATAATTATTCCAGTCAAGTAATTTTTTTTAAAGATTTGTTTTATTTATTTGAAAGACAGTTGCAGAGATAGGGAGAGAGAGAGAGAGAGAGAGAGGTCTTCCATCCACTGGTTCACTCCCCAGATGGCCACAATGGCCGGAGTTGCACCAATCTGAACCCAGGAGCCAGGAGCTCCTTCCAGGTCTCCCACATGGGTGCAGGGGCCCTAGGACTTGGGCCATCTTCTACTGCTTTCCCAGGCACATTAGCAGGGAGCTGGATGGGAAGTGGAGCAGCCAGGACCTGAACCGGTGCCCACATGGGATGCTGGCACTACAGGCTGGGGCCTTAATGAGCTGTACCACAGCGCTGGTCCCCTAGTTAAGTAAGTTAACAAAGCCCTCATCTCACAGAGGCCCTTCCTTCCTCCTTTCTTCCTCCCTCTCTCCTCCCTTCTTTCCCTCTTCTCTCTCTTTCTCTTTCCTTTCCTTCTCTTTCTTCTCTTTCCTGCCTTCTCTTTCTCTCTCTTCCTCTCCCTCTGAGTGCCTAAACTCTACTCCTTTGCACACTTCCAAGACACACTGCATTGCTTGCTAACTACGATCTTCATGGCGTCCATCAGATCTTGCCTATTTGAGATAAATGCAACTTTGTACCCCTTGACCTGTATCTCCCCATTCCCACTCGCCCCCTTAACATGAATTTCATTGATACAAATTAGTCTGATGTAGACATAGAAGCATTGTCTTTGCAAATTTATTTGCATTATTGCTTACCTAATCCTTGTGTCATCTATATAATTAAAAATCAGCCTCAGAGAGGTTGAGATTTGGCTGGGCACTTAGAGTGGCAAAGCTCTATCTCTTGACCTGGATGGTAATTACAAAGGTGCCTGCCTCATACTTACTCATTAAGCCATTGATTTGTTCTGTGTTGCTTTTGGTGTCTGCATTTTATTTTCCAATTAAAAAAAAAGTACTAAGCCCTGTTAAAATCATGAAGGACTGGTTTAGTGAGCTTTTATTATACTTCAAAAACACATAAGCTAGAAATGGCACTTGAATAGGGACTGGCATTGTGGTGCATTGAGTTAATCCGACGCCTGCTACTCCAGCATCCTATACGGGCACCTGTTGGAGTCGTGGCTGCCCCTCTTCCAATCCAGCTGGGAAGGCAGAGGAAGATGGTCAGAAAGCTTGGAGCCCTGCCACAAACATTGAAGACCAGAAAGGAGTACCAGGCTCCTGGCTTCAATCTGGCCCAGTCCCAACTATTGCGGCCATTTGGGGAATGAACCAATGGATGGAAGATAATCTCTCTCTCCCTCTCACTCTCACTCTCACTCTCTAACTCTGCCTTTCCAATAAGTAAAACAATTTTTAAAAAGAAATAGCACATAAACATGATAAATCTTAAATGAAAATTTCCTGTAGGTCCATCCACCCATGCACTTAAGTGTCAACTTAAGTTTTCCACGTTCATGTAAAAATTTTTGGATGCCAATGACGGTCAACACACAGTAGAATTAACTTCACTGTAGAAAGCAATGCAGCACGCAAGGCAAAGGATATGAGAGATTTAATTTTGAAAGATGAACCAAACTGTAAGGGGGCCTCATGATGTAAGTAGCCCTAAACCATGGTACTGCCCACCAAGGTGTAAAAGGTGCAGACAGTCAAAAAAGAAGCCAGTAGACGACAGGCTGAATGTGTCAGTCCACTTCTGTGTGGCTACGAAAAAAGCTAAGCTGACACCTGTGCTGCATGCAGTAAGTACGTGTTGAACAAGTTAGTATTATCCCCTGTGAAAAACGGGAAAGTTGCAATTACTCTAACTACACAGGGCATATAGGAACCAGTGTCTTAGGGCTACTTTGCTTACAAAGAAAAGGAACCTTCTCAAAATTTTCCAGCTAAAGGAACACAGCGGTGTCTTATTATGGAGTCCAAGGTTTTTGGAGGAATCCGAACTGGGAAGCGGAAACCCTTTGGGAACCAAGGAGGATCCGGTCTCCCTCCCCCTGCCACCAGGGGCTCTTGCTGTCTTCTCTCTGCAGCCGCCTTCTCCACCCCAGATCCTCAGCACAGGTGCCTCTGTGTGGCTGCCGAGGCTGCAGCCGTTCAGCATCAGCGCCGGGTGCAGCTGCCTGGCTCTGAGCCCGATTCCCACTCTCAGGAGAGAGATTCTGATCCACTCTCAGCGGGAGTCAAGTATCTACTGATGCTCAAATGACCGTGGGCCCAAGAGACCGTGGGAGTGGAAGAGCCTTGGCCAAGGCCTTGTGGGCGGAAGAGGAAGTGACCTGACAAGAATTCAGGATAGACAGTGACATGACTGCTAAAAGGGAGCCTGCTTTCCTCTAGCCCAAGTCGGACTGTGCTGGGGACCAAGGATGAGTCACAGGCAGGCCCAGCCCCGGAGGAAGTCAGACAGCAGGAAGCAGACAGAATGGCGCAAGATGCACTTTACTCGGACATTCAGGGTCCCAGAGGAGGCGGTGACTGGTTTCACAGAGCAATCTGGAAGAATGAGAATTAAAACTCACAAAACCAGTTCATAAGGGTAAATAAAATAAAATAAAATAAAATAAAAAGGTGGGTAGGGGAGGAAAAATTTACTACATCAACACAGGAATGCTTCTTCCATAAAAAACATTATGGGTAAAGTTAACACAAGTGACAGATCCAAGAGCTTTTTACCATAGCTAAGACTTGTAAGAATCTAATGGAAATCAGTAAGAAAATGGTGAAGGCAGGCGCTGCGGCTCACTAGGCTAATCCTCCACCTGCAGCGCCGGCACCCCGGGTTCTAGTCCCGGTCGGGGCGCCGGATTCTGTCCTGGTTGCCCCTCTTCCAGGCCAGCTCTCTGCTGTGGCCTGGGAGTGCAGTGGAGGATGGCCCAAGTGCTTGGGCCCTGCACCCCATGGGAGACCAGGAGAAGCACCTGGCTCCTGGCTTCGGATTGGCACAGCACGGCGGCCGTAGCGGCCATTTGGGGGTGAACCAATGGAAGGAAGACCTTTCTCGCTGTCTCTCTCTCTCATTGTCTAACTCTGCCTGTCAAAAAAAATTACAAAAAAAATTAATTTCAGATTTAGATGATTCACATCTAAATAAAAAAAATTGGTGAAGACTCCACTATGAACCCGTATCTACCAGAGGAGAAACGCAAACGCATCTAGCATGTGAGGAGGTGTGTAAACCCAGCCACAATAGATCCGTACCACTGAGACCAGCCACTCAGCCTGTTGGCCTGTGCCAAGCAGGGGTGGGGCTGTGAGACTCCGTCCCGAGGGCATCTCACCAGTGTTGAGTGCTGCCTACCGCACCCCATGCCCGAGGGACAACAAGGTGGAAAGGCCAGCTTGGCTAAAGCCAGGAGCCAGAAACTCAATCTGGGTCTCCCATGCGGGTGGCAGAGACCCAACCACTTGAGCCATCACCTGCTGCCTCCTAAGGTTTTGCTTTTGCTTTCTTTTTAAATTTTTATTTATTTATCTATTTATTTGAGATGCAGAGAGTTCATGAATTTCAAAATTATTTTACTCCCAAATAAACTTATTTTAATTCCATTTTCCACAGCCTTTTTACAGCTCATTTGAAAAGATCAGACATGAATCTTGTGTTATATTGACGATTCATAGGGGCCATTTGTCACTATGCAGCAGGTTGTTTGATTTTTTTTAACTGCACAAAATACTGTTTAGAATCCTGGAGACTAATATTAAGTATGGTTTTTTTTGAAGAAGTGTGTAGACACTTCAAAGTCGAACCATTATCCTTTGATCCCATCTGACATGAAGCTGTCTTGCCTTTGGTGATTTCTGAGTTACTCTCGGTTTGACTATTATGAAAATTGAAAGTTTTAGGTTACCCTTAAAGTATCCATAACTATGGAATTACAGATGATTTTTCAAGATGCGTTTTGCATTCTCTGTGGCTTATACAACAAGGCTACTGCCCCCCCCCCCCCAGCAATGTACTGTTTTCCAACCACATTCTGATTTTTGACTAAGATGAGCTGAGGATTTGTCTTAGGTAGTCATGTAAAGGAACTTTGCACCTGAAAGCTGAACCCAGTTCCCCTGGTGAAGCCAAGCAGATGATCAGCTGGTGGATGACGTCACTGCTGCCCCAACCGAGGCAGAGCAGCTGTGCCCCACCCCCCGCCCGTCCCCGAGGCTGCAGGAAGTCAGATGCTCTGTGTTGATGTCACCCACACAGTACTTGTCATTATAAGCCCATGAAGCTTGCCAGTCCAGCGCAGCAGACAGAGCTATGGGCAGTCAGCTAGTGCCTGGTAGCTTCTGTTTCCTGCGTGCAAAGACTTACAGACCTCTACGAAACCTGGATATTAATTACATCCCATTCTCTTTCCTGTGCACCTCCCCACTCAGGGCAAAGCCGACACTGAGACTGCACTAAGTCCTTTGGCTTCCTTGTCTCCAGTTCTCTAACTCTGCTGTCTCCCCCTGCTTCTCTCCCTATCTCTCTGAGCCCCATTCTCGTGCCTTCCCTTTCGTACCCTTGTCCTAAGGTTGAGGCTCACACCCTCATCTGCAAACAGGAACTATTTCACAGTACCATCGCACTCGCACACTATGTACTATGCCACGGTGACTGTCCATGGACCCTCCTTTCTAGACTGAGCAGGGCCTAGACACAGTCCAGCCAGCCAGCTGTCAGGGCAGCAGGTCCCTGTGCTCTTTCCCAGCTGCCCTTGGTAAAGCACCTTAGGTTGGAGGATTTGTGCTCAGCAGGCAATGAAGCACTAAAGCCCAAGAACCCTGCAGAGACACTGTATTACTAGTTGGGATGTGAAGAAAGTAGACACTGGGGCAGGGGATTAGTCCAGCTGTTACAAGACCAGCATCTCACATCAGAGTGCCTGGGTTCGACTCCCAGCTCTGCTTCTGACCCAGGTCCTTGCCAACGCAGATTATGGGAGGCAGCAGGTGATGGCTTGAGTACTTGGGTCCCTGCCACCCACGTGGGAGATCTGGATTGAATTCTGGGCTCCTGGCTTCAGCATGGCCCAGTCCCAGCCATTGTAGATATTTGGGGAGCCAACTAGCAGATGGGAAATCTCTCTCTCAAATAAATAAATACTTAGTATGCAGGGTAGTTCTTTATATAGAAATGAAATTTCTTTATATAGAAGTGGAATTCAGTTGTCAGGGATTCTATGTGCTGTTAAGCTAAGCACATTTAAAGAATTGTTTCACACTAAAAAAGATGATCTCATAGAAGCTGAAAGTAGGACAGTGGGTGCTGAAGCTGGGAGCAAGAGGCGGGTAGAAGTGATGGGAGAGATGGGTTAGCAGGTGCAAACCACCAACCAGGTAGATACGATGGATAAGTTCTGTGTTCTAAAGCACCGCAGGGTGACTGCAGATAACAATACCTTGCTGTCTACTTCAAAAGAGCCAGGAGAGAGGACTCTGGATGTTCCCAAAATGAAGAAATCATAAACGGGGCAATGAGTGTACCAGTTACCCCGGTGTGATCACTGCCCATTGTACACACGTGCACTCCGTAAACACGTACAATTATCGTGTATCAAGGAAAAATCAAGATTCAATTTGATAGTTGAAAAAGCACAATTTGGGAGGAGGAGAAGTTGACACTGGGCTGGGGGAGAGCATCACCTTATGCATTCTGTGCATACCGTTTGAGGTGTCGAAGTAGCACCTGAGCAGTCGTTAACACCCCGGCACTCTACTTAATGCAGGCGAGCTCCTGCAAAGTTACAAATAGAAAGGACATCCTCGTTAGTATAGCGGTGAGTATCCCCACCTGTCATACACAGAAAGGACAGAATTTTAAAAGGCTAAACTCCATGAAGGAATTCTATTCTTAATTATTGGATAATTAAGATGGCAACAGGATGGAGCAGGACAAGGTGGGATTTGCAGTGTTGAGAGCTGGGTTTCTTTTCTGGTCCTGCAGAGTCTGAGCTGGAGTTTATCAAAATACTCTCAGCTACCGTTTTCATCTGTAGAACTAGAACTATTTCAGTGCCATCGCACCTGCAAACTATAAAGTACTACACCACGGTGATTGTCCATGGAACCTTCTAGTACACATCCTCCTGTGTTTCTCCAGCAACGCTGTGCTTGAGAAAGATTTGATTTCTTTAAAAAGATTCCTTTTTGAAAGGCAGAGTTACAGAGAGAGGGAAAGACAGAGGTCTTCCCTCTGCTGATTCATTCCCCACAAGAGCCAGAGTTGGGCCAGGCTGAAGCCAGGAGCTTGGAAATCTGTTATGGTGACAGGGGCCCAAGCACTGTGTCATCTGCTGCTGCTTTCTCAGGTGCATTAGCAGGGACCTGGATCAGAAGTGGAGTGGCTGGGACTCAAACCGGTGCTCATATGGGATGCCGGCGTCACAAGCAGCCACAATGCTGACCCCAGACCAAGCTGGGCTCTATCATACTTTTCCATGTATGTGAGAAAGTGCCAGCTTTAGTGCAAACTGTCTTGGCTAAAATTCTTTCCCCTGCCACTTACTAGTTATGTGAGTGTAGACCTAACATTAACACAACTGAATCTCCATTTAGTTGACTATAAAACGGAGAAAATAACACCTAATTTGTAGGGTGAGCAGGAGGAAATAAAATGATGTGTGTTATACACACATGTAATAAGCATTCATTAAAGGAAATATCAGCACCAAATTCAGGCCTGCAGAGATAGACGTGGGAAGAAAAGCAACAAGTGGCCCCTGAAGTGGTTTGGGGAAAGCCAATAGTAAAGGGACATTTTAGAAGATCAAGAAAAGAAAAACATTCTCGTCACCTATGTGTTTCCTCATATCCGGTCATTGCCAAATTGAGATTATTTTCCCCTGTCTTGTGCTAATTTTTAAATATATTTTAAAGTCAGAGAGAGAGAGAGTGAGCATGAGAGTGAGAAAGAGAGTGCACTTCCATCCACCAGTCAACTCACCAAATGCCCACAACAGCAGGACTGGGCCAAGCCAAGCTTGGAACCAGGAACTCAATCCGGGTCTCCCACGTGGGTGGCAGAGACTCCGGTGTTCGAGCCTATTCCTGTTGCCTGCCAGCGTGCACATCAGCAGGAAGATGGGATAAAGGGGTTCCTTTTCTTCAGAGCAACAACATTGAAATTATTTATTTCTTACAAACACTGGATTTGAAAGGTAGATAGGTAATAGATGACAGATAGATAGATAGATAGATAGATAGATAGATAGATCGATCGATCTTCTATTTCTATCTACTGGTTTACTCCACAAATGCTTATGACATCTAGAGCTGGGCCAGCTAGAAGTCAGAGACAAGGAATTCAATTCAGGTTTCCCATGTGGGTAGCAGGAATCCAATTCTGTGAGCCATCACTTGCTGCCTCCCAGGGTCTGTATCAGCAGGAAGCTGGAATGGACAGTAGAGCTGGGATTCAAACTCCTGCACTCTGATATGGAATGAGGGCCTCCCAGGCAACGCCTTAACTAATGTGCCAAACGGTCACCCCCATTTCTTGATTAGTAAAGGGAAGATTTCAAATTCGGGTGTCAGACTGAGCTCCTAAGTTTATAAACTCTCTATTAGAATGCTAATTAATCAATTATACAGGTTAGTTAAAAAAGTTTGTCGAAAACAGGGTTAAAAGAAGAGTTTGTTTTGGTGCAAAAAAATTTGAAAGCCCTTCAAAAAGTGCTCATAAAGAAGTGGACATTGGACCTGGTGGTTAGGCCACTGCTTGAAACGCTTGCATCCCGTGCTGGAATGCCTGAGTTCAAGTCCTGGCTCAGCTCCAGACTCCAGCTACCTGCTGGTTCACATTCTCATGGGAGACTTGGATTGAGTTCCTGCTCCTTGCTTTCCTTGGCCCAGTCCCTGCCATTGCGGGCAACTGGAGAGCGGGAGCTCTACCTGCCCATCTGTCAATCTCTGCCTCTCTCTCTCTCTCTCTCTCTCTCTCTCTCTAATAGGTAAATCAATATTAAAAAAGTAAAGTTCACAGAAAATGTGATTGGATTCAAATTTCTGAAATAAAACAAACTTGCCTTTCAATTTAATTTTCCACAACCTTTTTTGAAGTTCCCGCATTGATTTAAAACTCCAACTCTCTTTACAGAGAACAGGACAGCGTATCATCAAACAAGAGAACTGGACAAATTCTGTAAAGTGACAAGTGCACAGAAGTGGGGTGATGGATGAGGTACTGTCAGGAAACCTAAGCTATTAACAGATGGGACTGAGGGTTGGCAGTGGGACTGGAGCTGCAGAGAGAGCTCAGGCGGGCGAAGTGGGGCTGAGAATGGGGCTTTGATGAAGATGTGTACATCACGATCAGCCCTCCCCAGGGTTTTCATCACTTCCCCAGGCAGCATCTTGCCGCAAGGTGTTTTAACTCCTAAACAGAGAAAAACATTGTTTTTAAAGAAATCTAAAGAACTTTCCAGGGAGAGCTGGAGTAGCCAGCGTGCTATTGGTGCTCCAAAGTATGCCTCTCCTCTTTGGTATTCTCCTTACCTGGCCACCCAGAGGGTGGCAAAGTGTGCCCACCCTAATTCCTAGAGCTCGCAGTCAATCTCTGAACCTCTTCAGGTTCAAGCGCAAACACCCAAAATTTCGTCGGACATTTGGGTCAATCTGTCACCTGAAAGAAAAACAAGAAGATAACAAAGAGAAAGAGATAACTGATCCTAGAAGAGATAGAACTAATGGATGAAGTAAAAGGTACCATTCTAAACCACATCATTAGTACAGCCACAGACACGGGGAGAAACAGGATGTGCACAAAACAAGGATAGAATGCCCTGGGAAAGAAAGCCAGAAAACTAGGAAAAGCTCTTGGAAATAAAGGAAGAGAGAGAGAGAGAACGAGCCAACATTACAAATTCAACACAAAGGTGGAAAGACAGAGTCAAAGAAATCTCTCAGAAAGTAAACCAAAATGACAGAATACTGATCCAGAAAATAAGACACAAAAAACTGTCTAGAAGGTTCCACAAGCAACTAACAAGAATTCCACAGAGAACTAAGAAAATGCAGAATGAACTCGGCAAAAAAAAAAAAATCCAGAGGTAGTGTGTCTAGAAATTTCACCACGAAATTCGAGAACCCCAGAAATCAAGGCAATTCTAAAAGCCCCCCAGAGAGTTAAGCAGGAAGGACGATGTCTCTAACACAGTTACTGTGCTGGAATAATGGCCCAATAAAAGTGACGTTAGACAGAAGTCCATGGGAAATTTATTTTCCGCCCATTCATTTTACTTAAAAGACAGAAAATAGAGAGGGAAGGAGAGGGGGAAAGAGAGAGGCCTTTGATGCGTCCTCTGGTTCACGCCCCCAAATGCCTTCAGCAGCCAGGGTTGGGCCAGGCTGAAGCCAGGAGCCTGTAACTTCCTTTGGGTCTCCTATCTGGTTTTCAGGGCTCCAATGTCTTGAGCCATCACTTGCTGACTCTCAGGAGCCAGGAGCTTCTTCTGGGTCTCCCACGTGGGTGCAGGGGCCCAAGGACTTGGGCCATCTCCTACTGCTTTCCCAGGCCAAAGCAGAGAGCTGGATAGGAAGTGGAGCAGCCAGGATATGAATTGGCACCCACATGGGGTACTGGCACCCACATGGGATGCTGGCACCATAAGCAGAGGCTTAGCCTACCATGCCAGCCCCTCACTTTGTTTTTGTTCTTTTGTTTTGTTTTATTTAGGTTTTCCATTGCTCCATTCACATTGCTCATCTGTTCTTGCATGCTACCTACTTGGTCCATTAGAGTCCTTAGCACATGATTTTAAGTTACTTTAAATATCCGATCTGAGGGGCCTGCACTGTGGGGTAGCAGGTTAAGCCGCTGCCTGTGGTGCCAGCATCCCACACAGGTGCCGATTTGAAGCCCAGCTGCTCCATTCCAATCTAACTCCCTGCTAATGCGTCAGGGAAAGCAGCAGATGATGGTCCAAGTACTTGGGCCCCTGCCACCCATGTCAGAGACCTCAATGGAGTTCTTAGCTCCTGGATTTGGCCTGGCCTACCCAGGCCATTGAGGACATTTAGGGAGTGGACCAGCAAATGATGGATCTCTCTTTGTCTCATCCTCTCTCTGTAACTCTGCCTTTCAAATAAATAAATCTTAAGGAAGTAAATAAATCTTAAATAAATAAGTAAATATCTGGTTTGATAATTCTAATATCTCTGCTTTGTCTGGTTCTGATGCTTGCTCAGTCTCTTCAAATTATTTTTTGCCTTTTAATATGCCTTGTAATTTTTTCCTTTTGTTAATATTTTTTTAAAATTTTTATTAGACAGGTAGAGTTATAGACAGTGAGAGAGACAGAGAGAAAGGTCTTCCTTTCTGTTGGTTTACTCCCCTAATGGCCACCACGGCTGGTGCTGAGCCAATCTGAAACCAGGAGCCGGGTGCTTCCTCCCAGTCTCCCATGCGGGAGCAGGGACCCAAGGACTTGGGCCATCCTCCGCTGCCCTCCCGGGCCACAGCAGAGAGCTGGACTGGAAGAGGAGCAACCGGGACTAGTACCTGGTGCTCCAACCGGTACTAGAACCCAGGGTGCTGGCGCCGCAGGTGGAGGATTAGCCAACTGAGCCACGGCGCTGGCCTCCTTTGTTAATATTTTTAAAAATTTCTTATTTATGAGGCCAGCACTGTGGCGTAGTAGGTAAAGTCTCCATCTGCAGTGCTGGCATCCCATATGAGTGCCAGTTCGAGTCCCAGCTGCCCCACTTCTGATCCAGGTCTCTGCCTGGGAAAGCAGTAGAAGATAGCCCAAGTCCTTGGGCCCCTGCACCCGTGTGGGAGACCTGGAAGAAGCTTCTGGCTCCTGGCTTCGGATCGGCGTGGCTCTGGCCATTGTGGTCATCTGGGGAGTGAACCAGCAGCTGGAAGGCCTCTCTCTCTCTCTCTCTCTCTCTCTCTGCTTCTCCTCTCTCTGCATAACTCTGACTTTCAAATAAATAAATAAATCTTTAAAAAATTTCTCATTTATTTGAAAGGCAGAGTGTCAAGGAGAGAGGGAGAGATAGAAAGAGAGATCTTCCATTGGCTGGTTCACTCCCCAAAAGGCCGTGACAGCCAGGGCTGCATCAGAACAAAGCCGAGAGCTAAGAACTCCATCAAGGTCTCCAAGCACTTGGGCCATCATCTCCTGCTTTCCCAAGTGCACTAGCTGGGAGCTGGATCAGAAGCAGAGCAGCCAGGACTGAAACCAGTGTTCTGATATAAAATGCTGGCGTCGCAGGCAGAGACTGAACCCGCTGTGCCACAACGCTGGCCTCTTGTGATTTTTTGTTGGTAGGCAGACGTGATGTGCTGAGTAGAAGTCGCTGTGGAAGTATGAAGGCGCACCTTCTGGCCTGTGATTAGGTCTTGTTCTTCCAGTGAGCTGTGGCCCTGGGCTGTGGCCCGAATTCGAGTTTCCCCGGTCACCACTCTCGTGCAATAGGGCAGGAGGACTGCGGGCTGGACTTGGGCCTCTTCTTTCCTGCAGGTCAGCTCTGCTCTGATAGCAGCCCAGCAGGTTACACTGGTTAAACAGTTCTGAGAGCAGACTTTGCTAAGGGAAACAGAGTGCTGTGGTCTAGCTCAACATGGGTTCTTTTCATCCTCCTTTGCTGGGAGAGGAGGGAACGTCCCTCTGGCATTGACCATGGGAACCTGCTCCAGCGCCTCAAGGCGCTGGGCTCCCTGCAGTTTCTGGCTCTCAGACATGTCTTTCTTCTGTTTGGGGTTTTCTCCCGCATCGCTGGTCCCCACAGCATTGTCAGCCATTAGTTTATGCTCCTATACGTTGGGATTCTCGGCATTCACATATCTGTCTCCAGTTTTGGGAGTCCTATGGCTTCACTTTTCTCATGGATCAAAAAAAGTTATTGTTT